>NW_028319023.1:1000000-1317500 GCF_062004578.1 Staurois parvus
ACATAGTTAGTCTGGCTGAATAAAGACAAAAGTCCATCCAGTTCAACCATAGAAAAAAAAATAAAACAGCTATAATCCTACACCCACAGTTGATCCAGAGGAAAGCGAAAACCCAGCAAAGCACGATCCAATCTGCTCCTGCTGGGGAAAATTCCTTCCTGATCCCCCGAGAGGCAATCGGATATTCCCTGGATCAACTTTCCCTATAAATGTTATATCCAGTTATATTCTGTGTATCCAAGAAAGAATCCAGGACTTTCCTACAGCAATCCACTGAGCTGGCCACAACCAACTCTGGAGGGAGTCTATTCCACATTCTCACAGCTCTTACTGTGAAGAAACCTTTCCGTGTTTGGAGATTACATTTCTTTTCCTCCAGATGTAAAGAGCGCCCCCCTTGTCCTCTGATGACCTCAGGGGGAATAACTACACCGAGTTCACTATATGAACCACTGATGTATTATACATGGAGATCATATCCCCCCCTTATGTATTATACATGGAGATCATATCCCCCCTTATGTATTATGCATGGAGATCATATCCCCCCCTTATGTATTATACATGGAGATCATATCCCCCCTTATGTATTATACATGGAGATCATATCCCCCCTTATGTATTATACATGGAGATCATATCCCCCCCCCTTATGTAATATACATGGAGATCATATCCCCCCCTTATGTATTATACATGGAGATCATATCCCCCCTTATGTATTATACATGGAGATCATATCCCCCCCTTATGTATTATACATGGAGATCATATCCCCCCCTTATGTATTATACATGGAGATCATATCCCCCTTATGTATTATAAATGGAGATCATATCCCCCTTATGTATTATACATGGAGATCATATCCCCCCTTATGTATTATACATGGAGATCATATCCCCCCTTATGTATTATACATGGAGATCATATCCCCCCTTATGTATTATACATGGAGATCCTATCCCCCCTTATGTATTATACATGGAGATCATATCCCCCTTATGTATTATGCATGGAGATCATATCCCCCCCCCTTATGTATTATACATGGAGATCATATCCCCCCCTTATGTATTATACATGGAGATCATATCCCCCCTTATGTATTATACATGGAGATCATATCCCCCCTTATGTATTATACACGGAGATCATATCCCCCTTACGTATTATAAATGGAGATCATATCCCCCCTTATGTATTATACATGGAGATCATATCCCCCCTTATGTATTATACATGGAGATCAAATACTTCCTTATGTATTATACATGGAGATCATATCCCCCCTTATGTATTATACATGAAGATCATATCCCCTCTTATGTATTATACATGGAGATCATATCCCCCCTTATGTATTATACATGGAGATCATATCCCCCCTTATGTATTATGCATGGAGATCATATCCCCCCTTATGTATTATACATGGAGATCATATCCCCCCCTTATGTATTATATATGGAGATCATATCCCCCCTTATGTATTATACATGGAGATCATATCCCCCCCTTATGTATTATACATGGAGATCATATCCCCCTTATGTATTATACATGGAGATCATATTCCCCCTTATGTATTATACATGGAGATCATATCCCCCCTTATGTATTATGCATGGAGATCATATCCCCCCTTATGTATTATACATGGAGATCATATCCCCCCCTTATGTATTATATATGGAGATCATATCCCCCCTTATGTATTATACATGGAGATCATATCCCCCCCTTATGTATTATACATGGAGATCATATCCCCCCTTATGTATTATACATGGAGATCATATCCCCCCCTTATGTATTATACATGGAGATCATTTCCCCCCTTATGTATTATACATGGAGATCATATCCCCCCTTATGTATTATACATGGAGATCATATCCCCCCCTTATGTATTATACATGGTGATCATACCCCCTCTTATGTATTATACATGGAGATCATATCCCCCCTTATGTATTATACATGGAGATCATATCCCCTCTTATGTATTATACATGGAGATCATATCCCCCCCCCCCTTATGTATTATACACGGATATCATATCCCCCCTTATGTATTATACACGGAGATCATATCCCCCCTTATGTATTATACACGGAGATCATATCCCCCCTTATGTATTATACATGGAGATAATATCCCCCCTTATGTATTATACATGGAGATCATATCCCCCTTATGTATTATACAGGGAGATCATATCCCCCTTATGTATTATACATGGAGATCATATCCCCCCTTATGTATTATACATGGAGATCATATCCCCCCCTTATGTATTATACATGGAGATCATATCCCCCCTTATGTATTATACATGGAGATCATATCCCCCCTTATGTATTATACATGGAGATCATATCCCCCCTTATGTATTATACATGGAGATCATATCCCCCCTTATGTATTATACATGGAGATCATATCCCCCCTTATGTATTATACATGGAGATCATATCCCCCCTTATGTATTATACAGGGAGATCATATCCCCCTTATGTATTATACATGGAGATCACATCCCCCCTTATGTATTATGCATGGAGATCATATCCCCCCCTTATGTATTATGCATGGAGATCATATCCCCCCCTTATGTATTATACATGGAGATCATATCCCCCTTATGTATTATGCATGGAGATCATATCCCCCCTTATGTATTATACATGGAGATCATATCCCCCTTATGTATTATACATGGAGATCATATCCCCCTTATGTATTATACATGGAGATAATATCCCCCCTTATGTATTGTACATGGAGATCATATCCCCCCTTATGTATTATACATGGAGATCATATCCCCCTTATGTACAGTTGCAAGAAAAAGTATGTGAACCCCTTGGGATTACGTGGAGTGTTGCATGAATTGGGCATAAAATGTGCTCTGAACGTCACCTAAGTCACAACAATAGAAGAACACAGTCTGCTGAACATAATACTACACAAACATTAGATGTTGCCATGGTTTAATTGCACATAACATGTAAACATTCACAGTGCAGGGAGGAAAAAGTATGTGAGGCCCTAGCTTAATGACTTTTCCCAGAGCTAATTGGAGCCAGGAGTGAGCCAACCTTGACTCCAATCAGTGTGATGATATTGGATGTGTTGCTGACAACTGTCCTGCCCTTAAAAAACACACACCTGTTTTGGGTTTACTGGTTTCAAGAAGCACTGTCTGATGTGAACCATGCCTCGCAGAAAAGAGCTCTCAGAAGACCTACGATCAAGAATTGTTGACTTGCATGAAGCTGGAAAGGGTTACAAAAGTATCTCCAAAAGCCTTGATGTTCATGTGTTAAGACTGTTTACAAATGGAGAAAGTTTAGCACTGTTGCTACTCTCCCTAGGCGTGGTCGTTCTGTAAAAATGACTGCAAGAGCACAGCGCAGAATGCTGCATGAGGTAAAGAAGAATCCCAGAGTGTCAGCTAAAGACCTACAGAAATCTCGGGCACATGCTAACATTTTTGTTGACACATCTACAATAAGGAAAACATTAAACAAGAATGGAGTACATGGGAGGACACCACGGAGGAAGCCATTGCTGTCCAAAAAGAATATTGCAGCACCTTTGAAGTTTGCAAAAGAGCACCTGGATGTTCCACAGCACTACTGGCAGAATATACTGCGGACAGATGAAACCAAGATTGAGTTGTTTGGGAAGAACACACAACACTATGTGTGGAGAAAAAAAGGCACAGCACACCAACATCAAACCTCATCCCCACTGTGAAACCTGGCGGAGGGAGCATCATGGTTTGGGGCTGCTTTGCTGCCTCAGGGCCTGGACGGATTGTTGTCATTGATGGGAAAATGAATTCCAGAGTTTATCAAGACATTTTGCAGGAAAACGTACGACCATCTGTCCGCCAACTGAAGCTCCGCAGAGGATGGGTGATGCAACAGGACAATGACCCAAAGCATACAAGTCATTCAACAAAACAATGGCTGCAACAGCACAGAATACGCCTTCTGGAGTGGCCCAGTCAGAGTCCTGACCTCAACCCGATTGAAATGCTGTGGCATGACCTTAAGAGAGCGATTCACACCAGACATCCCAAGAATATTGCACACTGAAACAGTTTTGTGAAGAGGAGTGGTCCAAAATGACTCCAGATCGTTGTGCAGGTCTGATCTGCAACTACAGGAAACGTTTGGTTAAGGTTATTGCTGCCAAAGGAGGGTCAACCAGTTATTAAGTCCAAAGGTTCACATACTTTTTCCTCCCTGCACTGTGAATGTTTACATGTTATGTGCAATTAAACCATGGCAACATCTAGTGTTTGTGTAGTATTATGTTCAGCAGACTGTGTTCTTCTATTGTTGTGATTTAGATGACGTTCAGAGCACATTTTATGCCCAATTCATGCAAAACTCCACGTAATCCCAAGGGGTTCACATACTTTTTCTTGCAACTGTATTATACATGGAGATCATATCCCCCCTTATGTATTATACACGGAGATCATATCCCCCCTTATGTTTTTATACATGGAGATCATATCCCCCCTTATGTATTATACATGGAGATCATATCCCCCCCTTATGTATTATACATGGAGATCATATCCCCCCCTTATGTATTATACATGGAGATCATATCCCCCCTTATGTATTATACATGGAGATCATATCCCCCTTATGTATTATACACGGAGATCATATCCCCCCCTTATGTATTATACATGGAGATCATATCCCCCTTATGTATTATACATGGAGATCATATCCCCCCTTATGTATTATACATGGAGATCATATCCCCCCTTATGTATTATACATGGAGATCATATCCCCCCCTTATGTATTATACATGGAGATCATATCCCCCTTATGTATTATACACGGAGATCATATCCCCCCCTTATGTATTATACATGGAGATCATATCCCCCTTATGTATTATACATGGAGATCATATCCCCCTTATGTATTATACATGGTGATCATATCCCCCTTATGTATTATACATGGAGATCATATCCCCCCTTATGTATTATACATGGAGAGCATATCCCCCCTTATGTATTATACATGGAGATCATATCCCCCTTATGTATTATACATGGAGATCATATCCCCCCTTATGTATTATACATGGAGATCATATCCCCCCTTATGTATTATACATGGAGATCATATCCCCCCTTATGTATTATACATGGAGATCATATCCCCCCTTATGTATTATACATGGAGATCATATCCCCCCCTTATGTATTATACATGGAGATCATATCCCCCTTATGTATTATACATGGAGATCATATCCCCCCTTATGTATTATACATGGAGATCATATCCCCCCTTATGTATTATACATGGTGATCATATCCCCCCTTAAGTATTATACATGGAGATCATATCCCCCCTTATGTATTATACATGGAGATCATATCCCTCCTTATGTATTATACATGGAGATCATATCCCCCCTTATGTATTATACATGGAGATCATATCCCCCCTTATGTATTATACATGGAGATCATATCCCCCTTATGTATTATACATGGAGATCATATCCCCCCTTATGTATTATACATGGAGATCATATCCCCCCCTTCATGTATTATACATGGAGATCATATCCCCCTCATGTATTATACATGGGGATCATATCCCCCCCTTATGTATTATACATGGAGATCATATCCCCCTTATGTATTATACATGGAGATCATATCCCCCCCTTATGTATTATACATGGTGATCATATCCCCCCTTATGTATTATACATGGAGATCATATCCCCCCTTATGTATTATACATGGAGATCATATCCCCCCTTAATCTCCTCTTCTCAGTAAAGAATACATTCAGTTCCTCTAATCTTTCCTCATAGCTGATCTCCTCCATGGCTCGTATCAGTTTGGTTTCCCTTCTCTGTACTTTCTCCAGTTCCCCAATGTTCTTTTTGTGAATTGGTGCCCAAAACTGAACTGCATATTCCAGATGAGGTCTTACTAATGATTTGTACCGAGAGGGGGGGGATGTCTATCTCTCTGGAGTCTATACCTCTTCTAATACATTTTTCTCGCTTTAGAACCAGCAGCTTGGCATTTCTGCCATTTTTAAGCTTGTGATCTACCAGAACCCCCAGATCCTTCTCCACCATTGACCCCCCCAGTTGTACCCCCCTAGTATGTATGATATTGTCAGGAATGGACTTGCCAATAGTGGTGGGACTCACCTGCCTTGTGGGCTGCAGTACCAGGGCTGGCCAGCGGGTGCTCTCAACAACCAGAGGTTCACTTCGGCAATTAGCCATCACCTGGGGCTGATTGCAGGTGGTGTATTTAAGGGATGGCCAGACCTGCAGTCTGTGCCTTGGTGTGTGTTTTTCCATGGGCCCCTGTATCTTGTAACCTGCATTCCTGTTCCTGTTCCTGTTTCTGCCTGACTTGTTGCCGACCCTGCCTGATCCTGAGCTCTGCTGACTTTTCCTGTTTTATCCCTGGCTTGTGACCCTGACCATTCTCTCCGCCTGCTCCTCCTGTACCTACCTGCCCGATAGTTATCGACCCGGCCTGCCTGACTACGTTGTGCTCTATATGTGTATGTACCTGTGTATCTGTATCAGTTTAGGTTTGGGTTTGTTTCACCTTGTTGTATGTATTTGTGTTAGCTTGGGGTTTGGTGCACTGTGTTTATGTTTGTATTGTTAGTCTTTAATAAATTATATTGTTTATACCATATCTGAAGCCTGCGTTTCCCTGCGTCAGTCACACACTTCTGGTCATACCCGGAGCCCTGACATTACACCATGGCCAATCCTGACCAGAAGTGGCTGCACAGGGAGGCCATCTTGGCTTGTTGCTGGGAAGGATGGATCTTGATGAGGTTGTGTATTTGTCTCTGCTAGTGTTTGATGACAAAGACTATGCTTATCAGACTCTGAGGGAGTATCCCCGGGATGAACTGCTAGAATGTATACGGATCGCTCATGTTCTAGTAGATCAGGGCACAGAGTTTTCTGAGGTGCAGCCATTGATCCAGGTTTGTGCTGAGTTGGCTCGGTCCTGTACCCCTGAAAGCAGGGATGACTTTTTTCCCCCATTTAGTGTGGATCAAGTGGAATCACTGGTATGGTTGTTGGAGGATGATCCAGATTGTTTCCATGAGCACTATGCAGCATGTCCATCACATGTGCTTATGGATTGCATAAACGCAGTGCAGTCTTTGGTCAGACAGGCTAGGTGTAAGCTGAGTTTTGTTAAACCAGTACTGCAGACATGGACAGATTTGTTACACCCAGCCTCAGTCGGCTTACAACATCATTCCTCCGCTCAAGGCACTCTACCTGCATCCCCGACAGCACCCCCAGTGACTGCCCAGTATACTCTGCTAACTACCACATACCAGTCCCCTGCTCCCACTCGCTGCACTTATCCTTTCTTCAACCCTGTAAAGAAGTCCTCTGTAGCAACTGTTCCCACCCCTGTTCCATCCTCCAGCTCTTCTCTGTCTCCAGCTGCTCCATCCGTTTACAAACCTGCGCTTACTTACAGTGCTCCAGTAACTAAAACCAGGAATAGGCGAAAGTTCTTTCCAACCAATACCATCCTGCCAGTATCCAAACCGGTCAGCCTCCCATCTGAGAACCTGCCTTCCGTGGTGCAGCCTGGTGCCTCGGCGCCCACAATTCAGCCTGATGTCTCTACCCAGCCTGATGCCTCTACCCAGCCTGATGCCTCCATTCAGCCTGATGCCTCTACCCAGCCTGATGTCTTTACCCAGCATTATGTCTCTACCCAGCATGATGTCTCTACCCAGCATGATGTCTCTACCCAGCATGATGTCTCTACCCAGCCTGATGTCTCTACCCAGCCTGATGTCTTTACCCAGCCCGATGCCTCTACCCAGCATGATGTCTCTATTCAGCCTGATGTCTCTATTCAGCCTGATGTCCTTACCCAGCCTGATGTCTCTACCCAGCCTGATGTCTCTACCCAGCCTGATGTGTCTACCCAGCCTGATGTGTCTACCCAGCCTGATGTCTCTACCCAGCATGATGTTTCTACCCAGCCTGATGAACTGATCCAGCCTGATGATCCTGTTCCGCCAGATGACTCGGTGCCCGCTGTCTTGCCAGATGACTCAGAGCCCGCGGTCTTGCCAGACGACTTGGTGCCCGCAGTCTTGCCAGACGACTCGATGCCCGCTGTTCCCCCCTGCCTGGGGGCCCGGTGCCCGCTGCTCCGCCTGGTGGCCGGTGCCCGCCGCCCTGCCTGGGGGCCCGGTGCCCGCTGCTCCGCCTGGTGGCCCGGTTCCCGCCGCTCCGCCGGGTGGCCCGGTGCCCGCCGCCCTGCCTGGTGGCCCGGTGCCCACCGCCCTGCCTGGTGGCCTGGTGCCCGCCGCCCTGCCTGGTGGCCCGGTGCCCGCTGCTCCGCCTGGTGGCCCGGTGCCCGCTGCTCTGCCTGGTGGCCTGGTGCCTGCTGCCCTGCCTGGTGGTCCGGTGCCCGCTGCTCTGCCTGGTGGCCCGGTGCCCGCTGCTCCGCCTGGTGATCCGGTGTCCAGCCTGATGTGCCTCAGTCCGGTGTCCAGCCCGAAGTGCCTCCGTCCTGTGCCCAGCCCGAAGTGCCTCCTTCCGGTGCCCAGCCCGATGTGCCAGTCTTTGATATCTCGCCAGTCACCAGACCCGGGCGGTGGAACATTTTGCCCAGCTAGGACTGTTTGGAGCGTCCTGAGGCCGCTCCTTGAGGGGGGGGGTACTGTCAGGAATGGACTTGCCAATAGTGGTGGGACTCACCTGCCTTGTGGGCTGCAGTACCAGGGCTGGCTAGCGGGTGCTCTCAACAACCAGAGGTTCACTTCGGCAATTAGCCATCACCTGGGGCTGATTGCAGGTGGTGTATTTAAGGGATGGCCAGACCTGCAGTCTGTGCCTTGGTGTGTGTTTTTCCATGGGCCCCTGTACCTTGTAACCTGCATTCCTGTTTCTGTTTCTGCCTGACTTGTTGCCGACCCTGCCTGATCCTGACCTCTGCTGACTTCTCCTGTTTGATCCCTGGCTTGTGACCCTGACCATTCTCTCCGCCTGCTCCTCCTGTACCTTCCTGCCCGATAGTTATCGACCCGGCCTGCCTAACTACGTTGTGCTCTACATGTGTATGTACCTGTGTATCTGTATCCGTTTAGGTTTGGGTTTGATTCACCTTGTTGTATGTATTTGTATTAGCTTGGGGTTTGGTGCACTGCGTTTATGTTTGTATTGTTAGTCTTTAATAAATTATATTATTTACACCATATCTGAAGCCTGCGTTTCCCTGTGTCAGTCCACACACTTCTGGTCACACCCGCATCTCTGACAGATATTCTTAGCCCCCAAGTACAGAACCATTAGCCCTCATTGGCCCCATAGCCCCCCAATTACACAGAGCATTGAGGTCGGCTTGTAAGTTGGAGACATCCTGTAAGGACGTTATTCCCCGGCACAGCTTGGTGTCATCTGCAAAGACTGAAATGGGATTTATAATCCTGGACCCCATATTGTTTATAAATATATTAAAAAGTAAGGGTCCCAACACTGAACCTTGGGGTACCCCACTAATAACACTGAACCTTGGGGTACCCCACTAATAACACTGAACCTTGGGGTACACCACTAATAACACTGAACCCTGGGGTACAACACTGATAACACTGAACCTTGGGGAACCCCACTAACAACACTGAACCTTGGGGTACCCCACTAATAACACTGAGCCTTGGGGGACCCCACTAACACTCCTAGACCATTCCGAGCATGCTGGTATAGATTATCATAGTGTACCAGCTGTCCTAGTTTCAGACTTTGTTTTCCATAAGTGCAGGAATTTTCCACATGTTATTTATAGAAGGTTCCCCGTGTAATGATTCCACGCATGTTATTTATAGAAGGTTCCCCGTGTAATGATTCCACGCATGTTATTAATAGAAGGTTCCCCGTGTAATGATCCCACGCATGTTATTTATAGAAGGTTCCCCGTGTAATGATTCCACGCATGTTATTAATAGAAGGTTCCCCGTGTAATGATTCCACGCATGTTATTTATAGAAGGTTCCCCGTGTAATGATTCCACGCATGTTATTAATAGAAGGTTCCCCGTGTAATGATCCCACGCATGTTATTTATAGAAGGTTCCCCGTGTAATGATTCCACGCATGTTATTAATAGAAGGTTCCCCGTGTAATGATCCCACGCATGTTATTTATAGAAGGTTCCCCGTGTAATGATCCCACGCGTGTTATTTATAGAAGGTTCCCCGTGTAATGATCCCACGCGTGTTATTTATAGAAGGTTCCCCGTGTAATGATCCCACGCGTGTTATTTATCGAAGGCTCCCCGTGTAATGATCCCACGCGTGTTATTTAGAGAAGGTTCCCCGTGTAATGATCCCACGCGTGTTATTTATAGAAGGTTCCCCGTGTAATGATCCCACGCGTGTTATTTATAGAAGGTTCCCCGTGTAATGATCCCACGCGTGTTATTTAGAGAAGGTTCCCCGTGTAATGATTCCACGCGTGTTATTTATAGAAGGTTCCCCGTGTAATGATTCCACGCGTGTTATTTATAGAAGGATCTCCGTGTAATGATCCCACGCGTGTTAGTTATAGAAGGTTCCCCGTGTAATGATCCCACGCATGTTATTTATAGAAGGTTCCCCGTGTAATGATCCCACGCGTGTTATTTATAGAAGGTTCCCCGTGTAATGATCCCACGCATGTTATTTATAGAAGGTTCCCCGTGTAATGATCCCACGCGTGTTATTTATAGAAGGTTCCCCGTGTAATGATTCCACGCGTGTTATTTATAGAAGGATCTCCGTGTAATGATCCCACGCGTGTTAGTTATAGAAGGTTCCCCGTGTAATGATCCCACGCGTGTTATTTAGAGAAGGTTCCCCGTGTAATGATCCCACGCGTGTTATTTATCGAAGGCTCCCCGTGTAATGATCCCACGCATGTTATTTATAGCAGGTTCCCCGTGTAATGATTCCACGCGTGTTATTTATAGAAGGTTCCCCGTGTAATGATCCCACGCATGTTATTTATAGAAGGTTCCCCGTGTAATGATCCCACGCATGTTATTTATAGAAGGTTCCCCGTGTAATGATCCCACGCATGTTATTTATAGAAGGTTCCCCGTGTAATGATCCCACGCGTGTTATTTATAGAAGGTTCCCCGTGTAATGATCCCACGCGTGTTATTTATAGAAGGTTCCCCGTGTAATGATCCCACACGTGTTATTTATCGAAGGCTCCCCGTGTAATGATCCCACGCGTGTTATTTAGAGAAGGTTCCCCGTGTAATGATCCCACGCGTGTTATTTATAGAAGGTTCCCCGTGTAATGATCCCACGCGTGTTATTTATAGAAGGTTCCCCGTGTAATGATCCCACGCGTGTTATTTATCGAAGGCTCCCCGTGTAATGATTCCACGCGTGTTATTTATAGAAGGTTCCCCGTGTAATGATTCCACGCGTGTTATTTATAGAAGGATCTCCGTGTAATGATCCCACGCGTGTTAGTTATAGAAGGTTCCCCGTGTAATGATCCCACGCGTGTTATTTATAGAAGGTTCCCCGTGTAATGATCCCACGCATGTTATTTATAGAAGGTTCCCCGTGTAATGATCCCACGCGTGTTATTTATAGAAGGTTCCCCGTGTAATGATTCCACGCGTGTTATTTATAGAAGGATCTCCGTGTAATGATCCCATGCGTGTTAGTTATAGAAGGTTCCCCGTGTAATGATCCCACGCGTGTTATTTAGAGAAGGTTCCCCGTGTAATGATCCCACGCGTGTTATTTATAGAAGGTTCCCCGTGTAATGATCCCACGCGTGTTATTTATAGAAGGTTCCCCGTGTAATGATCCCACGCGTGTTATTTATCGAAGGCTCCCCGTGTAATGATCCCACGCGTGTTATTTAGAGAAGGTTCCCCGTGTAATGATCCCACGCGTGTTATTTATAGAAGGTTCCCCGTGTAATGATCCCACGCGTGTTATTTATAGAAGGTTCCCCGTGTAATGATCCCACGCGTGTTATTTATCGAAGGCTCCCCGTGTAATGATTCCACGCGTGTTATTTATAGAAGGTTCCCCGTGTAATGATTCCACGCGTGTTATTTATAGAAGGATTTCCGTGTAATGATCCCACGCGTGTTAGTTATAGAAGGTTCCCCGTGTAATGATCCCACGCGTGTTATTTAGAGAAGGTTCCCCGTGTAATGATTCCACGCGTGTTATTTATAGAAGGTTCCCCGTGTAATGATCCCACGCGTGTTATTTATAGAAGGTTCCCCGTGTAATGATCCCACGCGTGTTATTTATCGAAGGCTCCCCGTGTAATGATCCCACGCGTGTTATTTAGAGAAGGTTCCCCGTGTAATGATCCCACGCGTGTTATTTATAGAAGGTTCCCCGTGTAATGATCCCACGCGTGTTATTTATAGAAGGTTCCCCGTGTAATGATCCCACGCGTGTTATTTATCGAAGGCTCCCCGTGTAATGATCCCACGCGTGTTATTTAGAGAAGGTTCCCCGTGTAATGATCCCACGCGTGTTATTTATAGAAGGTTCCCCGTGTAATGATCCCACGCGTGTTATTTATAGAAGGTTCCCCGTGTAATGATCCCACGCGTGTTATTTATCGAAGGCTCCCCGTGTAATGATTCCACGCGTGTTATTTATAGAAGGTTCCCCGTGTAATGATTCCACGCGTGTTATTTATAGAAGGATTTCCGTGTAATGATCCCACGCGTGTTAGTTATAGAAGGTTCCCCGTGTAATGATCCCACGCGTGTTATTTAGAGAAGGTTCCCCGTGTAATGATCCCACGCGTGTTATTTATAGAAGGTTCCCCGTGTAATGATCCCACGCGTGTTATTTATAGAAGGTTCCCCGTGTAATGATCCCACGCGTGTTATTTATCGAAGGCTCCCCGTGTAATGATCCCACGCGTGTTATTTAGAGAAGGTTCCCCGTGTAATGATCCCACGCGTGTTATTTATAGAAGGTTCCCCGTGTAATGATCCCACGCGTGTTATTTATAGAAGGTTCCCCGTGTAATGATCCCACGCGTGTTATTTATCGAAGGCTCCCCGTGTAATGATTCCACGCGTGTTATTTATAGAAGGTTCCCCGTGTAATGATTCCACGCGTGTTATTTATAGAAGGATTTCCGTGTAATGATCCCACGCGTGTTAGTTATAGAAGGTTCCCCGTGTAATGATCCCACGCGTGTTATTTAGAGAAGGTTCCCCGTGTAATGATCCCACGCGTGTTATTTATAGAAGGTTCCCCGTGTAATGATCCCACGCGTGTTATTTATAGAAGGTTCCCCGTGTAATGATCCCACGCGTGTTATTTATCGAAGGCTCCCCGTGTAATGATCCCACGCGTGTTATTTAGAGAAGGTTCCCCGTGTAATGATCCCACGCGTGTTATTTATAGAAGGTTCCCCGTGTAATGATCCCACGCGTGTTATTTATAGAAGGTTCCCCGTGTAATGATCCCACGCGTGTTATTTATCGAAGGCTCCCCGTGTAATGATTCCACGCGTGTTATTTATAGAAGGTTCCCCGTGTAATGATTCCACGCGTGTTATTTATAGAAGGATTTCCGTGTAATGATCCCACGCGTGTTAGTTATAGAAGGTTCCCCGTGTAATGATCCCACGCGTGTTATTTAGAGAAGGTTCCCCGTGTAATGATTCCACGCGTGTTATTTATAGAAGGTTCCCCGTGTAATGATCCCACGCGTGTTATTTATAGAAGGTTCCCCGTGTAATGATCCCACGCGTGTTATTTATCGAAGGCTCCCCGTGTAATGATCCCACGCGTGTTATTTAGAGAAGGTTCCCCGTGTAATGATCCCACGCGTGTTATTTATAGAAGGTTCCCCGTGTAATGATCCCACGCGTGTTATTTATAGAAGGTTCCCCGTGTAATGATCCCACGCGTGTTATTTATCGAAGGCTCCCCGTGTAATGATCCCACGCGTGTTATTTAGAGAAGGTTCCCCGTGTAATGATCCCACGCGTGTTATTTATAGAAGGTTCCCCGTGTAATGATCCCACGCGTGTTATTTATAGAAGGTTCCCCGTGTAATGATCCCACGCGTGTTATTTATCGAAGGCTCCCCGTGTAATGATTCCACGCGTGTTATTTATAGAAGGTTCCCCGTGTAATGATTCCACGCGTGTTATTTATAGAAGGATTTCCGTGTAATGATCCCACGCGTGTTAGTTATAGAAGGTTCCCCGTGTAATGATCCCACGCGTGTTATTTAGAGAAGGTTCCCCGTGTAATGATCCCACGCGTGTTATTTATAGAAGGTTCCCCGTGTAATGATCCCACGCGTGTTATTTATAGAAGGTTCCCCGTGTAATGATCCCACGCGTGTTATTTATCGAAGGCTCCCCGTGTAATGATCCCACGCGTGTTATTTAGAGAAGGTTCCCCGTGTAATGATCCCACGCGTGTTATTTATAGAAGGTTCCCCGTGTAATGATCCCACGCGTGTTATTTATAGAAGGTTCCCCGTGTAATGATCCCACGCGTGTTATTTATCGAAGGCTCCCCGTGTAATGATTCCACGCGTGTTATTTATAGAAGGTTCCCCGTGTAATGATTCCACGCGTGTTATTTATAGAAGGATTTCCGTGTAATGATCCCACGCGTGTTAGTTATAGAAGGTTCCCCGTGTAATGATCCCACGCGTGTTATTTAGAGAAGGTTCCCCGTGTAATGATCCCACGCGTGTTATTTATAGAAGGTTCCCCGTGTAATGATCCCACGCGTGTTATTTATAGAAGGTTCCCCGTGTAATGATCCCACGCGTGTTATTTATCGAAGGCTCCCCGTGTAATGATCCCACGCGTGTTATTTAGAGAAGGTTCCCCGTGTAATGATCCCACGCGTGTTATTTATAGAAGGTTCCCCGTGTAATGATCCCACGCGTGTTATTTATAGAAGGTTCCCCGTGTAATGATCCCACGCGTGTTATTTATCGAAGGCTCCCCGTGTAATGATTCCACGCGTGTTATTTATAGAAGGTTCCCCGTGTAATGATTCCACGCGTGTTATTTATAGAAGGATTTCCGTGTAATGATCCCACGCGTGTTAGTTATAGAAGGTTCCCCGTGTAATGATCCCACGCGTGTTATTTAGAGAAGGTTCCCCGTGTAATGATTCCACGCGTGTTATTTATAGAAGGTTCCCCGTGTAATGATCCCACGCGTGTTATTTATAGAAGGTTCCCCGTGTAATGATCCCACGCGTGTTATTTATCGAAGGCTCCCCGTGTAATGATCCCACGCGTGTTATTTAGAGAAGGTTCCCCGTGTAATGATCCCACGCGTGTTATTTATAGAAGGTTCCCCGTGTAATGATCCCACGCGTGTTATTTATAGAAGGTTCCCCGTGTAATGATCCCACGCGTGTTATTTATCGAAGGCTCCCCGTGTAATGATCCCACGCGTGTTATTTAGAGAAGGTTCCCCGTGTAATGATCCCACGCGTGTTATTTATAGAAGGTTCCCCGTGTAATGATCCCACGCGTGTTATTTATAGAAGGTTCCCCGTGTAATGATCCCACGCGTGTTATTTATCGAAGGCTCCCCGTGTAATGATTCCACGCGTGTTATTTATAGAAGGTTCCCCGTGTAATGATTCCACGCGTGTTATTTATAGAAGGATTTCCGTGTAATGATCCCACGCGTGTTAGTTATAGAAGGTTCCCCGTGTAATGATCCCACGCGTGTTATTTAGAGAAGGTTCCCCGTGTAATGATCCCACGCGTGTTATTTATAGAAGGTTCCCCGTGTAATGATTCCACGCGTGTTATTTATAGAAGGTTCCCCGTGTAATGATCCCACGCGTGTTATTTATAGAAGGTTCCCCGTGTAATCATTCCACGCGTGTTATTTATAGAAGGTTCCCCGTGTAATGACTCCACGCGTGTTATTTATAGAAGGTTCCCCGTGTAATGATTCCACGCGTGTTATTTATAGAAGGTTCCCCGTGTAATGATTCCACGCGTGTTATTTATAGAAGGTTCCCCGTGTAACGATTCCACGCGTGTTATTTATAGAAGGTTCCCCGTGTAACGATTCCACGCGTGTTATTTATAGAAGGTTCCCCGTGTAATGATCCCACGCGTGTTATTTATAGAAGGTTCCCCGTGTAACGATCCCACGCGTGTTATTTATAGAAGGTTCCCTGTGTAATCATTCCACGCGTGTTATTTATAGAAGGTTCCCTGTGTAATGATCCCACGCGTGTTATTTATAGAAGGTTCCCCGTGTAATGACTCCACGCGTGTTATTTATAGAAGGTTCCCCGTGTAATGACTCCACGCGTGTTATTTATAGAAGGTTCCCCCGTGTAATGATCCCACGCGTGTTATTTATAGAAGGTTCCCCGTGTAATGATCCCACGCGTGTTATTTATAGAAGGTTCCCCGTGTAATGATCCCACGCGTGTTATTTATAGAAGGTTCCCTGTGTAATGATCCCACGCGTGTTATTTATAGAAGGTTCCCCGTGTAATGATTCCACGCGTGTTATTTATAGTAGGTTCCCCGTGTAATGATCCCACGCATGTTATTTATAGAAGGTTCCCTGTGTAATGATCCCACGCGTGTTATTTACAGAAGGTTCCCTGTGTAATCATTCTACGCGTGTTATTTATAGAAGGTTCCCCGTGTAATGATCCCACGCGTGTTATTTATAGAAGGTTCCCCGTGTAATGATCCCACGCGTGTTATTTATAGAAGGTTCCCCGTGTAATGATCCCACGCGTGTTATTTATAGAAGGTTCCCCGTGTAATGATTCCACGCGTGTTATTTATAGAAGGTTCCCTGTGTAATGATCCCACGCGTGTTATTTATAGAAGGTTCCCCGTGTAATGATCCCACGCGTGTTATTTATAGAAGGTTCCCCGTGTAATGATCCCACGCGTGTTATTTATAGAAGGTTCCCCGTGTAATGATCCCACGCGTGTTATTTATAGAAGGTTCCCCGTGTAATGATTCCACGCGTGTTATTTATAGAAGGTTCCCCGTGTAATGATTCCACGCGTGGTATTTATAGAAGGTTCCCCGTGTAATGACTCCACGCGTGTTATTTATAGAAGGTTCCCCGTGTAATCATTCCACGCGTGTTATTTATAGAAGGTTCCCCATGTAATGACTCCACGCGTGTTATTTATAGAAGGTTCCCCGTGTAATGATTCCACGCGTGTTATTTATAGAAGGTTCCCCGTGTAATGACTCCACGCGTGTTATTTATAGAAGGTTCCCCGTGTAATGATTCCACGCGTGTTATTTATAGAAGGTTCCCCGTGTAACGATTCCACGCGTGTTATTTATAGAAGGTTCCCCGTGTAACGATTCCACGCGTGTTATTTATAGAAGGTTCCCCGTGTAATGATCCCACGCGTGTTATTTATAGAAGGTTCCCCGTGTAACGATCCCACGCGTGTTATTTATAGAAGGTTCCCTGTGTAATCATTCCACGCGTGTTATTTATAGAAGGTTCCCTGTGTAATGATCCCACGCGTGTTATTTATAGAAGGTTCCCCGTGTAATGACTCCACGCGTGTTATTTATAGAAGGTTCCCCGTGTAATGACTCCACGCGTGTTATTTATAGAAGGTTCCCCCGTGTAATGATCCCACGCGTGTTATTTATAGAAGGTTCCCCGTGTAATGATCCCACGCGTGTTATTTATAGAAGGTTCCCCGTGTAATGATTCCACGCGTGTTATTTATAGAAGGTTCCCCGTGTAATGATTCCACGCGTGTTATTTATAGAAGGTTCCCCGTGTAATGATTCCACGCGTGTTATTTATAGAAGGTTCCCCGTGTAATGACTCCACACGTGTTATTTATAGAAGGTTCCCCCCTGTAATGATCCCACGCATGTTATTTATAGAAGGTTCCCGTGTAATGATCCCACGCGTGTTGTTTATAGAAGGTTCCCCGTGTAATGACTCCACGCGTGTTATTTATAGAAGGTTCCCCCGTGTAATGATCCCACGCGTGTTATTTATAGAAGGTTCCCCGTGTAATGATCCCACGCGTGTTATTTATAGAAGGTTCCCCCGTGTAATGATCCCACGCGTGTTATTTATAGAAGGTTCCCCGTGTAATGATCCCACGCGTGTTATTTATAGAAGGTTCCCCGTGTAATGATCCCACGCGTGTTATTTATAGAAGGTTCCCCGTGTAATGATCCCACGCATGACATCACTGACCTTCTACGTAAAATATGCGCTCAGAATCTTCACCAGAGAGGACAGGCAGAGGGTGACCTGAAAAGACAAAATCATTCACCATTCAGTCTGCTCTCAGGATTTACTTTTTCACACCAAATGAAATATTTTGCTTTTCTTTTGCTAAATTTTGCTCTTTAAAGTGATACTCAAGTCTTTGTTTTTTCTTCAAAATAACAAACAGGTCATACTTACCAGCTCTGTGTGATGGTTATGCACAGAGCAGCCCAGATCCTCCTCTTCTCATGTTCCCCTGCCGGCTTTCCTGGCTTCTCCCTCTCATCAGGTGCCCCCATAGCAAACAGCTTGCTATGGGGACACCCAAGCAGGTGCACTCCCAAGCTGCAGCTCTGCGTGTTCCACTCGCACACAGAGCCATGGCTCAGCCCTGTCCCCTTCCTCTCCCGATTGGCTCACTGGCTGTGATTGACAGCAGGGGGAGCCAATGGCAATAACTTTGTACATTACTGATGTTAGCAGTGCCCAGAAAGCCAGGACTTGTTTCTTGATCTGAGAATTAATTCGGTCACTAATGACTCCTGTGTTAGTAGGTTCTGGACACTAGGAATGATCCGTTGGTTCGGCCTGAACTTTGGCTGTTTGGATATTCAGACGAATAATAAAGCCCATCTGTAGGAGAGAGAGGGTAGCAACTGCCAAAAGGGGGCCACCAATCTGCAGGGGCAGACTGACCATTTGGAAACTCGGGCACTGCCCGAGGGCCCAGGGTCAGTAGGGGGCCCCATGAGATGCCCCTGGTACCTTTTTCATAGGCTATTTTGAGTTTGGGCAAGGACACAGGGGCCCCATGATCCCCTATTGCCCGGGGGCCCCATGAGTTGTCACTCCGCCCCTGCCACCCTGGCGGCACAGGGCTACCATTCAGTACGTGCCGCCTTCCCCAATCACAGGAAGTAGGAAAGTTGTGTGGTCTGACACCCCTACAGTGGCCAAACTTCAAACCATCCAGAAGGACACCATCTCTTCGGTGACATGGTCTAGTCCAGTTTTTCTCAACTCCAGTCCTCATGGACCCCCAACAGGTCATGTTTTCAGGATTTCCCTCAGATGAAACAGCTGTGGTATTTACTAAGGCAGTGAAACTGATCAAATCACCTGTGCAAAATAATGGAAATCCTGAAAACATGACCTGTTGGGGGTCCATGAGGACTGGAGTTGAGAAACACTGGTCTAGTCCTACCGGTCCTGGCACTAGACCACACAGCAGGTCTATCCTCCACCAGTTCTCCGGCACAGCACATGTCTTGCTCCAGTCCGTAGGCTTGGAAGGGGAACACCATTCACCCACATGGCCTCACTTTTTTCGTGGTCCAGGCCCTGTTCCCTACTGCAGTGGCCCTGAGATGGGGACCCACCACTGAGGAGGTCATATTTAGACAAACACCAAACCACCCTTCCGACTGGAATCTTCTGTCAATGGCCAACTACTCTTCCTTCCAATAAACAGGACAAACAAAGGACAGCAAAGGAGTTTGCTGTAGGCGGGAGCTTGAAGGAGCGGACATCTTTGCGTCATGTCAGGCCGCCTCAATGGCCGCCATGTATACACGGCATCAACCCCACTACAGTACAGATAACAAACGTGTGAGTTTGCATCTTCTTGTGGTCCCTAGGTGGACCACCCTGGGCCTCACACCAGAAGTTCCACATCTCTCATTCAAAATTCTCATCAAATTTTGTCATAAATTTCGGCCAAAATGTATTCCGCTCCGTGTCTTTGCTAAAAAATAAAAATCAGAATACATGTAAATGAATCGGTTTACATGAAAGTTCTAGTGCAGCAATGGGCAAACTACGGCCCGGCGGACCTTTTAATCCGGCCCGCGGAGCTAGGCTCCCGCTAGGCTCCTCTCACAGTCCGCCCTGAAGACCGGTGTAGCATGAAAATCTGTCTCCTATGAGGATCTGTCCCCCTCGACGTATCTGCGCATGTGCCGGAGATCGCCGATCGGCTGCTAATGCCTGAAACTGGCACATGCGCAGATACGTCGAGGGGGACAGATCCTCATAGGAGACAGATTTTCATGCTACACCGGAACGGCGCGGGAACACGGCGAGAGGAACGCGCGGAGCAAAGGTAAGTGAATTGACACAGGGGGGACTTGGGGACTTAATATGGGGGATGAATTAATATGGGGGATGAATTACTATAGGGGGGATGAATTACTATATGGGGGATGAATTACTATATGGGGGATGAATTACTATAGGGGGGATGAATTACTATATGGGGGATGAATTACTATGGGGGATGAATTACTATATGGGGGATGAATTACTATATGGGGGATGAATTACTATATGGGGGATGAATTACTATGGGGGATGAATTACTATATGGGGGATGAATTACTATATGGGGGATGAATTACTATATGGGGGATGAATTACTATATGGGGGATGAATTACTATATGGGGGGATGAATTACTATAGGGGGGATGAATTACTATATGGGGGATGTATTACTATATGGGGGATGTATTACTATATGGGGGATGAATTACTATATGGGGGATGAATTACTATATGGGGGATGTATTACTATATGGGGGATGAATTACTATGGGGGAGGAATTACTATATGGGGGATGAATTACTATATGGGGGATGAATTACTATGGGGGATGAATTACTATATGGGGGATGAATTACTATATGGGGGATGAATTACTATATGGGGGATTAATTACTATATGGGGGATGAATTACTATGGGGGATGAATTACTATATGGGGGATTAATTACTATATGGGGGATGAATTACTATGGGGGATGAATTACTATGCTTACTATGGGGGAATATTACTATACTTACTATGGATGACACATACACATCATTCATCTACTCTTGGTCCGGCCCCCGGGTCCAATATATGAACCCATTGCGGCCCTCAAGTCAAAAAGTTTGCCCACCCCTGTTCTAGTGTCTACAAATGGCGGGATATATACACTGGGATTTTTTTTTTTACTATTAATGGCGGTGATCAGCGACTTATAGCAGGACTGCAGCGGACATTCTTACACTGGGGGGTAACTGACTTGGTGTCACTGACATCCCCAGTGACACCAATACAGTGATCAGTGCTAATAAAAAGCACTGTACTAAGTTTGTAAACGATAATAATGACCACTATTAACCCCTCGCTCTCCAGAGGATTTCCCCCCTTTCCTGACCAGGCCATTTCTTTGCGATGCGGCGCTGCGTTATTTTAAGTGACAATTGCGCGGTCATACAACGCTGCACCCAAATGAAATTTACATCCTTTTTCCCCACAAATAGAGCTTTCTTTCCGTGTTATGTGATGACCTCTGAGGTTTTTATTTCTTGTGCTATAAAAAAAAGACTGATAATTTTGAGAAAAAATATATTTTTGACTTTTTGCTATTAAACATATTCAGATTTTTAAAAAAATCAAATTTCGGCATAAATTGCCCATAATATATTCTGCTCCGTGTCTTTGCTAAAAAAAAATCCCAATACGTGTAAATTAATTGGTTTACGTGAAAGTTATAGCGTCTACAAATGCGCGGTATAGATACTGAAATTTTTTTTTTCTACTATTAATGGCGGCGATCAGCGACTTATAGCGGGACTGTGGCGGGCATTCTGACAGAGGGGGAACTGACTTGGTGTCACTGACATCCCCAGTGACACCAATACAGTGATCAGGGCTAATAAAAAGCACTGACACTGTACTAATGGCACTGGGCAGGAAGTGGTTAACATGAGGGGCAATCAAAGGGTTAACTGGGAGTATTTTACTAGGGGGTGGGGGGGTGTGCTTCACTGTAATCACAGTGCTGTCCAGAGCCATACAAAGCAGTGTGCAGGAGCTGATGGCAGAGATCTGCACCCTCTCCGCCCTGTAGCAGTGCTTCTCATATAGGGTGGATGGGAAGCGGTTAAGAATGCTCGGCACTGTAGCATCACTCATTTTTGGGTATTGGAAATTCCTAAGTGACATTTTTATATATTCACATAGGTATAGCGCCCCCTTTTTTGTTTCTTTATTCCGTGCATTTTTCTTCGCCCAAAACTGGAACGTATGACAGGACAATGTACAATACGTTACTAACCATCGAAATAAAGGGCGGTTCCATAATCTTCATTAGAGAGGTTGAGGACAGGATGACCTGAAAAGAGAAAACCATTCACTGTCCCTTCTCAAGATTTACATTTTCACAGCAAAGAAACATTTTCACTCTTCATTTGCTACATTTTGTTCTTGAACCCCTGAGGGTAAAACAAATCCTAACGCCTAAGCACAATTTTGCAACGTTGACCTGTGTTAGTAAAACCGTCCATATCATTGCAACTACTTCGTACATTCGGGTGGATTATACCGCGATTTTTTTCAGGATAAATTGGGTTTTCATTTGGTGGTAAATGGGAATGGATATCGCCTGATTTTTTTTATTATCAAAGGAAAACTGACCAAAATAGTAAAAAAAAATTTTTTTTTTAATGTAGCTGTGTGTTTCTTGTTATTACCATAACCTACCACCAAAGAACAACCCAAAATAAATTCTCCAGTTCTTGACGATCGCAGTGATACCATCTATGTGGATGTTATTTGTACCTGGAGTACAGCCCAGAAACAATGTGCATTTTTGTTTACCTAAAAGACACTAACTGACACTGATACCAATTACAAAAAAAATCCTGACCTTTGACCCTGACCTTGACCCAAATACTAACCCTGGCACTGAACTAGATCAAACCTTCATCTAGGTATTTTTTCTTTATTTTATTATTTTATTGTTTGATATAACAAAAAATACTGACGTTTGATCTTTTGAACTTAACCTTTGACCCTGACCTTTTGAAATTGATCTTTGACCTTGACCCAAACACTAACCCATATATGTGTGTATGTTATTTGTTGTTTGTACCTGTAGTACAGCCCAGAAACAATAATGCGCATTTAGTTTTTTTGTTTTTGTTTTTTTACTTAAAATACACTGATACCAATAAAAAAAAAATCCTGACTTTTGACCCTGACCTTTTGAAATTGATCTTTGACCCTGACCTTGACCCAAACACTAACCTACATATGTGTATGTTATTTGTTGTTTGTACCAGTAGTACAGCCCAGAAACAATAGTGTGCATTTTGTTTGGTTTGGTTTTTTTTGTTTGTTTTTTTTTCCCCCCAAACACACTGATACTGATAATTAAAAAAAAAAATCCTGACCTTTTGAAATTGATCTTTGACCCTGACCATGACCCAAACACTAACCCATATATGTGTATGTTATTTGTTGTTTGTACCTGTACTACAGCCCAGAAACAATAGTGTGCATTTGTTTTTGTTTTTTTTACATAAAATACAAGGATACTGATAACAATTAAAAAAAAATTCTGACCTTTGACCCTGATCTTTTGAACTTGACCTTGACCCAAATACTAGCCCATATATGTGGGTGTTATTTGTACCTGTAGTACAGCCCAGAAACAATAGTGTGCATTTTGTTTTGTTTGTTTGTTTTTTTTTTACCTAAAACACACTAACAATAAAAAAATAAATAAATCCTGACTTTTGACCCTGACCCAAACACTAACCCATATATGTGGGTGTTATTTGTTGTTTGTACCCGTAGTACAGCCCAGAAGCAATAATGTGCATTTTGTTTTGGGTTTTTTTACTTAAAACACACTGATACTGATAACAATTAAAAAAAAAATTCTGACCTTTTGAAATTGATCTTTGACCCTGACCTGGACCCAAACACTAACCCATAGATGTGTATGTTATTTGTTGTTTGTACCCGTAGTACAGCCCAGAAACAATAGTGTGCATTTTGTTTTGTTTGTTTTTTGTTTGTTTTTTTTTTACCTAAAACACACTGATACTGATAACAATTAAAAAAAAATCCTGACCTTTTGAACTTGACCTTTGACCATGACCTGGACCCAAACACTAACCCATATATGTGTATGTTTGTTGTTGTTTGTACCCGTAGTACAGCCCAGAAACCATAGTGCCCTTTTTGTTTTTTTGGGGTTTTTTTTACCTAAAACACACTGACACTGACACTAATACCAATTAAAAAAAAAATCCTGACCTTTGACCCTGATCTTTTGAACTTGACCTTTGACCCAAATACTAGCCCATATATGTGGGTGTTATTTGTACCCGTCGTACAGCCCAGAAACAATAGTGTGCATTTTGTTTTGTTTGTTTTTGTTTTTTTTTTTACCTAAAACACACTGATAATGAAAGCAAAAATCCTGACCTTTAACAATGACCTTTGACCCTGACCCAAACACTAACCCATATATGTATATGTTTGTTGTTGTTTGTACCCGTAGTACAGCCCAAAAACAATAGTGTGCATTTTGTTTTTTGGGGGTTTTTTTTACCTAAAACACACTGACACTGATAACAAATAAAAAAAAAATCCTGACCTTTGACCCTGACCTTGACCCAAACACTAACCCTGGCACTGAACTAGATCAAACCTTCATCTAGGTATTTTTTCTTTATTTTCTTTAACTTTTTTATATTTATTTATTTTTCTTTTTTTTTTCTTTTTTTTTTCACAAACATTTTTTTTCCCTTTTTATGCCAGGAGTTAGAGAGATAAAATGTATCTCTCTCCTCCATTGAAAGAGAGAGAAAAAACCCAAGGGGGCCGGCTGTACAGTGACTGATCACTGCGATAGCCAATCAGAGGTTATCACAGAGATCATGTGACCCGGAAGCGGGAGTCCCGGGTCCCGATCGCTTTGCAACTCTCTTTTGGTCTTCCCGGAATATGTTCTGGAGCACAGAGGCTTTGAAGAGCATTGAGAGGGAAGAGGACTCTAACCCGACATAAAAAAAATAGAATAGAAAAGAACAGAACAGAAAAAAAACAATAAAACAAAATAAAAAGAATACAAAATTTAAATTTTGAACAGAATAAATTCAAATTTGAATAAAATAGATGAGAATAAAATACAAAAGAATAGAGTAGAACAGTCTTCTGAAATCCGAATTTCGAATAGAGTACATTTGAATTCCAATAGAACAGAAAAGAATAGAATAGGAAATAAGAGAATAGAACAGAAAAGAACAGAATAGGAAAAAAATAGAATAGATTTGAACAGAAAAAATATAACCGTCTTCAGAAATTCGAATATCAAATAGAAAAAAATCAAATTCAAATTGGCATTCGAAATGGAATGCCAATTGGAATTTTCCAAATTCGGTCGAATTCAATTCAATTCCGAGAACTTGGATTGAATTTGAAACAAATTAAACAAATTTAGCTAAACTAAATAATTTCAATAACGAATCAAAACAAATGTTTTCGTTCTGCACACGTCTATTAGCAATATAGGTTTTAAGATTTTTAACACAAAAGTGTATTTTTTTTTTTCGTAATCCCGGCTCAGACCCGTATGGGAGGAGGTGAGGTTCAGGCTGCCATGTCTCCACATCACTTCCTCCACCATCAACTGGACAATGATCTCCTTTCCGGGGACGGACACCAGGGAAGGGCGTGGCATGAATGCAGTGAGGAGTCATTGGCTATCTGAAAATCTTACTGAATGGGATTGATGACCAGGAGCACAAATGGATCTACAGAAGTCCCATCGCTCATGACAAGTCCCTGGCCCTAATATTTTCTCCACCTAAAACTGGTATGTGTAGAAATATACGATACTTTACATACCATCTAAAAATTGCATCCACTCGTCATATTCAGAAGAGATGTTGGAGACAGATGTGGGATGGCCTGAAAAGAGAAAATTGTTTAGAATTCCATCCATTCTTAGGATTTATATCTTTATGCAAACTATACATTTCTTTTCTTTTTCATTTTTTTATTTCAATGACCTTTATTAATATGCAGTATGACAGAAAATGTCCTTATTATTATGGCTCCATCCATGAGACAGGTGGGCTCCATCCAGGAGACAGGTGGGGTCCATCTAGGAGACAGGTGGGGTCCATCTAGGAGACAGGTGGGGTCCATCTAGGAGACAGGTGGGCTCCATCTAGGAGACAGGTGGGCTCCATCTAGGAGACGGGTGGGCTCCATCCAGGAGACGGGTGGGCTCCATCCAGGAGACAGGTGGGCTCCATCTAGGAGACAGGTGGGGTCCATCTAGGAGATGGGTGGGGTCCATCCTAACGACAGGTGGGGTCCATCCTAACGACAGGTGGGGTCCATCCTGAAGACAGGTGGGGTCCATCTAGGAGACAGGTAGGCTTCATCCAGGAGACAGGTGGGCTCCATCTAGGAGACAGGTGGGCTCTATCCAGGAGACAGGTGTGCTCCTTCCAGGAGACAGGTGGGGTCCATCCTGAAGACAGGTGGGGTCCATCCTGAAGACAGGTGGGGTCCATCCAGGAGACAGGTGGGCTCCATCCAGGAGACAGGTGGGCTCCATCCAGGAGACAGGTGGGCTCCATCCAGGAGACAGGTGGGCTCCATCCAGGAGACAGGTGGGCTCCATCCAGGAGACAGGTGGGCTCCATCCAGGAGACAGGTGGGCTTCATCCAGGAGACAGGTATGCTTCATCCAGGAGACAGGTGGGCTCCAGGCTCCATCCAGGAGACAGGTATGCTTCATCCAGGAGACAGGTGGGCTCCAGGCTCCATCCAGGAGACAGGTATGCTTCATCCAGGAGACAGGTGGGCTCCATCCTGAAGACAGGTGGGCTCAATCCAGGAGACGGGTGGGATCCATCCAGGAGACGGGTGGAATCCATCCAGGAGACAGGTGGGCTCCATCCTGGAGATGGGTTGGCTCCATCCAGTAGACAGGTGGGCTCCATCCAGGAGACAGGTGTGCTTAATCCAGGAGATGGGTAGGCTCCATCCAGGAGATGAGTGTGCTCCATCCAGGAGACGGGTGGGATCCATCCAGGAGACGGGTGGGATCCATCCAGGAGACGGGTGGGATCCATCCAGGAGACGGGTAGGATCCATCCAGGAGACGCGTAGGATTCATCCTGGAGATGGGTGGGATCCATCCTGGAGACGGGTGGGATCCATCCTGGAGATGGGTGGGATCCATCCAGGAGATGGGTGTGCTCCATCCTTGAGATAGTTGTGCTCCATCCTTGAGATAGTTGTGCTCCATCCTTGAGATAGTTGTGCTCCATCCAGGAGACAGGTGGGCTCCATCCAGGAGACAGGTGTGCTCCATTCAGGAGACAGCTGGGCTCCATCCAGGAGACAGATGGGCTCCACCAAGAGAGAAGAGCATGCCATGCAGGTGTCAGGAGGTCCTCTGTCCAGTGGCCAGGGCATGGGCCTGTGCAGCAGGGAGCTGAGACTGAGAAAGTTGAGAGGACTGACAAAGTACAGTTGTTGTATGTGAGTACAGATGTGCTGTTAGTCGATCTGGAGGACAAGGGCAACATGCCTGAGGAAAGACCATGAGGAGAAGCCAGGAGGCTCAATAACACTTACTTTCATTTTAGAAACGATGGTGGAAACTCCTGCAAGAGCAACTGCTTTGTGTGAACTTTACTTTCATTGTTAATAAAAGTGGGCCAACGAGCCCTGAACATTCACTTTTTGGTTGATGTGAACTCACTAACAAGCTCTACACCATTGAGGTAACTTCCCCAACATCACAAATGGTGCTTGAAGTGGGCAAAGCTGTGGAATCGACTGAATCCTGCCTGGGTTGCAGAGCCAGGATGAGTGCAGTGTGCGCAGCAGGTGGTGCAGAGCCAGGATGAGTGCAGTGTGCGCAGCAGGTGGTGCAGAGCCAGGACGAGTGCAGTGTGCGCAGCAGGTGGTGTACCAGTAAGAACAGAGAAGCCCTTGAGAAGGCAGGGCTCCATTCCAAACTGTATAATGGCTCAGTGTGGCTGGAGAGGATGTATCCATGTGAGATGACCAGTCCTGAGAACCTTCCCATGTTTTAATTTGCTGTGACCTGGTGCCAGCAGCATCTGGCAGTGTTACCTCCGGCTAATGCTGCCTGCATTGTAGTGAGTGGGGACATGCTGTCACCCAGTGTTCCTTGTCCTCGGGTTCAGCAGGACCGGATCTAGCCTGTACGAAATGGGGGAGCAGCAAAAAATGTTGGGGGGGGGGGACAGAATATGTGAGGTCTGCGGGGCAGTGTATTGGAGTCAGTAGGGCAGTGTACGGGGGTAAGCAGGGCAGAGAACAGGGTCAGCAGCTTTTAGGGCAGAGTACACAGGCCATTAGTTTGTAAGGCAGTGTACAGTCGGTTATCAAGGCAGTGTTCGGGGTTAGCAGGGCAGAAGACAGGCTTGAGCAGGGCAGTGTGCAGTATGTCAGCAGGGCAGTATATAGGGGGTCAGCAGGGCAGAGGATGAGAGGTCAGCAGGGCAGGGGACAGGAGTCAGCAGGGCAGAGAATAGGGCCAGCAGTTTTTAGTACACATGCCATTAGTTTGTAAGGCAGTGTACAGTCGGTTATCCAGGCAGTGTTCGGGTTTAGCAGGGCAGGAGACAAGGGTCAGCGGGAAGGAGAACAAGTGTTATCAGGGCAGAATACGGGTCAGCAGGGCAAAGAAAGAGGGTCAGAGGACAGTGGTCAGAAGGGCACTGTGCAGGGGTCAGCAGGATAGAGGACAGGGGTCAGCAGGGCAGTATACAAATTCCCCCCTCCTATCCTCCCCCAATCTCCCCTCCTTTCATAACACCCCCTAGTCCCCCCTATTAGTCTAAACCCCCCCTCCTGGAACAACCTCCCCCAATCCCCCCACCCCCCAGAACAAATTCACCACAATCCCCCCCTCTGAGCACAACCTCCCAGCACAAAAATTCCCACTAATCCCCCTCCTGGCTCAATTCTCTCCAAATGCCCCTCCTAGCACATCACCCCCATTCTTCCTCCTAGCACATATTACCCCCCATTCCTCCTCCTAGCACATATAACCCCCCCCATTCCTCCTCCTAGCACGTCACCCTCCCATTCCTCCTCCTAGCACATATCACCCCCCATTCCTCCTCCTAGCACATGTCACCCCCCCATTCCTCCTCCTAGCACATATCACCCCCCATTCCTCCTCCTAGCACATGTCACCCCCCCATTCCTCCTCCTAGCATATGTCACCCCCCCATTCCTCCTCCTAGCACATGTCACCCCCCATTCCTCCTCCTAGCACATGTCACCCCCCCATTCCTCCTCCTAGCACATGTCACCCCCCCATTCCTCCTCCTAGCACATGTCACCCCCCCATTCCTCCTCCTAGCACATATCACCCCCCCCCATTCCTCCTCCTAGCACATATCACCCCCCATTCCTCCTGCTAGCACATATCACCCGCCCCATTCCTCCTCCTAGCACATGTCACACCCCCATTCCTCCTCCTAGCACATATCACCCCCCATTCCTCCTCCTAGCACATATCACCCCCCCATTCCTCCTCCTAGCACATATCACCCGCCCCATTCCTCCTCCTAGCACATGTCACCCCCCCTATTCTTCCTCCTAGCACATGTCACCCCCCCATTACTCCTCCTAGCACATATCACCCCCCATTCCTCCTCCTAGCACATATCACCCCCCATTCCTCCTCCTAGCACATGTCACCCCCCCATTCCTCCTCCTACCACATATCACCCCCCTCCATTCCTCCTTCTAGCACATATCACCCCCCATTCCTCCTCCTAGCACATATCACCCCCCATACCTCCTCCTAGCACACATTCCCAAATCCCCTCCAGCTCCCCTTTCCTAGCACAAATCTCCCTCCCTATTATCCTTACCAACACAAATACCCCCCACCCCCCTCCTCCATAAATGATCTCTCCCTCCAGATGGGCCCGTCTGAACTCTCTGGGGCCATATGTGGCCCACAGGCTGTGTGTAAGATGCCCCTGATGTAGTGAAAGGGCCTGCCTCCTTCCTGGGTTTTAACAATTTTTGCATCCAACATCTACATACCAGGAAACCGTGAACTTTTCTATGGAACACATCAGGGCAGAGGTGAGGCCTAGTTTTAAAAGTCATAAAAAGTTTTTATTTTTTTCTGAAACTGTGGTACATTAATGGCATATTGGTATGTAGGGGAGCTGGAATTTAAAAAAAAAAGTGAACTTAGCCTTTAAGCGTGTCGTGGAGTTTGTCTACCAAGAGTTATGGTGGCAAATGACATCAGGAGGAGTCGGTGCTGACGGTCTTGGAAAACCAGGAAGCTTCCACTGACAGGATGTGGTCTCCCATGAAAACAAAGAGAAGTCACCTAAAAGGAGGAGCTGCTGGGGAAATGCGGCACAGCATTCAGTACCTTGCATGGGATATGGCCAAGTTTGTGGTGAGAAAGTGTTGGCGGTTGCAACAGGCCTACAGGTTGCCAAATAGCTTGAGAGGCCAGCTGGAATTTTGTGGCCGCATGGGGTAATTGGCCAGTGGAAGTTTAGCAGATGAGTGGTGCCAGAGGCAAGACACACAAATGAAGATTGCAACACCTTCTCTGCTGATGGGTAAGACTGTAACCAATGTAAATGGGGGTGACCCCAGTTGGGAGACCTGTTGTCCATGCAGTGAGAGACCGGCTTCTGTGCAGTGCCTTGCACAATGGGGAGGCAAGGGTTAAAACCAAACTCGTAACTGAGCTTTTATCTAATGGTGAACCTGGTTTAATCCAGCAAAGTGCTGAGGTAGAAGTCATGGGGTGACCCCCATCATCACCCTGAACCTGTAACCTGTCTAACACACGCCCATTTACACTCCTGTGTGTGCCATTTACCCTAGTGACAGTATCAGGTGCAACCGAGGTGTCTCCGGAAACCTCCCAGGAGCCCAGAATGGAAGAGCTTGAGGGCTACCAAGACAACTGCGGAGTAAGAATGTCCCTTTTTAAAAGTAAATGGGCGTGTGTTAGACGGGCCACAGGTTCAGGGTGGTGATGGGCTAAGGCAGCCCACTAGAGATAAGTGCTGGTGTGGAGATGAGCTTGGTTAATGCTGGTGATAAGTACATTCATGAAAAATGTACTGTTGCTGGGAAGACAAAGCATTATGTTCAGAAAGGTGTTGTTTTCCCTGGCAGAGGTGGATAAGACATCAGAGATTTCCCTAGAACCCTCCAAGGAGCCTAGCGTGGTGCAGCAAGAGGTTTCCCAGGACAACTGTTATGCCGGTCTGGTGGGATGGAGTGGATCTGCACTTTATATTAAGGGTGTGCTCTTGTAATGTACTGACTGTAAAAATACTCACGTGGTTGGTGAAGGGCCACCAGAACAAGATGGTGAGAGTATGGTATAAGAGTATGGTATTACAATCTGCTATGTATAAAAATCGAAGTGTTATGGACTGCAATGGTGAAGCATGACATGTGTAATATGTCTGTTGCTAAGCCAGTCTGTTCTTCTGTGTCTCCTTGGGCAGATGGATTGGTGCTGCAAAGTATCTGCGATTGGAGAGCAGACATTGGTATTGTTTGGCCAAGAGGTTGAGCTCAATGTTGACAGAGGCTTCTGTGTGTCACCATAGGGTGGACATGGGGTACTCACCCCCCCGCCGCATTGTCCTCTATGGAGAACAACATGGACACACACAAATTATATCACTCTACAATACTGAAATGGGGGTACTCACCCTCCATCTTATTGTCTTCTATGGAGAGTAAGGTGGGGACACCATACATGTTATCACCCTACAATACTGAAATGGGGTACTCAGCCTCCGTCTCATTGTTTTCTATGGAGAACAACACGGACACACACAAATTAGATCACCCTAAAATACTGAAATGGGGTACTCAGTCTCCGTCTTTCTATGGAGAACAATGAGACGGAGGCTGAGTACCCCATTTCAGTATTGTAGGGTGATAACATGTATGGTGTCTCCACCTTACTCTCCATAAAAGACAATAAGATGGAGGATGAGTACCCCCATTTCAGTATTGTAGAGTGATATAATTTGTGTGTGTCCACAAATTATATCACTCTACAATACTGAAATGGGGGTACTCACCCTCCATCTCATTGTCCTCTATGGAGAACAACATGGACACACACAAATTATATCACTCTACAATACTGAAATGGGGGTACTCACCCTCCATCTCATTGTCCTCTATGGAGAGTAAGGTGGACACACAAATTATATCACCCTACAATACTGAAATGGGGGTACAAATCCTCCATCTCATTGTTCTCTATGGAGAGTGAGGTGGGGACACAATACATGATATCACCCTACAATACTGAAATGGGGGTACTCACCCTCCATCTCATTGTCCTCTATGGAGAACGTGGTGGACACACACAAATGATATCACCCTACAATACTGAAATGGGGGTACTCACCCTCCATCTCATTGTCCTCTATGGAGAGCGAGGTGGACACCCACAAATTATATCACTATACAATACTGAAATGGGGGTACTCACCCTCCATCTTATTGTCCTCTATGGAAAGCAAGCTGGACACACACAATACATGATATAACTCTACAATACTGAATTGGGGGTACTCACCCTCTATCTTACTCTCCTCTATGGAGAACGTGGTGGACACACACAAATGATATCACCCTACAATACTGAATTGGGGGTACTCACCCTCTATCTTACTCTCCTCTATGGAGAACGTGGTGGACACACACAAATGATATCACCCTACAATACTGAAATGGGGGTATTCACCCTTTGTCTCACTGACCTTTATGGAGAGTGAGGTGGACACACATAAAATATATTACTCTACAATACTAGAATGGGGGAACTCACCTTCTGTCTCATTGTCCTCTAGGGAGAGCGAGGTGGGCATGCACAGAAGGATGAGGAGCAGACGGAGCTCCATCTCTGCACAGTGAAATCACCAAGAAATGATGAAGAATCTTCTCTGTAGATATTGGGGGTGGATCCTTCATCTCAGCTGGAGGAGATAACACTTGGAGATCATATCAGGACAGATTTGGTGTTCATCACAAACATGATCCCCGTACATTAAAGTGCTAGTAAAGTCTTGAATAAAAAAAAATCCCTCTGCAAGTTAGTTTCATAATGTGCTAGTATGCACCACACACTAACACAATACGAAAGACTTCCCTTAAAATGAAGCCCTCATCAGTCACACTGTCACCACTGCTGGGGCTTCCATCTTCACCAGGTCTTCTTTCTGGGTTCGTGGGCTCTGGCAATCTGGCTGAGAGGTGATGACAACATTTAGCTTAGCTGGAGGTACTAGTGATAAAGTGGCTTTAACATATGGCAGCTCCTCAAAGGCCAATAAAGAGGTGTCTGATCACGGGTTCTATATATCTGAGAACTGGATGGAAATGTCTCTCATCAGCAATCACGTTACAGGGAATACCAATGTTACATACTGTATACAGGGGCTGGACAAAAAAATGGAAATGCTCCATGATTTTTAGGTGTGAAAGTGATGCCATGTTTGGCGGTGTAAGCAGAAGTGGTGTAACATTCTTTTGCTTTTGCTGTGTGATGAGACACCTAGATAACAGGTGGAAAACCTCACTTTCCTCATTCGCTGCATGCGTTCCTAGTAATGCAGAGTCATGTCAGAGCTTACTGAGCCTCAAAGAGGGCAAATTGTTGGTGCCCCTTAGCTGGTGCCTTTGTGACTGAAGTCGCCAATTTATTTGTCGCGTCGTGAGGTGCAGTATGAAAGGTTATGACGGCGCATACAGTTTCCGAGAAAACGTCGCATAAGCACGGTTGTCATGGTTAAGTTACCGAAAAATACAAAAGGACATTGCGCAGGATTGTGACACAGAATAAGAAAAAAACTGCTACAAAAGTGACTGCAGAGCTCAAGACCAAGTTCTGTGAAGACTGAGTCCCGTGAAGACTGAGTCCTATGAAGACTGAGCCCCAAGAAGACTGAGCCCCAAGAAGACTGGGTCCCATGAAGACTGAGTTCTATGAAGACTGAGTCCCATTAAGACAGAGTCCCGTGAAAACTGAGTCCTATGAAGACTGAGCCCCAAGAAGACTGAGCTCCAAGAAGACTGAGTCATATGAAGACTGAGTCCCGTGAAGACTGAGTCCCGTGAAGACTGAGTTCCGTGAAGACTGAGTTCTGTGAAGACTGAGTCCTATGAAGACTGAGCCCCAAGAAGACTGAGCCCCAAGAAGACTGGGTCCCATGAAGATGGAGTTCTATGAAGACTGAGTCCCATTAAGACAGAGTCCCGTGAAGACTGAGTCCTATGAAGACTGAGCCCCAAGAAGACTGAGCTCCAAGAAGACTGAGTCATATGAAGACTGAGTCCCGTGAAGACTGAGTCCTGTGAAGACTGAGTTCCGTGAAGACTGAGTTCCGTGAAGACTGAGTCCCGTGAAGACTGAGTCCCGTGAAGACTGAGTCCCGTGAAGACTGAGTCCCGTGAAGACTGAGTCCTGTGAAGACTGAGCCCTATGAAGACCGAGCCCCAAGAGGACTGAGCTCCAAGAAGATTGAGTCATATGAAGACTGAGTCCTATGAAGACTGAGCCCCAAGAAGACTGAGCCCCAAGAAGACTGGGTCCCATGAAGACTGAGTTCTATGAAGACTGAGCCCCAAGAAGACTGAGCCCCAAGAAGACTGAGCCCCAAGAAGACTGGGTCCCTTGAAGACTGAGTCACATGAAGACCGAGTTCCTTGAAGACCGAGTTCCGTGAATACCGAGTCCCGTGAAGACCGAGTCTCTTGAAGACTGAGTCGTGGGAAGACTGAATCGTGTGAAGACTAAGTCCTATGAAGACTGAGTCCTATGAAGACTGAGCCCCAAGAAGACTGAGCTCCAAGAAGACTGAGTCATATGCAGGGGCGGACTGACAACTCATGGGGCCCCCGGGCAATAGGGGATCATAGGGCCCCCGTGTCCCCACCCACACCCAAAAAAGTACCAGGGGCATCTCATGGGGCCCCCTACTGACCCTGGGCCCTCAGGCAGTGCCCAAGTGTTAGAATGGTCAGTCTGCCCCTGGTCATATGAAGACTGAGCCCCAAGAAGACTGAGTCCCGTGAAGACTGAGTCCCATGAAGACTGAATGCCCGTGAAGACTGATTCCCGTGAAGATTGAGTCCCAAGAAGACTGAGTCCCGTGAAGACTGAGTTCCATGAAGATTGAGTCCCAAGAAGAGTGAGTCGTGTGAAGATTGAGTCCCGTGAAGACTAAGTCCCATGATGACTGAGATTGAGCTCTGCAGTCACTTTTGCAGCAGTCGTTTTCTTATTCCAAAAAGATTGTTAAAAATAGGGATCACTTCCACTTTAATATTTTCTTGCTCATTTTTTTGCCAACCACTAATGTTTAAACTTAAATGTCCTTAGTTTGTTCTTTTTTCTTTTAGTGTTGCATTGAAAGAAGTAGAAAGTTAAAAAGATGACTCGTGCTTTTGTACCAGAATCATAATTTTAGGTCTCCATCACGTCAGAAGTCACGCTGAACCTGTGGACACTGAGAGGAACAAGGGTTCATGCTCTGATTTCAGTTTATTGTGATGTTTACTATTTTTTGTTAGAACATTATGGAAATGTCATCAGCAACATTTTATTAACCATTTGACCTTTAGAAGGTTTTACCGCCTTCATGACCAGAGCATCTTTTTCTATTCAGCACTGCGCTACTTTAACTGGTCATTGCACGGTCATGCAACACTGTACCCAAATTACATTTGTAATTTTTTTCCACACAAATAGAACTTTCTTTTAGTGGTATGTAGTCACCGCTGGGGGTTTTTCATTTTTTGCTCTATAAGTGAAAAAATACCTAAAAGTTTAAAAAATGTGTTTTTTGGTTTCTGTTATAATATTTAGCAAACACAAAATCTTTCTTCATAAACGTAGGCCAAAATGTATTCTGCTACATCTTTGGTAAAATAATCCAAATTTATAAAGTCTACAAACTATGAGATATATATTTGACAAATTGATCAGTCCTGATGTACTGACGGCCGATCTCATTTCTTGAGGTCCTAAAATGCCAGGAGAGTACAAATCCCCCCAAATGTCAGGACAGTACAAATCCCCCAAAATATCAGGACAGTAAAAATCCACCCCAAATGTAAGGATGGTACAAATCCCCCCAAATGTCAGGATGGTACAAATCCCCCCAAATGTCAGAACGGTACAAATCCCCCCCAAATGTCAGGATGATACAAATCCCCCCAAATGTCAGGACAGTACAAATCCCCCCAAATGTCAGGACGGTACAAATACCCCCAAATGTCAGGACAGTAGAAATCCCCCCAAATGTCAGGACGGTACAAATCCCCCCAAATGTCAGGACGGTACAAATACCCCCCAAATGTCAGGACAGTACAAATCCTCCCAAATGTCAGGACGGTACAAATCCCCCCAAATGCCAGGACGGTACAAATCCCCCCAAATGTCAGGATGGTACAAATCCCCCCAAATGTCAGGACAGTACAACTACTCCCCAAATGTCAGGACGGTACAAATCCCCCCCCCCCAAATGTCAGGACAGTATAAATCCCCCCAAATGTCAGGACGGTACAAATACCCCCCAAATGTCAGGACAGTACAAATCCCCACAAATGTCAGGACAGTACAACTACCCCCCAAATGTCAGGACAGTACAAATCCCCCCAAATGTCAGGATGGTACAAATCCCCCCAAATGTCAAGAAGGTACAAATCCCCCCAAATGTCAGGATGGTACAAATCCCCCAAATGTCAGGGTGGTACAAATCCCCCCCAAATTACCCCTTTTTAGAAAATCGATAGTCCACGGTATTTATTATGTTCTAGACATTGAAAGTTTTTTGAAGTCCTAATACAAAGTCATCATATAACTGGGGTGGGGGTGATCAGGGTACGGCGTCATCATATAACTGGGGTGGCGGTGATCAGGGTACGGCGTCATCATATAACTGGGGTGGGGGTGATCAGGGTACGGCGTCATCCTATAACTGGGGTGGGGGTGATCAGGGTACGGCGTCATCCTATAACTGGGGTGGGGGTGATCAGGGTACAGGGTCGTCATATAACTGGGGTGGAGGCGATCACAGTACGGCGTCGTCATATAACTGGGGTGGGGGTGATCAGGGTACGGCGTCATCATATAACTGGGGTGGGGGTGATCAGGGTACGGCGTCGTCATCTAACTGGGGTGGGGGCGATCAGGGTACAGCGTCGTCATATAACTGGGGTGGAGGTGATCGGGGTACAGCGTCATCATATAACTGGGGTGGGGGTGATCAGGGTACGGCGTCGTCATACAACTGGGGTGGGGGCGATCAGGGTACGGCGTCATCATACAACTGGGGTGGGGGTGATCAGGGTACGGCGTCATCATATAACTGGGGTGGTGGTGATCAGGGTACGGGGTCGTCATATAACTGGGGTGGGGGTGATCAGGGTACGGCGTCATCATATAACTGGGGTGGAGGTGATCAGGGTATGGAGTCATCATATAACTGGGGTGGGGGTGATCAGGGTACGGCGTCATCATATAACTGGGGTGGGGGTGATCAGGGTACGGCGTCATCATATAACTGGGGTGGGGGTGATCAGGGTACGGCGTCATCATATAACTGGGGTGGGGGTGATCAGGGTACGGCGTCATCATATAACTGGGGTGGAGGTGATCAGGGTATGGAGTCATCATATAACTGGGGTGGGGGTGATCAGGGTACGGCGTCATCATATAACTGGGGTGGGGGTGATCAGGGTACGGTGTCATCATATAACTGGGGTGGCGGTGATCAGGGTACGGCGTCATCATGTAACTGGGGTGGCGGTGATCGGGGTACAGCGTCCTCATATAACTGGGGTGGGGGTGATCAGGGTACGGCGTCATCATATAACTGGGGTGGAGGTGATCGGGGTACAGCGTCATCATATAACTGGGGTGGGGGTGATCAGGGTACGGCGTCGTCATATAACTGGGGTGGGGGTGATCAGGGTACGGCGTCGTCATATAACTGGGGTGGGGGTGACCAGGGTACGGCGTCGTCATATAACTGGGGTGGGGGTGATCAGGGTACGGCGTCGTCATATAACTGGGGTGGGGGTGATCAGGGTACGGCGTCGTCATATAACTGGGGTGGGGGTGATCAGGGTACGGCGTCGTCATATAACTGGGGTGGAGGTGATCAGGGTATGGAGTCATCATATAACTGGGGTGGGGGTGATCAGGGTACGGCGTCATCATATAACTGGGGTGATGGTGATCAGGGTACGGCGTCATATAACTGGGGTGATGGTGATCAGGGTACGGCGTCATCATATAACTGGGGTGGGGGTGATCAGGGTACGGCGTCATATAACTGGGGTGGCGGTGATCAGGGTACGGCGTCATCATATAACTGGGGTGGGGGTGATCAGGGTACGGCGTCGTCATATAACTGGGGTGGGGGTGATCAGGGTACGGCGTCGTCATATAACTGGGGTGGGGGTGATCAGGGTACGGCGTCGTCATATAACTGGGGTGGGGGTGATCAGGGTACGGCGTCATCATATAACTGGGGTGGGGGTGATCAGGGTACGGCGTCATCATATAACTGGGGTGGGGGTGATCAGGGTACGGCGTCATATAACTGGGGTGATGGTGATCAGGGTACGGCGTCATCATATAACTGGGGTGGCGGTGATCAGGGTACGGCGTCCTCATATAACTGGGGTGGCGGTGATCAGGGTACAGCGTCATCATATAACTGGGGTGATGGTGATCAGGGTACGGCGTCATCATATAACTGGGGTGATGGTGATCAGGTGTAGCAGAGGATGTGTGCCCATTGGACAGTACCAGTCAGGATGATGATGAAGTATGGCTGGCATGACATGTGTAGCAGAGGATGTGTGCCCATTGGACAGTACCAGTCAGGAGGATGATGATGTATGGCTGGCATGACATGTGTAGCAGTGGATGTGTGCCCATTGGACAGTACCAGTCAGAAGGATGATGATGTATGGCTGGCATGACGTGTAGCAGCGGATGTGTGCCCATTGGACGGTACCAGTCAGGAGGATGATGTATGGCTGGCATGACATGTGTAGTAGAGGATGTGTGCCCATTGGACGGTACCAGTCAGGAGGATGATGATGTATGGCTGGCATGACGTGTAGCAGCGGATGTGTGCCCATTGGACGGTACCAGTCAGGAGGATGATGTATGGCTGGCATGACATGTAGCAGTGGATGTGTGCCCATTGGACAGCCCCAGTCAGGAGGATGATGTATGGCTGGCACTACATGTGTAGCAGAGGATGTGTGCCCATTGGACAGCACCAGTCAGGAGGATGATGATGTATGGCTGGCATGACATGTAGCAGTGGATGTGTGCCCATTGGACAGTACCAGTCAGGAGGATGATGATGTATGGCTGGTTTGACATGTGTAGCAGAGGATGTGTGCCCATTGGACATTACCAGTTAGGAGGATGATGATGTATGGCTGGCATGACATGTGTAGCAGAGGATGTGTGCCCATTGGACAGCACCAGTCAGGAGGATGATGATGCACGGCTGGCATTACATGTGTGGCAGAGGATGTGTGCCCATTGGACAGCACCAGTCAGGAGGATGATGAAGTATGGCTGGCATTACATGTGTGGCAGAGGATGTGTGCCCATTGGACAGCACCAGTCAGGAGGATGATGAAGTATGGCTGGCATGACATGTGTAGCAGAAGATGTGTGCCCATTGGACAGTACCAGTCAGGAGGATGATGATGTATGGCTGGCATGACATGTGTGGCAGTGGATGTGTGCCCATTGGGTAGCGCTGGTGAGAATGATGTGGAGGTTTTTGTTGTATATTTCCTTCTCTATAATACATTGACATAAGGAAGGTTATTTGGAGTCACTTGTAGTCAGCGGATGGTCGGATCACATGGAACGTCTGGTATCATCACGGCTTATTATCTGGCTTCCAGTATCAGAATGATCTGCTCAACATCTGCCTGTAATCTAGATGAATGATTCTCAGTAAATGACTAACGTTCTCCGAGTGCTCAGACATTGTCCTCTTATTATTGCAGAATTGTCCCTTCAATTATTTGCCAGCGCCCATTCCCGGGGTCTCCCCACAGTAGGTACTCTGCTATGGTCATTTCTATTGCTTGGAACCACCAACCCAACCCGTATCCACCACCCATTCCTGGCAAGGACGCAAATCCATGGCGACTAGCTGACCGAGGTGAAGACCTTGTTTGGCGCAGGAAGAAACGAGATAGGAACTTAAATCCAGCTGTGATAAACTCGTTGCAGCCAGCAATACCTTTGGGCACAAATAGAGGAAAACTTCGACCATCATTTGCTGGCTAGCCACACACAGGCAGATGCCAATATTACATACAACCTGGTGTGCTCTAAGGGTTGGGATGCAGTCTAGTACATAGTACACACTCCTGGGATTCCTCAAGCTATCCTGCAAGCCAGAATCACTGTTCCTGCTGCCCACACACACACCCAACATCAGACACACGACTTACGGTAGCTTGCCGCCACCTAGCAGTTTGTGAGCTAACTGGTCTGCTAGTCAACCATACACACACAGATCTGTCTGATAGATGCGAAAACGTAGGTTCACTGACAGTCATTTGCATGCAATCAGCCAATACACAGTGCAATTGTATACAGAATAACAAGGAATTTAGACCACACACACAGACATGACGATACAACGATCTCTCCAGGGATAGGAGTCCTGGCTTGTTACAAAGAAGACACTTATTCATTTGATCATCTAACCTCTTCCTTAACGTGATATAGCCAAATGATGTCATCCAGGTCTGGGAGAGCATCGTATGACATCCTCCCAGAACAGCCCCCCCCCCCCCGCACACCCCCAGCGGCGCGCGTCCGGTGCTCTCTGTGATCGCTGTGTCCTGTGGACACAGCTGATCACATGACATAGTGAAAGGTCCATCACAGCGGCCGTTTACCACGCAATCAGCTGTGTCCAATCACAGTTGATCACCGTGTAAATACACTTGCCGGTTATTGGTAGTGCTTTCCCAGTGCCCTGATTATCAGTGCAGCCAAAAACTGCCCATCTGTGCCCAACAGTGCTTCCTATCAGTGCCCAACAATGCTGCCCTTCAATGCCCAGCAGTGCTGCTCATCAGTGTCCAGCAGTGCTACCAATCTGTGCCCATCAATGCCACCAGCCAGTTCCGCTTATCAGTGCCACCAGTCAGTTTCCTTCAGTGCTGCCTATTGGTGCCCATCAGTGCTGCATATCAGTTCTCATCATTGCTGCCTATCAGTGCCACATATCAATACAGTCTCATCAGTGTCTCCTCATCAATGCCCACCAGTGCCCCCCATCAGTGCAGCCTATCAGTGCCCATCAGTGCAGCCTATCAGAGTCGCCTCATCAATGCCCAGCAGTTCCCAGCAGTGCTGCAATCTGTGCCCATTAGTGCAACCAGCCAGTGCCATCAGTCAGTGCTTCCAGTCAGTTTCCTTCAGTGCTGCCTATTAGTGCCCACCAGTGCCGCATATTAGTTCCCATCATTACCACCTCTCAGTGTCCATCAGTGCCACATATCAGGGCAGTCTCATCAGTGCCTCCTCATCAATGCCCACCAGTGCCCCCCTCATCAGTGCAGCCTATCAGTGATGCCTATCCATGTCAACTCATCAGTGCCCATCAGTGTTGCCTATCAGTGCAGCCTCATCAATGCACATCAGTGAAAGAGAAAAATTACCTGTTTGCTAAATTTTGTAATGGGAACAAAGAAAAACTTTTTTTTTCAAAATGTTCGGTATTTTTTTGGTTCTTTAGCAAAATAAACACCCAGCGGTGAATAAATACCACCAAAAGAAAGCTCTATTTGTGTGAAAAAAATGATAAAAATTTAATACGGGTACAATGTTGCATGACCGCACAATTGTCATTCAAAGTACTACATCGCTGAAAATTAGCCAGGGCAGGAAGGGGGTAGAAGTGCCCAGTAGGCGAGGGGTTAATATCCCGAAAGTGGGCAGTGTATAAAATATGTACAAAGATGAATATTGCAAATAATACAAAATAGACAAAAGTACATACAGAATATGGTTATTCGCTATGAAATAATAGGGTGGGAGCCCATCGAGGTCCAGCAACTAATCATACTAATGTAGCGCCCTCTAGGTTCAGCTAGACAGACTTGTTGTTTTTTAGATAGAGGCTGGGTGAGGTAGTGAGTTCACCTCATGACAGGCTGGGAGGTTCTACAGGTCAGAGCTTATGGAGCCCTCCCACCTTTCCAGAAACCTAGAGAACTTTCCATAACAGGGGTGGAGGAGGCTCAGATCTGCATGTTTGAGGGACCTTCGCCAATCTCCTGACAGGAGTCTGGGCATGGTGACCAAGGACAACCCTTAAATATGACAGAGCCTGGGGAACAGGAGGGCAGTGTCTGGCGGTAGATGGACTGAGAGAAAGACTGGAGTGTAGAGCTCGGGAGGGGGCCCCAGGAAGGGGGCTTAGTTACAGGCAGGTCACTGGAAGGGAGGATCTCCTCTGTCCCACCGTCTCTTTCGGAGAACATCTTGTGCAGCAAGGAAGAAGCCAACCCAGAGTACGGTCTTAAGGCAGCCACCAACCCACCAACCCACCAAGCTAACAGGACGGGACAGTGTGAGTACTGCTACACCTCCTGAGCCAGATAAGGGGAGAGGGTGGTCAGGTGTAATACCCAACTAGTTCTGCTTAACTGACAGGTGTTGGGACCCCTTGCCCATGGATACCCTCAGTGCAGATGGGTGAAGAGGAGGAATCATCCAGGGTCTGAGGAGGTACACCAAGGGGACTTCAGTGCTACTTAAATGAGACTGTTGCTATTCTTGGGCCTGACTTTTGTACAGAATATGTTGCCAAGATGTTTTTCCTCAAGTTTGCAGTTCCTTGGGCATCCCATATACTCTTAGACCCCATCCCAGTTGTTAACCCCTTAATAAAAACAACTAAAAACCAGCTCAACGACTGTTTTCCGGCTCAGTGTACAAGTGTGGAAAATGCATGTTGCTGGCCGTGCAGAAATCAGGGGGACTCAAACAAATCCAGCGGCCCCTGATAGGATAGTGCTACACTCCATGCAAACCACGCTGCCCATATTTCTAACCCTTGCCCAATCAGATCTGGGGGGGGGGGCACTTTCCCTGCTCGGAGGAGAGGTTTTACCTTCTGGAGTATGCCGTGTTACATAGACCAGCCGGGATAGGGATTCCCCACACCGCTACCTCATTCCAATAGCAACAAGTCCAATCTCTGTATGGCCATCACAAGCAGGCTCCATGCAACCATTTGTGGATCTATTGGGGGTTCTGTACAACCGACACATGCCATTTTATATGTGCACAAAACCCAAAATGTGTATTATCAGAAGGCATTATTTTCATCTCTTTGCAGCTATTATTTTAGATTTATAAAAAATATCTTTGACATAAGGTACCGTATTTTTCGCTCCATAAGACGCGCCTAGGTTTTAGAGGAGAAAAACAAGAAAAAAAATATTCTGAACCAATGAACTGCAGACACAGTACAGGGGATGACCAGAGACTGCGGACACAGTACAGGGATGACCAGAGACTGCGGACACAGTACAGGAGATGACCAGAGACTGCGGACACAGTACAGGGGATGACCAGAGACTGCGGACAGTACAGGGGATGACCAGAGACTGCGGACACGGTACAGGAGATGACCAGAGACTGCGGACACAGTACAGGGGATGACCAGAGACTGCGGACACAGTACAGGGGATGACCAGAGACTGCGGACACAGTACAGGAGATGACCAGAGACTGCGGACATAGTACAGGAGATGACCAGAGACTGCGGACATAGTACAGGGGATGACCAGAGACTGCGGATATAGTACAGGAGATGACCAGAGACTGCGGACACGGTACAGGGATGACCAGAGACTGCGGACACGGTACAGGAGATGACCAGAGACTGCGGACACAGTACAGGGGATGACCAGAGACTGCGGACAGTAGAGGGGATGACCAGAGACTGCGGACACAGTACAGGGGATGACCAGAGACTGCGGACACAGTACAGGAGATGACCAGAGACTGCGGACATAGTACAGGAGATGACCAGAGACTGCGGACATAGTACAGGGGATGACCAGAGACTGCGGACATAGTACAGGAGATGACCAGAGACTGCGGACACGGTACAGGGATGACCAGAGACTGCGGACACGGTACAGGAGATGACCAGAGACTGCGGACACAGTACAGGGGATGACCAGAGACTGCGGACAGTACAGGGGATGACCAGAGACTGCGGACACGGTACAGGAGATGACCAGAGACTGCGGACATAGTACAGGGGATGACCAGAGACTGCGGACATATTACAGGAGATGACCAGAGACTGTGGACATAGTACAGGAGATGACCAGAGACTGCAGACATAGTACAGGAGATGACCAGAGACTGCGGACACAGTACAAGAGATGACCAGAGACTGCGGACACAGTACAGGGGATGACCAGAGACTGCGGACACAGTACAGGGGATGACCAGAGACTGTGGACACAGTACAGGGGATGACCAGAGACTGCGGACACAGTACAGGAGATGACCAGAGACTGCAGACATAGTACAGGGGATGACCAGAGACTGCGGACACAGTACAGGGGATGACCAGAGACTGCGGACATAGTACAGGAGATGACCAGAGACTGCCGACATAGTACAGGAGATGACCAGAGACTGCGGACACAGTACAGGAGATGACCGGAGACTGCGGACACAGTACAGGAGATGACCGGAGACTGCGGACACAGTACAGGAGATGACCAGAGACTGCGGACACAGTACAGGAGATGACCAGAGACTGCGGACACAGTACAGGAGATGACCAGAGACTGCGGACACAGTACAGGAGATGACCAGAGACTGCGGACATAGTACAGGAGATGACCAGAGACTGCGGACACAGTACAAGAGATGACCAGAGACTGCGGACATAGTACAGATGACCAGAGACTGTGGACATAGTACAGAAGACCAGAGACTGCAGACAGTGCAGGGGATGACCAGAGACTGCAGACAGTAAAGGAGATGACCAGAGACTGCGGACCTTTGGGGAGGGAGGGGGAGCGGGTACTTGAATTTGACAGGTACCCGCTCCCACTTCCGCGTAGTTGTCCTTCCTTCTTCTTCCCGCGGCGACTTCTGTGACAGCCGGGTGCCCACTGCGCATGCGCGAGAAGCGCTGCACTTTGTGAATGGCCCGGCGCCTTCTGGGACCTGTCATGTGTCTCAGAAGACACCAGACCATTCACAAAGTGCGGCGCTTCTCACGCATGCGCAGTGGGCACCCGGCTGTCACAGAAGCCGCCACGGGAACACTGCAGCGCTGGAGCGAGGAACAGGTGAGGCCCTGCAGGAGAGAAGAACTAAGCGGCCAGCCCGATAATCTGACATGGTGGCGGCAGAAATACCGGACCAGCCGCTTTACATTCGCTCCACAAGACGCACTGACATTTTCCCCCCTTTTTTGGGGGGAAAAAAGTGTGTCTTATGGAACGAAAAATACGGTAAATTGTTGGTGGACACTGTAGTTCGGAGTCTTCGATGTGTACAGGCCTCGGTGTTGGCATAGCTAGAGACTCCCTTTGAGGTTCAGCGATCCTTACCTAAACCTACAAGGATGGAAGAATGTCTTTGGCATCTGGGTGTCAATTCTGGTCTGCAGGACCGCCCTTTCCTTTCAAATTCTAATTTGGAAACATTTGCCTACTATAAGATACTGGAAATAAAATGAATGGAGCCCACTCCTGTAACATATAATATCAAATACAAAACGATAACAACATGGGAGTGATCTGATATCGCAGGTATTTGTAACATCATCCCTTTCTATACGCTTAATGTTACCTCTCCCCTATTGGTAATATCACCCATTTTTACATTTTTGTTACATCTCCCCCGTCTAGATGATGCATAGCTGAGCCTAAATGGGTCAACTATAATGTCTACATGGAAGGTTCCATGGGTTGGGGGGTAAAGGTTTCCTAATTTAATTTCAGCACCACAGATGTCTCAGCCTGTCCCTTCACACATAAGAGAGGGCTACTATATACCTCCGTAAATGATTCTAATGGGTCAGGATCAGGACTGCAGATCCACTTCATCCACTGGTCACAGACTAGAAGGGTACAGGTGAACTTGTCATTGTATGCTGCCACCATTCTTAGCTATTGGCGCTGGCTTCTAGGGGTACTTTATGGACTAACACACCCAGATACACTATATTGCCAAAAGTGTTGGACCAGCCCTCCAAATCATGTGATTCCGGTGTTCCAATCCCCTCCAAATCATGTGATTCAGGTGTTCCAATCCCCTCCAAATCATGTGATTCAGGTGTTCCAATCCCCTCCAAATCATGTGATTCAGGTGTCCCAATCCCCTCCCAATCATGTGATTCAGATGTTCCATTCCCTTCCAAATCATGTGATTCAGGTGTTCCAATCCCCTCCAAATCCTATTATTCAGGTGTTCCAATCCCCTCCATGGACACAGGTGTATACAATCAAGCCCCTAGGCATGCAGTCTGCTTCTACAAACATTGGTGAAAGAATGGGTCGCTCTCAGGAGCTCAGTGACTCCAAGCGTGGTCCCGTGATAGGTGGCCACCTGGGCAATAAGTCCACCCGTGACATTTCCTGGCTGCTAAATATTCCACGCTCAACTGTTAGTGGGATTATAACAAAGTGGAAGCCACTGGGAACACCAGCCACTCAGCCACCAAGTGGTAGGCCACGTCACATGACAGGGCGGGGTCAGCGCATGCTGAAGCACACAGTGCGCAGAAGTCGCCAACTGTCTGCAGAGTCAATAGCTAAAGACCTCCAAACTTGGTGTGGCCTTCAGATGAGCCCAACAACAGTGCGTAGAGAAGTGGAGACATGTTCCGTGGAATGACCAATCATGCTTCTCTGTCTGGCAATCCAATGGACATGTCTGGGTTTGGCAGTTGCCAGGAGAACATTACTTGTCTGACTGCATTGTGCCAAGCAGGGGCGGACTGACCATTCAAGCACTCGGAAACTGCCCGAGGGCCTGGGGTCAGTAAGGGGCCCCATGAGATGCCCCTGGTACCTTTCATTGGCTTTTTCATAGGCTTTTGTGGGTGTGGGCGAGGACACAGGGGCCCCATGATCCCCTATTGCCCGGGGGCCCCATGAATTGTCAGTCCGCCCCTCATGACAAGTGTACAGTTTGGAGGAGGGGGGTTATGGTGTGGGGTTGTTTTGCAGGGATTGGGCTTGGCCCCCTAGTTCTAGTGAAGGGAACTCTTAAGGTGACATTTTGGACAATTTCATGCTCCCAACTTTGTGGAAAGAGTTTTGGGATGGCCCCTTCCTGTTCCAACATGACTGCCCACCAGTGCACAAAGCAAGGTCCATAAAGACATGGAGGAGCCAGTTTGGGGTGGAGGAACTTGACTCTCCTGCACAGAGTCCTGACCTCAACCCCATAGAACACCTTTGGGATGAATTAGAGCGGAGACTGTGAGCCAGGCCTCCTTCCCCGACATCAGTGCCTGACCTGACAAATGTGCTTCTGGAAGAATGGTCCAACCTTCCCATAGACACCCTCCTAAACCTTGTGGACGGCCTTCCCAGAAGAGTTGAAGTTGTTATAGCTGCAAAGGGCGGGGCCAACTCAATATTGAACCCTACGGACTAAGACCGGAGGGCCATTAAAGGTCATGTGCGTGGAAAGGCCAGCAGTCCAATACTGGGGGCAATATAGTGTATTTGATCATGACGTAAGGCCACAGCCAGGTGACCTGGAGCTTGTACAGTAGCATGACCACCAGTGCCCCACCTAACCAGTTTCCCACACTTCTACTCTGCAGAAGGTCTGTCAGCACAACACCTGAGTTCCTCTGAGATAACATCGAACTCATCAACCTGTAAGAACTCAGTACTACCAGCTGCAGCTCTTTTTTCTGTTTAATTTTATGGTTGAACTGGATGGACTTTTTTCTCTTTTCAACCAGACTATGTAACTATATGACCCATCTCTGCCCAAGACCCTATGATCTACTATTGTGTTAGAACATACAAAGTGTAAACTACCCCCTCACTGCCCCCTCACTGCCCTCTCACTGCCATAACACATAATGCAGTCTAGCAGGGGCTGAGTGGGTTTTGATCCCCACAGTACAATACTTTCCTTCAATACAGGAAGGGAAGTTTTCTGGCTTTTGATTGACAACCCCCAAATCATGTCTGTGTTCCCCACTAATCTTCCGATCACTTGCATTCCTTCATTTCCTCTTAGTTTGTTAAATGTTCAAATAATGATACAGTATATCAGATGACGGGAAAACTGCATTCTCACCATCATATCAGAATCGGCCAGAAACACCAGAGAGATTCCAGGATCCCCAGGTGATGAGCAGTCAGAGCTTCTCCTCTGGGAGACATTACTGGGAAGTGGATGTCGGGGGGTCAGAGTACTGGAGAGTCGGGATGTGTTACCCCAATATAGACAGGAGAGGAGATCATTGGGACATTGCTATGATATTATAATTGTATGCAGAGCCTGTCATGTTACCACAGTGTCAAGCGAGATTCATGTATTGTAATTGTATGGGCTGACTAGTGTGGCACCACAATAGTGTACCTGTGTCAGGGCTCCGGGTATGACCAGAGGTATGTGAACTGACGCAGGGAAACGCAGGCTTCAGATATGTTATAAACAATATAATTTATTAATACTAACAATACATAAACGCAGTGCAATACTAAAACATAACACAGTGCAAACAAACCAAACCAAACCACCCACAGATAACAATACATACAATGCAAGCATCGTCAGGCAGGCCGGGTCAATAACAATCGGGCAGGTAGGAACAGGAGGAGCAGGCAGAGAGTAGTCAGGTCACGAGCCGGGTACAGCAACTAACGGGCAGGTAGGTACAAGGGGTCAGGCAGAGAATGGTCAGGGTCACAAGCCAGGGATCAAACAGGAGAAGTCAGCAGAGGTCCGGATCAGGCAGGGTCGGCAGCGAGTCAGTCAGGCAGGAACAGGAATGCAGGTAACAAGATACAGGGGCCCATAGAAAAACACACACCAAGGCACAGACTGCAGGTCTGGCCATCCCTTAAATACACCTCCGTAATCAGCTTCAGGTGTTTGGCTGACTGCAGGGTTGAGTCTCTGATTGCTGAGAGCAGCCCAGCCCTGGTACTGCAGCCCACAAGGCAGGTGAGTCCCACCATTACTGGCAAGTCCATTCCTGACAACCCGTGAGGAGTGCGGTCTGGGGACGTGCTAACTGCATATTGGATGATTGACTGCAATGCTCAACACTCTCCTTAGGTGTCAGTATATTTTACACACATACATGCTGCATTGAACCAGACCAACTCCTTACTTGAATTCACCTCGTTGCTCGTGTAGCGCTACCTTCTTGAGGGCTTCTGAATTCATTTTGGGTCCCGCTAAAATCCATTTTCCACACTTGCATACTTAGAGTCAGTAATACAGTCCTTGAGCTGTTTCTTTTTTTTTCCAACTTCTGTTTATTGAAGTTTTGAAAAAGACGAAGGCCGGAAGTGACGAAACGCGTTAGGGGAGTGACATCAAGACGCACGTACGCAAACCGGAAGTGTCGCCATGGCCATTTTGTTGGTTATCCAAACATGGTTTTCTGCATTTGTTTGTTGGAACTTGCATAGGAGCCATGTTTGGAGCTGGAAATTCTAAATTTTAAATGTAAGTGGCTATTAAAATTTTCCCTATACTTTGAATATGAGTCCTGAGACCCTTCTCGTCTTTCTGAGGACCTTGGAAAAATATATTTGAAGAGAGAATGGAAGATCTCTGATTTATTATTATTTTTTTATTTTTGAGGTTCTTACGGGATGGAATAGGATTCAATCCTTCCTATTGGATGAAAAAGTTTGGAAATCTGGGACTTTTTTGAACACTGGACTTTTCTTTGGACTTTTCTTTTTCTTTTTTTGGACAATTTTTTTTTTTGGGGGGGATTTTTGAGATTGTATATGACACTTTAGGGTTTAATTGTATTATTATTATATCACAAAAAGGTTATATTATATAGGAGAGGAGCTCAGTCATGGATTGGACGTAATAGGGAGTCCTGGGGTTTGGAGAGTTTGGGGTATAATGAGTAGTGGGTGAGTCATGGCAGTAATGAGACCCCATTACCCGGTGATGTCTCCAGTACCAGAGTCGGGATATAATAAGAAGTCCTGGGGGTTGGAGAGGTTGGGGGGTAATCAGTGCTCAGTGATACATGACAGTAATAGGACCCGATTCCCCGGCGGTGTCTCCAGTACCAGAGTCAGGATAGATCTGGATTATGAGGCCGGACGGATCTCCTTCTATGATCTGTGTGACCCGATCCGACACCTCCACACCTTCACCACCACCTTCACTCAGCCCCTCCATGCCGGGGTATTTGTAGGGAGTGGCTCCTGTATAAAGATATCTGGGGGGGAAATCAGGAGGTAAGAAATCTGCCCAGAGACGTGGTGACGTCACAGGGTGGAGAATCTGATAGATCTGGATTATGAGGCCGGGCGGATCTCCTTCTATGATCTGTGTGACCCGATCCGACACCTCCACACCTTCACCACCACCTTCACTCAGCCCCTCCATGCCGGGGAATTTGTAGGGAGTGGCTCCTGTATAAAGATATCTGGGGGGGAAATCAGGAGGTAAGAAATCTGCCCAGAGACGTGGTGACGTCACAGGGTGGAGAATCTGATTGGTGTAATAGTTGGCCAATAGAAGGAAGCAGTGGAGAAAAAACAATAGGACTGATTTAGGTTTAAAGCATGAAGGTTCCGGGACCGACATCTTCATCCTAAACCTCACTTCACCACCTAGTCTACCATTGACCAGGAACAAGCATGCAGGAGGTCAGATTTTTTTTTTAGACTTCACTGGCTGCATGCTTGTTCCAGGTCAGATAAAGACTAGGTAGCTTAACCAGGATTGGGAAGACAGCCCTGCAGCCTGCACCTTTACAGTGTATGTGTAGAAAACTGTTTTGGATTTAGTGGGGAAGGATTGAAACTTCCGTCAGGTTTTCCATTGTTATCCAGGACTCTAATAATAGGATTTGAAGGATTAGAACCCTTGTAAGTTGTTTTTTTTTTTTGTATTTGTTTTAGATTTTCCTTCTTTTCTTGTCTTGTAAAATGTTGTCACCAGGACAGGAAGTGAGGGAGATCTCTCTAATGGAGCCCCTTAAAGCAGTTAAAACCTGAGCGGGGTTCTACTCCTCCCCAAAAAAACGCCATAAGGCTCCATGCACACTAGACACAAAAAAACGCAAAAAAAAGCTGGGTAAAAAATGCAAATTTTTACCCTTTTTTGCTACTGTTTTAGCAGTGTGTAAGCAATGTTTAGGAGCATTAACGGCAAGGAGCAGAGCTGCCAGCATCCTTGACGACCAGCTGGTTGTTAAGGAGTGGGCTAGAAAGCCGGGCACCGCGTCCTTAACAACAGACAGTGGGGTTCCCCGCCGACAGCTGAATGTACACAGAAGAGTTGGTGGCAATAAAAAAAATTGAGAAATAAAAGCGTGGGGGAACCACCAAAACATACCAGGTCTTTCACGTGTGCTATGGAATTTAAGGGGAACCCCACACCAAATTTTTTAAAAATGGTGTGGGGGCTTCCCCAAAGTCCATACCAGACCCATATATGAGCATGCAGCCTGGCAGGCCAGGTAAGGAGGGAATGACCGAGCACCCCCCCTCCTGAACCTTACCAGGCCACATGTCCTTAACATAGGGGGGGCTTTGGGGTAGGGGGGCTCTCCCCCAAAGCACCTTGTCCCCATGTTGATGAGGACAACGGCCTGTTCCCCATAACCCTGAGGGCCTGTCCCCTCTTTCACATCACAGACAATCCATCACAGTTTCCCCTTATAGCACAACCTCCTTTCAAATCAAAGCCCCCCACATTACAACCCCCCCACATTACAGCTCTCCCCTCACATTACAGCCTTCCACATCACAGCCCCCCATATTGCAGCCTCCCTCATATTACAGCTCTCCCCTCACATCACAGCCTTCCACATCACAGCCCCCCATATTGCAGCCTCCCTCATATTACAGCTCTCCCTCTCACATCACAGCCCCCCATATCACAGCTCCCCCTTTTCACATCACAGCCCCCCATATCACAGCTCTCCCTCTCACATCACAGCCCCCCATATCACTGCTCTCCCTCTCACATCACAGCCCCCCAATATCACAGCTCCCCCTTTTCACATCACAGCCCCCCAATATCACAGCTCCCCTTTTCACATCACAGCCCCCCATATCACAGCTCTCTGTCTCACATCACAGCCCTCCTCATATCACAGATCCCCCCTCTCACATCACATTCCCCCCTATATCACAGCTCTCCCTCTCACATCACAGCCCCCCGTATCACAGCTCCCCTTTCACACATCACATCAACCCATATCACATCACATCCCCCCCCATATCACAGCTCCCCACTCACGTCATAGCCTCCCAGATCACTGCTCCCCTCTCTCACATCCCATCCCCCCCATATCACAGCTCCCCACTCATGTCACAGCCCCCCAGATCACTGCTCCCCTCTCTCACATCACATCCCCCCATATCACTGCTCCCCTCTCTCACATCACATCCCCCCATATCACAGCTCCCCTCTCTCTCACATCACATCCCCCCCATATCACAGCTCCCCACTCATGTCACAGCCCCCCAGATCACTGCTCCCCTCTCTCACATCACATCCCCGCCATATCACAGCTCCCCACTCATGTCACAGCTCCCCATATCACAGCTCCTCACTCACATCACAACCCCCCATATCACATCCACCCATATCACATCACATCCCCCCCATATCACATCCACCCATATCACATCACATCCCCCCCATATCACAGCTCCCCTCTCACACCACATCACCCCCATATCACTGCTCCCCCAAAGACAGTCCTCCCTTACAATCACAGACCCCCCATTAAACCACAGTCTGCACTGCAGCTCTTCCACTTCAGGGTTCTACATTAGCACAGCAGAGGGCACAGCAGGGTGGATTCCTCCTCAGTATATATATTCGCCTGCCACCACCACTGCTGTTAATTAAACTCACCTCAGGGAAAAGGACGAGAGATTCGGAAGGTCTGCACTGAGGGCAGGAGCTAACAAGTGACAGGCTGGGCAGCTCCCGCTCCCCATATAGAACTGACATATCTCCCGTCCTCTTCCCTGCTGCGAGTTTAACAGCAGCAGCAGGCAGGCGAATACATATACAGGAGTGGAATCCACCCTGCTGCGTCTCCCACCCTCTACTGCGTCTCCCTCCCTCTGCTGCGTCTCCCACCCTCTGCTGCGTCTCCCTCCCTCTGCTGCGTCTCCCACCCTCTGCTGCGTCTCCCTCCCTCTGCTGCGTCTCCCACCCTCTGCTGCGTCTCCCTCCCCCTGCTGCGTCTCCCGCCCTCTGCTGCGTCTCCCGCCCTCTGCTGCGTCTCCCACCCTCTGCTGCGTCTCCCTCCCTCTGCTGTGTCTCCCTCCCTCTGCTGTGTCTCCCACCCTCTGCTGCGTCTCCCTCCCTCTGCTGCGTCTCCCTCCCTCTGCTGTGTCTCCCACCCTCTGCTGTGTCTCCCTCCCTCTGCTGCGTCTCCCGCCCTCTGCTGCATCTCCCACCCTCTGCTGCATCTCCCTCCCTCTGCTGCGTCTCCCGCCCTCTGCTGCGTCTCCCGCCCTCTGCTGCGTCTCCCTCCCTCTGCTGCGTCTCCCTCCCTCTGCTGCGTCTCTCTCCCTCTGCTGCCTCTCCCTCCCTCTGCTGCGTCTCCCGCCCTCTGCTGCGTCTCCCGCCCTCTGTTGTGTCTCTCTCAAGCAAGCACAGGAACATCAGAGGCGGGCTGGGCAGCAAGAACAGGAACATCAGAGGCGGGCTGGGCAGCGGGCACAGGAGCATCAGAGGCGGGCTGGGCAGCGAGCACAGGAGCATCAGAGGCGGGCTTGGCAGCGGGCACAGGAGCATCAGAGGCGGGCTGGGCAGCGAGCACAGGAGCATCATAGGCGGGCTGGGCAGCGAGCACGGGAGCATCAGAGGCGGGCTGGGCAGCGGGAACAGGAACATCAGAGGCGGGCTGGGCAGCGGGCACAGGAACATCAGAGGCGGGCTGGGCAGCGAGCACAGGAGCATCAGAGGCGGGCTTGGCAGCGGGCACAGGAGCATCAGAGGCGGGCTGGGCAGCGAGCACAGGAGCATCAGAGGCGGGCTGGGCAGCGAGCACAGGAGCATCATAGGCGGGCTGGGCAGCGAGCACGGGAGCATCAGAGGCGGGCTGGGCAGCGGGCACGGGAGCATCAGAGGCGGGCTGGGCAGCGGGCACGGGAGCATCAGAGGCGGGCTGGGCCGCGAGAACAGGGGCATCAGAGGTGGGCTGGGCAGCGAGAACAGGGGCATCAGAGGCGGGCTGGGCAGCGAGAACAGGAGCATCATAGGCGGGCTGGGCAGCGGGCACAGGAGCATCATAGGCGGGCTGGGCAGCGAGCACAGGAGCATCATAGGCGGGCTGGGCAGCGAGCACGGGAGCATCAGAGGTGGGCTGGGCAGCGGGCACGGGAGCATCAGAGGCGGGCTGGGCAGCGGGCACAGGAGCATCAGAGGCGGGCTGGGCCGCGAGAACAGGGGCATTAGAGGCGGGCTGGGCAGCGAGAACAGGGGCATCAGAGGCGGGCTGGGCAGCAAGAACAGGGGCATCAGAGGCGGGCTGGGCAGCGGGCACAGGAACATCAGAGGCGGGCTGGGCAGCGGGCACAGGTGCATCAGAGGCGGGCTGGGCCGCGAGAACAGGGGCATCAGAGGCGGGCTGGGCAGCGAGAACAGGGCATCAGAGGCGGGCTGGGCAGCGAGAACAGGAGCATCAGAGGCGGGCTGGGCAGCGAGCACAGTAGCTTAAGAGGTAGCTTTGCACAAAATCATCTCTAGTTTGCATGTTTAGGTAGAGGGCACGCGTGAAGCGTGTATGTGCCCTACCTGTGCAGCCATTCGCAGCCGCAGTTGTCAATCACCAGGTCCCAGCCAGTGATTACTCGCTGGTGCCCGGTGATTGCCGAGGATCTCCGATGGAGGGGAGAACTGTTTGTAAACAATACAGATCTCTCCCCTGTCAGCTCCTGCACACTGCATTGTGTGGCTCTGCATAGCACAGCCATCCAGAGCAGTGTGATTACAGTGAAGCACACACCCCCCGCCCCCTAGTAAAACACTCCCTACACACAGGTAACCCTTTGATCACTCCTCATGTTAACCCCTTCCTGCCCAGTGCCATTAGTACAGTGTCAGGGCTTTTTATTAGCACTGATCACTGTATTGGTGTCAATGGGGATGTCAGTGACACCGAGTCAGTCCCCTCCCCCCAGTGTCAGAATACCCGACGCAGTCCCGCTATAAATTGCTGATCGCCGCCATTACTAGTAAAAAAAAAATCCCAGTACATATACCGCCATTTGTAGACGCTATAACTTTCATTGAAACCAATTAATTTACACGTATTGAGATTTTTTTTTTTAGCGAAGACACGGAGCGGGAGACATTTTGGCCTAAATTTATGATGAAATTAGATTTTTTTTTTCCTACTGGACATGTTTAATAGCAAAATAGCCAAAATATTTTTTTCTCTTTTTTTAATAGCGTAAAAAATAAAAAACGCAGAGGTGATCAAATACGACCGAAAGAAAGCTGAATTTATGGGGAAAAAGGACGTAAATTTCATTTGGGTGCGGCGTTGCATGACCGCGCAATTGTAAAGTAACGCAGCGCCATAATGCAACAAATGGCCCGGTCAGGAGGGGGGGATCCTCCGGAGGGGGAGGGGTAATCTGCGGTCATTTCTATATCACCTGCATGGAGTTCCCCTTTAAATGGTTTATTAATATAGACGTATTATTATTAAATATACTGAATGTATTAAACATTGTATCATTTCATTTTGTGATACAATTCATTCATCCCTCCCATGTATGAATGTGACGTCACACAGATCTTCCTCTGCGGATGACATTCTCTGATTCCTGATCCACCATACATCCAGATCAGATGCTTTGCTCTACACAAAAATGGCCGCCCCCAGCCGGAGTCCTCCCACAGAGCAGCGAGACCTCTAGTGTCTGCTGGAGGAATTCCTGCGTGCCCTATGCAGTTTAGTATGGTGTTGGTCCTACGCAAAATGGCCGCCATCAGATAAAAGACCGTGGTGCTCTAGTGTTTGTGGAGGTGTGACAGGAAGAGGCGTGGTGTAGACAGGTGAGGATGGATGAAGATGGGAACACATGGAGACACATGGAGCAAATGATTGATAACACAGATTATAGGTGATCAATGATGTGAGAGGGGAGACATGGCAGGGTGGGGGAGGACGGAGATTTATATCTCATTACAGAGGAGTCCCATCAGTCTCTGTACCAGAGGAGCTTACGCTCTAATGTCCCCTCCCCTGCAGTCCCATCAGTCTCTGTACCAGAGGAGCTTACGCTCTAATGCCCCCTCCCCCACAGTCCCATCGGTCTCTGTACCAGAGGAGCTTACGCTCTAATGCCCCCTCCCCCGCAGTCACATCAGTCTCTACACCAGAGGAGCTTACGCTCTAATGCCCCCTCCCCCACAGTCCCATCAGTCTCTGCACCAGAGGAGCTTACACTCTAATGTCCCCTCCCCCACAGTCCCATCAGTCTCTGTACCAGAGGAGCTTCACTCTAATGTCCCCTCCCTCGCAGTCCCATCAGTCTCTGTACAGAGGAGCTTACACTCTGGTTCTGCTTTGTTTTTTTCCGGCAAAAAAGCTGTTTTCTTTGCTGAAGTAAGCTGTTTTTGCATAATTACATATATTTATATTTTATTCTGTATATATGTAAATGTTTTTTATGATGTTTGTAAGATTTTTAATAAACACAAATTTACACTCTAATGTCCCCTCCCCCACAGTCACATCAGTCTCTGTACCAGAGGAGCTTACATTCTAATGTCCCCTCCCCCACAGTCCCATCAGTCTCTGTAGCAGAGGAGCTTACACTCTAATGTCCCCTCCCCCACAGTCCCATCAGTCTCTGTAGCAGAGGAGCTTACACTCTAATTCCCCCACAGTCCCATCGGTCTCTGTAGCAGAGGAGCTTACACTCTAAGCACAGTCCTATCACACATATTGGGTGGATCTCGTTGGATGGTGTTGGAGATCCGGGCCTCACCCTCCAATGATATAATTTCCCTTCATCTCCAGACTCTCCATTCCATCAACATTCCATGTTTATCCCTTTCCAATCACTTTTGTATTTTTTTTGCATACTTGTTTAATGATTTTAAGCCCAAAGATTACTGAAATCCCTCAAAATGTATTTTTTTTTCTCTGAAAGCCGAGACCCTGGAGAATAAAATGGTGGTCCCTCCAATATATTATTAATGATACATTGTTACTATTATTATTCATTCAGCTGATATTTCTGCATTGGTTAGTGAGGTGTACATTTTTCAGTAAATACATTAGTTCATTTTCAGACACAAACACAATATATTGCCAATGTTTGGTCATTTATACATGGTGAGGCTGTGCTGAGCAGATAGATACCACACGTGTCAAGCCTAAGAATTGTGTGCAGCCATAAAATGATGACCAAGCTCAGTGCACTATATTTCCCAAAGGTGGCGCTGTAAACGCTTCTCCAGGTGATCGGTGTTCCCCATAAATATTGGTTGTAGAATTATTGCTCTCACTCCAGTGTGTGCCGTGATACACTATATTGGCCCTGCACTCCCAATCACGATTCAGGTGTTCCAATCCCCTCCATATCATGTGATTCAGGTGTTCCAATCCCCTCCATGGACACAGGTGTATACAATCAAGCCCCTAGGCATGCAGACTGCTTCTACAAACATTGGTGAAAGAATGGGTCGCTCTCAGGAGCTCAGTGACTCCAAGCGTGGTCCCGTGATAGGTGGCCACCTGGGCAATAAGTCCATCCGTGACATTTTCTGGCTACTAAATATTCCACGCTCAACTGTTAGTGAGATTATAACAAAGTGGAAGCAACTGGGAACAACAGCCACTCAGCCACCAAGTGGTAGGCCACGTCACATGACAGGGCGGGGTCAGCGCATGCTGAAGCGCACAGTGCGCAGAAGTCACCAACTGTCTGCAGAGTCAATAGCTAAAGACCTCCAAACTTGGTGTGGCCTTCAGATGAGCCCAACAACAGTGCGTAGAGAGCTTCATGGAATGGGTTTCCATGGCTGAGCAGCTGCATCCAAGCCTTCTATCACCAAGTGCAGTGGAAAGCGTTGAATGCCGTGGTGTAAAGCACGCCACCACTGGACTCTAGAACAGTGGAGATGTGTTCGCTGCCAGACAGAGAAGTGTGATTGTCACTCCAATCTGATGGAGGTGTCTGGGTTTGGCGGTTGCCAGGAGAACGGTACTTGTCTGACTGCATTGTGCCAAGTGTAAAGTTTGGTGGAGGGGGGATTATGCTGTGGGGTTGTTTTTCAGGGGTTGGACTTGGCCCCCTAGTTCCAGTGAAGAGAACTCTTAAGGTGACAATTTCATGCCCCCAACTTTGTGGGAAGAGTTTTGGGATGTTCCCTTCCTTTTCCAACACGACTGCGCACCAGTACACAAAGCAAGGTTCATAAAGACATGGAGGAGCCAGTTTGGGGTGGAGGAACTTGACTGTCCTGCACAGAGTCCTGACCTCAACCCCATAGAACACCTTTGGGATGAATTAGAGTGGAGATTGCGAGCCAGGCCCCCTCCCCCGACATCAGTGCCTGACCTGACAAATGTGCTTCTGGAAGAATGGTCCAACCTTCCCATAGACACCCTCCTAAACCTTGTGGACGGCCTTCCCAGAAGAGTTGAAGCTGTAATAGCTGCAAAGGGCGGGGCCAACTCCATATTGAACCCTACGGACTAAGACTGGGGGGCCATTAAAGGTCATGTGTGTGGAAAGGGCGGCCGACCAATACTTTGGGCAATATAGGTTTTGTAACATGCAGAGCAAGCAAAGTTTTTATGTGTACATGACGTGTGGTGCGTTCAGAAATTTTTTTAGGGGTGTAAGTCTTTGGCTCTAACTTTTAAATTTGGACACTTATTTTACTAAATGCTTTATATCACCTACAAGACCAAAACCCCCCTCTGTTATATAATATCTATATGACAGGTCCTCTAATAAGAGATGGGGGGGTCCATTGGACCTTCACTGAAGCAAAGAGTACAGAGCGCATTATGTTAGGCTTTTTCCCCTCTACAGAGGCCGGGACAAGTAGTAACTTCACCAAGTGTCATTATACGAGGTGTGTCTAAAACGTTTTGTGAATGGTCCGATATCTCAACGGCAAAATGGGCCAGGTTCACGTGGATGCACATGGCTATCCAGAGACACGTGGAGAAGTACCACCTAGTGTGGAGTACACATGACCATCGGGGTAAAGACGCTGCAGGCAGTCGAACGTGTCAGTGTGAGAGGTAGGGTCAACGAGTGAACATCAAATTCTGCTACAAATTTGGGAAACCGGTGATGGAGATGCAAGAAATGTTGGTACAGGAAGGAAGCCATGAGCAGAAAATTGGTTCAAACAGGAAATGAGTGAGGATGAGCCACGTTTGGGTCTGCCGTTGACAAGCAGAACCCCAGACATGATCGAGCAAGTGCAACAAATGCTGGCATGGGATCAGCGACTGACTGTACGAATGATGGTGGAGGAATTGGGCATTAGCAAGTCAAGGTGCGCACCATCGTCCACAAAGATTTGGGTAAGTGTAAGATCGGTTTCCGGTTTGTGCTGCAGAAGCTGACCGACAAACAGAATGCAAAGCAGATGGAAATCTTTGGAGATTTCATTACCATGTGTGACCAGGATCCATTCTTTCTGCGAACCATCACAGGGGATGAGACCTGGTGCTACTGGTTAGATCCAGAATCCAAGCGGCAATCGATGGAATGACCTTCACCTTCTTCCTCACGACCCAATAAGTTGCTTGCAAAAGTCCAAGGTCAAGACAATGTTGGTCGCCTTCTTCGACAACCGTGACATCAGCCATAAGGAATTCCTTCCCGCAGGGCAAAGCGTGAACGCCGCATTCTATGAGAAGGTTTTGAACCGGTTGCTATGACGCACCTGCCGTGTTCGGTCAGTCGCACAGGACTGGACAGTGGATGTTGTTGCACAATAGCGCGCCTGTGCACTCCGTGTGTGCCAATTCTTGGCATAGCTGTTCTCGATCATCCACCGTACTCCCCTGATCTAGCGCCTGTGGATTTCTTTCGGTTTCCTCACCTGAAGAGCGTCAAAGGCGCACGTTTTCTAGGCAATCCAAGAATGTATGACCTGCGATCAATTCCTAAAGACGCCTTTGGTGACAGTTTCCAGAAGCTTTATGAACATTGCCAAATGTGTGTTGAGGGATGGCGATTATTCTGAGGGCCAATAAAGGTCATTTGTATCTTCTGTTTTTTGTTTGTTTTCTGATACCAATCACAGAACTTTAGTCACACCTCGTCCACATCGCTGATGAGTTCTTGGACGTTAGAGAAGATTAGTAAAGTGAAGTTTTCTGGTCTCCCTCCCTTCCACCCAGCGACACCCACCATGTATGCCCCGGGTACACAGATGGGACAGAAAAGCCTGGAAAGCATAGCAGGGTGTCACTTTTGAGGGTCAGCGACTTGTCTTGCGGTATAGCCAGGGTCAACCTGTTTTCTGGTGGTATGGCCCCTTTAACAAGACCTGCAGATAATTTATGAAAGATTTGTTTGGGTTTTGGTGCAATCACTGACACCCGCACCAGATTAAAGTAGTACCTACTGTTGTCACTTTGTAGATACTAATACCATGGCTGCAACCGATTCTAATAGAACTGCTGCCAGCTCTCAGATGAGTATGAAGACCTCCTGATTCCTGGCAGTCAATGACGTGTAGGGGTGGACTGACAACTCATGGGGCCCACGGGCAATAGATCATGGGGCCCCTGTGTCCTTGCCCAAACTCAAAGCCTTTGAAAAAGGTACCGGGGCATCTCATGGAGCCTCCTACTGACCCCGGGTCCTCGGGCAGTGCCCGACTTTCCAAATGGTCAGTCCGCCCCTGATGACGTGTCACATTGAAATGACTATAGGTGGAGCCTGCTGGGAAACTCAGACTCGTTCACCATCAGGCCCACTATGCCTATGACTGACAGTCAATAGCAATCGGTGAATTCCATTGTCGCTATTCAATCCTTTAACACCTATGGAATCCTGCCCATTGCCATCCAAACCTGTCCCCAACTGGTATATGAATTGTGTGCAAGCACCATCAGTTTCAGTGCTTCACCCCAATGGAATTCTAAAGGGTGTCAGTGACCCCTTTTATGTACTCCCCAGAGTGTGTGTACAGGGAGTGGAGCAGTAATGCCAATTGGAAGACCCAGACCCCATAGCCAAAAAGTCTCCCATACCCTTGAAAGTCTGTTTTTATAGAATGTGACAAGAGTGGGGAAGTAAAAGTGATTGGGGGTGGGAAGAAACCAGGAAGAAATGGGTCTCTGGTGTGTGGAGGAGGAAGAGGGGAAAAAAGGGGGTGCAAGAGGTGAGAATCAAGAAAGAGGGTTGGAAAGGATCCACTTGCAGTAGGAGCTGAAAGGAGGGAACGGGAAGGTAATCTCTCCTGTCTGTGGTCAGGTTAATGTAGGAAGTCATATAGGAAATAGGTCTAAATCTAGAAGCTGAAAACAGGATCCATGATGTTCATAAAAGATTAGATTTTATATTCAGGGGTGACTAGGAAGTCCTTCCAGTAATATCAAGTTTTTTTTTTTTTTTTTTTTTTAAGGTTTTCTCATCTTAATTGTACAGGACACAGGCAACGTATTCCTACACCATGGGTTATAGGCTTGTACCTTCAAGTAATTGGTCACTGGCAATCCTTAGAGGACATGTCCCCCTAGGGCTCCTTTCATCTAACCCTGCTTTCTTGAGTCCTCAGTTTTTTGCTGGTGTTTGTAGGTGATGGACCTCTTCTCCTAGCCAGAGAAAACAACTCCACTAGTTTATTTTATCTTCCAACTCTTCAATCATTGTCACCGTCTTTTAGTGTCTATACAGAAGCAGTGTATCCAAACTGGGGCAGCCTTGGTAAAACCTTGTGATCTGTACCAGAAACCAGTACTGAGGGCATTCCCTGTAATGGTGCTTTGGGCACTGGATGCTGCATGAAGCATTCACCTTGGCTCTTGCAACACAGGGTACTGTACATGTGCAGGGCCAGGCTCCATTGCTAAGGAACCCAGTCCATTAAGACGTGTAAAGCTTGGACTTCATATACGGTCCAGCATAGTTGACAGGTAAGATGGAGTCACCCTGTATATTCGACAGTTACTGTGCAAAACGGTGCTTTATTTAGAATGTATTCACTTCACAATGTGAACTTTTCAAACTTGGTGCTAAAATTCGACCGCACAGTCTCAGGTCTCCATCACACCACTGGTCACATGCTTTAATGCCACTTCCACCTGAAGCCCCTTAGAAGGTATTCAGGTGCTCCCTCCCATCCTTTCACCACAAAGATTCACTGTAGGATGGTCAACACCTGGGTTACCGTGTACTCCTACCAGACAATTGTACCCTGTCTCCCACACACTACTCCTTGAGTACCCCACAGGGGATGTGTCACGTACCTGATGGGAGACTGAAATGACTAGGTCTGCCTCACTTGTGTCACTAGTCCTGACCCCGCTGGAGTAGGAACAGAGGGAGTCTAGGACCCAGGGGAACAAGAGTGCCAGTAGTTGTTTGCAGCTATTGCTGATGAAAACCTTGGAAGGCTGATGATCCTCTGATTTTGGCACAGTGGTAGTAGGCAGAGCAGGTTTTGCAGATTGCCAGGTGTGCACCAGAGCGAGACAGGAGCAATGTCATGGAATAGCCAGGGTCATCAACAGTCGGGCAGCACGGTACAGAATCAAAAGGAAAAGCCAAGGTCAGGAGCAGAGCCGAAGTCAGGAACCAGTGTCAGGTGAGGAAGAAGCCGGGTCAGCAACAAAGGAATCATACAGGAACAAGCAGGACATGGAGGAGCTGAAGACCAGTCGGCACTGAACGTGAGCAGAGACACTCCTTAAAAAGGCCGTCTGGCACCAATCTTTGCCGTGCATGTGCACGATCGCACATTTCCGATCACGATTCGTCTTGCCGGAAATCCCTTACAGGATGGCTATCATTTGTAGCTATGGCAGATACCAGGCAAATAGAAGCCAATTCTGCAGAAGGCCCACACAACACCCCTGAGTTAGGATGTGTTTCTTGAAAACTAGCTGGAACCATCTTCTGAAGTTCTATTTCAAGTCTGCTACTTGACAAAAGCAGAATTCTCTGCCTTCATGTCCACAGTTCCTGGGGCAGATTACAGCCTGAATTCACTCACCTTTTGTCTAGAGCTCAGGAACACCACCCAGTCTCTTCTTTGACTACCATTGCTCAATCAAGTCTGAACCTGATATGCCGCTCCTAGAGGATGCTGAATCGGAGTGGAATGAAGAGGATGTAGAGGCCGTGTTGCAAGAAGTTGCATTTCTTTCCTCCACACTGTCACAATATTGAAGAGGGACCTTCACACAACATTCTTTTTAACTTGACAAGCTCCTTGCCTCTGTCTGCAAAGGCCTTGGCATTATACAGGTGAACTCTCCTCCATCTCTCCATCTCGCCGTGCCCCTTTAAGTACAGAGAGACCTACAAATACTTAGAAACGTTCCCTGTTCATGAACAGAATGTGCAGCCCGTGATGTATTCACTCCTGAAAGTGTTGCCTGCAAAAAAGTGCTGCACACGTGTGCCTTGTCAAGGAAGATGTCTGTTTAGGCACTTGACCATTTTATCAAACTGCTCACAGGTGGGAACATTTTACTCCCGAATGTAAAAAAAAAACCCTCCTCAGGAGCTCCAAGCTCCTTGAAATGTAGAGCACCTCAATGCTTCAACTGAAAAGCCTAAAGTTCAGCCTTTCCTTCCAGCATAAGGCTTGGCCCAGAAAGGCCACCAAGTTCTCTTCACAATGAAGGGGCACCCTCACACCCAAGAGGTGGGGGGGGGGGGGTTCTCCTGCAGTTTCCACCTTTTGTGGGTTACAGACATCGCTGACCTATGGGTTCAATTGTTTCATAAAGGTGCAAGAGAGTTCAAGACTCTACCAACTCACTGGTTTTCTTCTTTCAAATCAACCAAAAACGGTCCAAGGGCAGTAAGGTTTGGAAAATGCACTGAAACACCTCTTTTCTCTAGGCAGTCATTGTACCAGTACTACCACAGGATATGTTCAAAGGTTCTGCTCTAACCTGTTCTATCACGTACCTGGTGTTAAAGGCCAATGGAGAGAGGGCTTCCCTTGCTGCTAAGTTCCAGACTCCCCTGAGAGTGGGACAGAAGGAGTCGGGCCCAAAGTAGCACAGGTCGCCTGTAGGAGTGCTCGTTGGTGGTCCACCCAGGAGCATAGCTGATGCACTGAGATGGGATCTGCAGCCAGGTGGTACCTATGCGAGGTATGCAAGCCTTTTGGCAAACAGGATCACAGGATAGCCAGTTCAAAGCCGAGGTCGGGTACCAGGTGGGAATCAGAGCAGACGTGGTGGGATGGGATAGGCAAGGTCATACACAGAGGTGCAAAGGGGGAATATCCGTTTAGCCAAGCCGAGGTCAGATCAGGGGTTAAGCAGAGAAGACAGGTCCAAGAGCAAGCTGAGTCGGTATCAGGAAATCACAGATCACAATAGCACAGGGAACAGGAACAAGGTACTGGGAAGCCAGAGATCAACCAGGACCCAAAAATAGGGCAGGGCTTCCTTATAAAGGACGTTTGGAGCCAAATTTGAGCCGACGTGAACTCCTGCGACCATGCAAGGTACTGGCAGGGGTGCCAGGTCTACTAACACCTCTGCCGAGGACAGAGCCCTGAAAGTTCACAATACCAAAACGCCAGTGAAGGGCATTTGTCCTATCCTGGACTTAAAATCGCTCAACAAATTCCATCATATTCCAAAATTTTGTTATGGACATTTCAAGGTCAGTAATTGCCTCTGAGGCACGGAGAATTCATGGGCATCCAATATGTCTAGCTACATAGTCCCATTTTACTCACCTCATCAGTGATTTCTACGCTTTGCAGTGGCAGAGGACTATTCCAGTTTTGTTGTGTTGCCTCTCGGCCTATCCTTCTCCCAGGGTGTTCACAAAGATCTTTCCACCTTTGTTTGCCCTTCTCAGAACTCTGGGTGTACAGGTGACAGGCTTTCTTGATGACTTTCTCCTTATGGACTCACTTCCCTTACGACTCTTCAACAGTGTCTAAAAGTTCAGTTGCTTCAGGCCTTTGGTTGGATGATCAACTTAAAAAAAATTAATAATTTCCAGCCCTTCCTGTGCCTAGAATAGTTGGGTCTGATCCTGGATATGTCACAGACAAAGGTATTTCTTCCAGAAAACAAAGTTCCTTCTCTAAGAACTTATACTTGATAACTGAGATCCAAATGAAATCCCACAATGAAATCTGTCACATGAGTTCTGGGTCTAAAGGTGACCTCCTATTTGGCAGTACCTTTTTTCCCAATTCCATTTAAGAACTCTCCGACTAAATATTCTGTCAGCATTGGAAAAGAAGGCTCTTCTGGATCTATTAATGCTCCTATCATCCATCCCAAACAAGTAGGTTCTTGTCCTGGTGCATCACCATTACGACTTTAAGATCTTTCCTTCTTTACAATTGGTTCTGCCAACAGACGCTTGTCTGTCAGGCTGTAATGCCAATGAAATATGTTGGCCTTGGACCCTTTTTGTTTCTTAGGTAATTTTTACAATAAAGAATTGCTGCCCAAATGCCAGGGGCATGAAAGGTGACTGACGTGTCATTTCTCTAGGTCAAACGAACAAAGTCACAAGATATTCTGCTGAGAGCAAGATAAAACCTTGTTTATGGAATGAAACGTGTTTATGACATCTTGTAACCTCACATTAGGAGATAAAAACCTGTTGAAGGACATCTAAGTTTTTAGAAATCCTTAAGTCTGGGGGAGACTGGTCGTGCCTATGGCTTCTCCGTGACCCCCTGGGCAGTGTGGTTCCGATGGGATTTGTTCCTTCCCACTTCCTCGCAGCTTTGGTAATAATTCTATGCTGTCCAATGATGTGTTTTTATTTCATGTTGTAATGCTCACATTATTATTGGTGTGTTATTATGCAGATTGTGGTGACTATAAGATATATCCTCCTGTGTGTCGTGTGACAATAAAAGTGGAGGTTCTGACAGTGCAAGAATATTGCAGTTGGATTCTGTTATTTCTTGGAGTGCCGGGTGAATGCTACGATGTGCCAGGGTAGGTGTTCATTTGGTAGAGGGTCTTTCAAATGCGTAGAATATGTAATGGTTTAAATGCTGATTTAAAAGTACCTGCATGACTACAGTTGCAAGAAAAAGTATGTGAACCCCTTGGGATTACGTGGAGTTTTGCATGAATTGGGCATAAAATGTGCTCTGAAGGTCATCTAAGTCACAACAATAGAAGAACACAGTCTGCTGAACATAATACTACACAAACATTAGATGTTGCCATGGTTTAATTGCACATAACATGTAAACATTCACAGTGCAGGGAGGAAAAGTATGTGAGGCCCTAGCTTAATGACTTCTCCCAGAGCTAATTTGAGCCAGGAGTGAGCCAACCTTGACTCCAATCAGTGTGATGATATTGGATGTGTTGCTGACAGCCGTCCTGCCCTTATAAAACACACACCTGTTTTGGGTTTACTGGTTTCAAGAAGCACTGTCTGATGTGAACCATGCCTCGCAGAAAAGAGCTCTCAGAAGACCTACCATCAAGAATTGTTGACTTGCATGAAGCTGGAAAGGGTTACAAAAGTATCTCCAAAAGCCTTGATGTTCCTGTGTCCACGGTAAGACAGACTGTCTACGAATGGAGAAAGTTTAGCACTGTTGCTACTCTCCCTAGGCGTGGTCGTCCTGTAAAAAGGACTGCAAGAGCACAGCGCAGAATGCTGCATGAGGTAAAGAAGAATCCCAGAGTGTCAACTAAAGACCTACAGAAATCTCTGGCACATGCTAACATTTTTGTTGACACATCTACAATAAGGAACACATTAAACAAGAATGGAGTACATGGGAGGACACCACGGAGGAAGCCATTGCTGTCCAAAAAGAAGATTGCAGCACATTTGAAGTTTGCAAAAGAGCACCTGGATGTTCCACAGCACTACTGGCAAAATATACTGCGGACAGATGAAACCAAGATTGAGTTTTTTGAGAAGAACACACAACACTATGTGTGGAGAAAAAAAGGCACAGCTCACCAACATCAAAATCTCATCCCCACTGTGAAACATGGCGGAGGGAGCATCATGGTTTGGGGCTGCTTTGCTGCCTTATTGCCTGAACGGATTGTTGTCATTGATGGGAAAATGAATTCCAGAGTTTATCAAGACATTTTGCAGGAAAACGTACGACCATCTGTCCGCCAACTGAAGCTCCGCAGAGGATGGGCGATGCAACAGGACAATGACCCAAAGCATACAAGTCATTCAACAAAACAATGGCTGCAACAGCACAGAATACGCCTTCTGGAGTGGCCCAGTCAGAGTCCTGACCTCAACCCCATTGAAATGCTGTGGCATGACCTTAAGAGAGCGATTCACACCAGACATCCCAAGAATATTGCTACACTGAAACAGTTTTGTGAAGAGGAGTGGTCCAAAATGACTCCAGATCGTTGTGCAGGTCTGATCTGCAAATACAGGAAACGTTTGGGGTTATTGCTGCCAAAGGAGGGTCAACCAGTTATTAAGTCCAAAGGTTCACATACTTTTTCCTCCCTGCACTGTAAATGTTTACATGTTATGTGCAATTAAACCATGGCAACATCTAATGTTTGTGTAGTATTATGTTCAGCAGACTGTGTTCTTCTATTGTTGTGTCTTAGATGACGTTCAGAGCACATTTTATGCCCAATTCATGCACAACTCCACGTAATCCCAAGGGGTTCACATACTTTTTCTTGCAACTGTACATGTTGATTGTGTGAATGTATATGACATGAGCTACAAAACACACTGATTGGTTATTTTGTTTCTATGGCAGTGAACAGTTACATTAGCTTGCTGTTTATCCCAACTGCAAATGGCTAGAGCCCAGGTCACACTCATAGTTGAACTGAACCCAAGGCTTTTTTGCTAGGTGGAAGTGATTGATTGTTGGATACTATGGTAACAAACAAATGGGCAGTTTTCAAAAACTTCAAATGAATTGGGTTCACCTCACCTCTTTGCTAGTCTCCAAGCTTCATCCTGACCCCTGAACCTCTAATCTACTATTGTGTTAGTAGAGGGGTGGGCAACTGTGGCCCTCCAGTTGTTGTAGAACTACAAGTCCAATGAGGCACTGCAAAAGTGAGTTACAAGCATGACTCCCAAAGGCCGAGTGATGGGAATTGTAGTTCAGCAACAGCTGGAGGGCCACAGTTGCCCACCCTGTGTTAGTTACATAGAGTGTGTAAACCCCCCTTGAGTGGGTTCTGATCCCCGTACTGCAATATATATCCAATCAGGAAGGGAAACTTTCTTTAACCACTAACCTACCGGGCACTTCTACCCCCTTCCTGCCCAGGTCAATTTCCAGCTCTCAGCGCTGTCGCACTTTGATAATTGCACGGTCATGCAACACTGTACCCATATGAAATTTGTATACATTTTTAGACAGAGCTTTATTTTTGTGTTATTTAATCACCGCTGGGATTTTTAAATTTTTTCTTAAACCAAAAACCACTGAAAATTTTGAAGTTTTCTTAGTTTTTGTTATAAAATTTAGTAAATAAGTGATTTTTCTCCTTCACTAATGTACGCTAATGAGGCTGTAGTGATGGGCACTGATGAGATGCACTGATGAGGAGGCACTGGTAGGTGGCACTGATGGGCATTGACAGGCATCACTGATGGGCATTGAAAGGCAGCACTCATATATATCACTGTTAGGTGGCACTGACTGGCCGCACTGATAGGCGGCACTGATGGGTAGCTCAGATGGGCACTGATTTGTGGCATTGATGTGCACTGGTAGGCACTGATATGTGGCACTGATGGACTGACAGGTGGCACTTCTGGGGCCACACTGATCATCAGTGCTCTGATGATCAGTGTACATGTCCCCTCCGCGGAAAGCCGATTACCGGCTCTTCTCTCCTCTGTCAGCGTGACAGCTCGAGAGGAGAGAAATGCCGATGACCGGCATTTCCCTGTTTACATGTGATCAGTTGTGATTGGACACAGCTGATCACATGACAGAGCCGACATCTTTGGCTCTTTCCATGGATCGGTGATCCGCTGTGACCGAGGGACACAGCGCACCGCCAATCGCCGCGCTGCGCGCTCCCTGAGCCGCGTATGCGCGGTGAGACTGGAAGGACGTCATATGACGTCCTATCAGAACGAGAGAACCACCTTGCGCCCGTCATTGGACTATATGGCGGGCGGGAGGTGGTTAATTCTCTGCATCAGAGAGACCATCTCTCCAGTCAGACTCCGGGAATGTAGTGGTAGCTGTACTCTTGGTGTTCAGTAAAACTTAGTTTTAATAGGTAAAATCCAAAAAGTGGACTGCCCCTCATTGGACTTAACCCATACAAGTGGCTGAATTCTTGGAGTTGCGCTTTAATGAGCGTCAGCAAATTTCACTTTCTTTTCTCTCTTCTGCTCTCAGCGATGGCGTCTGCTGATCTGAGGAAGGAGCTGGAATGTTCCGTCTGTCTGAACATTTATACAGATCCTGTAACCCTGAAATGTGGACACAGCTTCTGCCGGGACTGTATTGGCCGTGTGTTGGATGCACAGGAGGGGTCTGGAGGTTATTCCTGTCCTGAATGCAGAGAAGGGTTCCAGGAGCGGCCTACTTTGTGGAGGAGCATAACACTGCGTAACATAGTGGAGAATTTCCCATCTGCCCTGCCAGATCGGGAGGAGTCCGGGGTCTTCTGTACTTACTGTATTCACACTCCTGTACCGGCTGTGAAATCCTGTCTGCTGTGTGAAGCTTCTCTGTGTGATGACCACCTGAAAGTCCACAGCAAGTTACCAGAACACGTCCTATGTGACCTCACCACTTCCCTGAAGGACAGGAAATGCTCCATCCATAAGAAGATCCTAGATCATTACTGCACCGAGGACTCCACCTGTATCTGTGTGTCCTGCAGTTTGGCCGAAGAACATCGGGGACACCAGGTGGAGACTCTGGAGAAGGCCTCTGAGATGAAGAAGAAGAAACTGAGGAATGTTCTGCAGAAACTGATGACAGAGAGAGAGGAGATGGAGAAAATAGTCCAGAGTCTGCAGGAACACAGGAGGAAAGTACAAGGAAAAGCGGATGATGAAATCAAGAGAGTCACTGCCCTGTTCAGAGACCTCAGGAGACGTCTGGAAGACCTGGAGAAGAGAGCCCTGAGGGAGATCTCCAGGCAGGCAGAGGGGCTCTCTCTAACACTGTCTGATATGATCCAACAGCTGAAAAAAAAGAACCAAGAGCTGTCCATGAAGATGGGGGACATTGAGGAGCTGTGTAACATGACGGATCCACTGACTGTCCTACAGGAATCAGACACAGGTGACTTGTGTGATACTGAGGATGGAGATGATGAGGACAGAGAGAGACATAAGAACCTCCTCCATGATGGAGGGGATGTCGATGTGGGGGGGATCTTACACACGGGTTTATCTGATATCATGTCTGGGGTCAATGTACAGAAATGTACAGGCACACATGTCTCTCCACATTCTACTACAAAGGGCAAAGGTCCCATCAATGCTCAACCATCCAGGAGACGTCGCCAACCCACCCCCACCATACAACACTCACACCGCCAGGCTGGAGGACCAAATATTGGAGCTGTACAGCAAACGTGGTGGGTGTCGGGGGTTACAGACATATTACTGGATGTGAGGACAGCTGGTAATCATCTACATATATCAGATGACGGGAAAACTGCATCCTGGTCATCATCATATCAATATCTGCTAGAAACACCAGAGAGGTTCCAGGGTCCTCAGGTGATGAGCAGTCAGAGTTTCTCCTCCGGGAGATATTACTGGGATGTAGATGTTGGTGAGTCAATGCACTGGATTGTCGGGATGTGTTACCCCAATATAGATAGGAGAGGAGATCAGTCAGTGATTGGATATAATAAGAAGTCCTGGGGGTTGGAGAGGTTGTGGGGGAGTAGTCAGTACTCGGTGAGATTTTGCAATTCTGCAATCCTATTACCCGGCGGTGTCTCCAGTACCAGAGTCAGGATAGATCTGGATTATGAGGCCGGGCGGATCTCCTTTTATGAATTGTGTGACCCGATCCGACACCTCCACACCTTCACCAATACCTTCACTCGGCCCCTCCATATCGTGGTACATCTAGGATATGATTCTTGTATAAAGATATATGGGGAATCAGATGTGAGATGTGAGATGTAAGATGTCCGGGGGTTGGGAGAGGTTGGGGGATAATTAATACTCAGTGATACATGACAGTGATCAGAGCCAAATAACCCACAAAGTCAGGATAGATCTGGATTATGAGGTTGATCTCCTTTTATTATTGTGTGACTCAATCCAACGCCTCCTTCACCACCACCTTCACTCAGCCCCTCCATGTAGGTTATAATTCATGGACAAAGATTTCTGAAGAGCAATCTGCCCAGAGACTGGTGACCTCACAGGACAGAGAATCTTATTGGTACAATTTTCTACCAATAGGTTGCAATGTACAAGAAACAACATTTACTAATTTACTTATAAAGCTGCTGGATTCTGGGGCTGTCCTCTTCATCCTAAACCTCACTTCACTGACCAGTGACCAGGAACAAGCATGCAGCAGTTCAGGTTTTTCAGACTTCGCTGGCTGCATGCTTGTTCTGGGTCAATAAGGGTGAATGTCACCAGCACACCGAGGATCACCAATATGGGTCCAAAAGTTTTAATGAACGATCACATCAAGCAAGGCAATGTCTCGCAGGACTCCATCAGGCATCTCTTCCCCCCCCCCCCCCCCCCTTAGGCCCTTAGGAGTCACTGCAGTTTTGGGTCCCTCTATAGTCCTGTACAGCCAGGCATTATGCATTTCCTTCCAGACTTGCTCACTGAAGACAGTAAACAGTCTTTGAACTTGGTTTTTAGGTTTTATTAAGGGATATTCAACTTGGATAGGGTTGAGGGGTGTATGGGGTGCCCTGGGTGACTGTAAACTGAGGACAAACTCCTTAGTAACTGTGTACAAGTCCATTAGATAGCAAAGTCTCTGTTGGAAAGCTCCCCAGCCCTCCTGATGTACCATGCCAGATGAACCCTCATTCACCCAGCTGCCTGAGGGAATCCCTGGGCAAGGGGACCCAGAAGCTGCCACTTTAGATGAAAGCAATCCTACATGGGAGCTAGAGGGGTTTCCCGCCAGAATGCCCTCTCCCCTTTATCTGGTCCAGGGTGTGTAGGATTACTCAGTCCTCTCCTGTAACCTTGTGGGTTGGTGGCTGCCTTCAGGATTACACTGAACTGGCTCCTTCCTTGCTTCTCAACCTGTCCTCTTAGGGGATGGGGAGGCTGAGAACATCTCCTGTCCAACAACTCTCCCTGTAGGAAGTCCCTCCCTGCGTCCCCCTCCCAGGCTCCACACTCCAAGCCTTCTCACTCCATCTTCCACTTGACACTGACTCTGCTAGCATGGATTTTGCATATTTATGGGCTAGTCTAACCACACTACCAGGGCCTCTTAGCCTGGGATTGGTCAGACTCCCATGAATATGTGGATGGAAGTCTCCACCCCTCCCTCCTTTTGGCTTCTGGAAGCTTTCATGGACCTCCAGAGCCAGGTGGAGTCCAAACCTGCTGAGCCAGCCAACCTGACCTCACACTGAACCCACAATAATTCTCACTCACTACCATGAGCCAAGAATAAATGTACCTTTACACTAGTACCACCTAGTGGGTGCTACATAGATATGATGGGAAGGATTGGACTATTACTAGAATAACCAACAATTCCCCCGAGGTCTGGCAACTCTTTGATCCTTGTGGGGCAGAACAGTGTTTACATTGTGTCCATAATCATTTGAGAAGGGAAAAGTGCGTATACACTGTTAGGTTACTTCTATAGTAACAGCTTTGCTTGCTGGAATGACTTTACAGAAAAATGTTTTCAGAACAAATTTTTGATCTCCAGATCCTTGGAACGTCTTGTGGAACAGAGACAGTTGGTCTCCTTCTACAATGAGGTATTTGGGAATCTGGAGGTTAGTAAAGGTGTTCAGAGATAACAGAAATAGATGTCTTATACATAATGAGCTGCTGCTAGGGCAAATGTTTCTACTTTGTAATCTTTACTTTTACTTTTGTATTTCTTCTCTTTTTGAATAAACTTTTGAAACCTTCACAGTCATCAGATGTTGTCTATTTCCTTATCACATTCCACAATAACTTTTTAATTCTATGAAGGGCTTTTTTTCTCAAAAAGTAGGCGCAGGAACTTAGGCGCTCCCCTACAACAGATTCCTCCAGCAACAATAGACCCCCAAAGCAAAACACCGCCCAATCAACAGTAGTTCCCCAGCAGCTACAACAGATCTCCCAGTAGCCAGCATCAGTAGACCCTTCCAACAGCCAGCAACAATAGACCATTCCTTCAACAGTAGATCCCTTCCAGCAATAATTGACCCCCAACAATAATAGATCCCCCACCAACAATAGATCACCACACAAAAATAGATCCCCTTCAGTGACAATAGGTCCCTCAGTGTTTTTTTTTTTTTTTTTTTTTTTTTTTTTTTAGCGAGGATTGTGTTTTAGGGCTTCTCAGACCACTTTTATTAAACAAAAGCAAACTTCATCAGAATAGCAGTTGCTCATGCAGGAGGGTTATCAAAACAGGAGCAGTAAAAATATTACTGAGCCACCTGGCTTTCTTCAGTAGTGCTGCTGATTAGGCCCCAACCCCTGGCCTTTGGTTCAGACCATCTGACACAATACCTCCATGTTTCTTTAACTTTTATCAATTCCCCCAGTTCTCCAGGCTCTCTCAGCTCTCTGGGTTCCCTTTTGCTCTCTGGGTTCCCTTTTGCTCTCTGGGTTCCCTTTTGTTCTCTGGGTTCCCTTTTTGCTCTCTGGGTTCCCTTTTTGCTCTCTGGGTTCCCTTTTTGCTCTCTGGGTTCCCTTTTTGCTCTCTGGGTTCCCTTTTGCTCTCCGGGCTCTTAGTCCCCTGAGACCTCTAGATTCTCTCAGTCATCTTGGCTCTCAGTCCTTCAGACTCAACTCTCTTGACTCAGCCCTCTGGGCAATGAACCTCCTAACTCCAGCTTGGAATACAACCTATGGAGTGGAGCACACTTCTCTCCTAATGGGAGCTCTAACCAAGCCTGTCATTCGAAGGGCTGTACACACCCACATACACATTCTGCTGGTCTTCTGCCAGACCTGGACACTGGATTGAAGAGGTCTTCCATCCCAAAGCTCTTCGAAGTCTCCAAACTCTGGAACCCAATCTGGGAACATCAAAACCCAGAGGCGAAAAACCACCTTTCTTCACTCTGGAGCCCCACACTCTACATTCATGTGAACCTTGTGTCCCTTCTACTTCCTATTTCACAAAGGCAGCGTGTTGTGACACTCTGTATGACAAAATATAAAAGCACATAATAGAATAGAAACAAACATTTTATTTTTTTTTTTTTTGCTTCGTGTGACCAATGCTAGTTTTGTAACAGAGTTGATGTAGATCAGTGTTTCTCAACTCCAGTCCTCATGGACCCCCAACAGGTCATGTTTTCAGGATTTCCATTATTTTGCACAGGTGATTTGATCAGTTTCACTGCCTTAGTAATTACCACAGCTATTTCATCTGAGGGAAATCCTGAAAACATGACCTGTTGGGGGTCCATGAGGACTGGAGTTGAGAAACACTGATGTAGATAAAGAAGAAATTCACATTTTATTTCTTGGTCTATGAACTCCCCCTCCCTACTGCCATGTTCCAACAGATCGCCCAGAGCCCAGGTACACAGAGGTACAATATACAGTGAAGGAAATGTGTATTTGATCCCCTGCTGATGTTGAATTTTTGCCCACTCACAAAAACAATTGAGTACTGACGTGATGATTATTTTATTTGTACTAACATACAATTTTGAGGACAAGCTTTCTGGGTATGTCCCCTTCAAGGTCCAGGCAGTACTACTACAACGTTTCAGCAGAATGTTAGAAGATCTGTTGAAAGGGGGAGAAAACAAAACCAAATCACACACAAACAGATGTACACAGCAATGGTTAAACGACTAGGATTAGACTAGAGATAAGACACCGGAAAGCAAAGACTGGGGGGGGACAACACAGAAGGGGTCATAAAACTGTTGGATAATGAGTGAGGAATCCCATGTCCAAATTCAGGCCGTTATCTCTTGTGTCCAATAGAATTATCATTCTTAGTTCAAAAGTTTTTCTTTCCTGAATGGATTTGAAATTTCCTTTTGAGAACTGAAATATTGAGGTCTCCCATTGTGTGGTCTGGTTGTGCAAAATGGTGTCCCTCAGGTCTGCAGAGGTCATCTTCTTTATGTTCCTTGATGGTGTCTGTGCAAATTCATCCTTGTTTGCACCTTCTGGCCTGTATCGCCAACATAAGATCCTTTGCTGCATTTCCTGCACTGGATGAGGTACACCACATGACTGGAGGTGCAGCTGTATGATCCGGAGATACTGAAGATCCCTTTTGAGTGTCTGACACTTGTTGATGGATTGATTTGGTTGTACAGTTTGCAGCGTTTCTTATTGCAGGGTTCGCTTCCATTATTTGTGACCTCATAATCAGAAGGAAGTTTCCTACTGATTAGTATATTTCTGAGGTTGGGGGTTTGTCTGAAGGCCAGTATTGGGGGGTTTGTCTGAAGGCCAGTATTGGGAGGGTTTGTCTGAAGGCCAGCATTGGGAGGGTTTGTCTGAAGGCCAGCATTGGGTGGGTTTGTCTGAAGGCCAGCATTGGGGGGGGTTTGTCTGAAGGCCAGCATTGGGGGGGGTTTGTCTGAAGGCCAGCATTGGGGGGGGTTTGTCTGAAGGCCAGCATTGGGGGGGGTTTGTCTGAAGGCCAGCATTGGGGGGGGTTTGTCTGAAGGCCAGCATTGGGGGGGGTTTGTCTGAAGGCCAGCATTGGGGGGGGTTTGTCTGAAGGCCAGCATTGGGGGGGGTTTGTCTGAAGGCCAGCATTGGGGGGGGTTTGTCTGAAGGCCAGCATTGGGGGGGGGTTTGTCTGAAGGCCAGCATGGGGGGGGTTTGTCTGAAGGCCAGCATTGGGAGGGTTTGTCTGAAGGCCAGCATTGGGAGGGTTTGTCTGAAGGCCAGCATGGGGGGGGGGGGGGGTTGTCTGACGGCCAGTATTGGGGGTTGCTGGAATATTTCTTTCAGCGTTCCATCCTCTGAAATGATTGGGTTGTAAATCTTTGATTTTTCTTATCCCTTCTACTAGAGGTACACGGTTGTTTGTTTTTTTTTTGTTTTTTTTCTCTTTGTATTGGAGGAGATTTTCTCTTCGGGTTCTCAAGGCTGTGTTTATGCCGATGTTGATAGTTTTGTCCTTGTAACCTTTCTTATGGAAGGAGTCTGCTAGTGTCCTGAGATGTTTCTCTGTCTCTTGGGTCAGAACATATTCGGTGGTATCTAATGGCCTGACTGTGTATGATGGCATGTTTCGTGTGTTGGGGGTGATGCTGGAACTGTGGAGGTAGTGGCATCTGTCGGTGGGTTTCCTGTATATTGAGGTGTGAAGCGTATCATCCCTGATGAATACTGTGGTATCTAGGAAGGTGACGTGTGTGTTTTTGAGGATTCCATTTTTACTTTGATGGATAAAAAGTGTTCATCAATGAGTAAAATTGTTTTAGGTTTTCTTCACCTTCTGTCCATATGATGAAAATATCATCAATATAGCGGTCGTATCTGTATTGTTTTTGTTCCATGTTGTTCAGGACTTTTTCCTCCAGGTTGCCCATAAATTGGCATATTGGGGTGCCAGTGTACTTCCCATCACAGTACCCATACATTGAAGATAGATGTCTTTATTGCAGGTAAAGTAGTTGTGTGTGAGTATGAATTCAATGAGCTGTGTAACATCCTCAGCCGTGTATTTGTGGTTTGGTGAGGATAAGGATCTGTGACATGCAGCTAATCCATCCTTACATTTCCTAAAGGAAATTTCAAATCTATTCAGGAAAGTAACACTTTTGAACTAAGAATAATTCTATTAGACACAAGAGATAACGGCCTCAATTTGGACATGGGATTCCTCACTCATTATCCAACAGTTTTATGACCCCCTCTGTGAGTTTTGTTCCCCCCCCCCCCAGTCTTTACTTTCCCTGTGTCTTATCTCTAGTCTAATCCTAGTCTTTTAACCATTGCTGTGTACATCTGTGTGTTTCTTTCTGTTTTTTTTTTTTTTTTCCTCCCCCTTTCAACATATCTTGTAACATTCTGCAAAAACTTTGTAGTAGTACTGCCTGGACCTTGAAGAAGGGGACATTCCCCAAAAGCTTGTCCTCAAAATTGTATGTTAGTGCAAGTAAAAAAAGTATCACATCAGTACTCAATTGTTTGTCGCAAGTGCACTAATATGGCTACAATCACCCCACTCACAAAGACATGATCGGTCTAAAAATCGAATGTTCGGTGTATTGTAACACAGAGACAGAATAGAAACAACAAATTCAGCAGAAATGCGTCTAACAAATGATGACTGATCTGCATGTTCATGAGGGAAAGAAGGATTTGATCCCCTATCATTCAGCAGGATTTCTGGCTCCCAGGTGTCTTTCATACAGGTAACAAGCTGAGATTAGAAGCAGTCTCTTAAAGAGTGCTGCTAATCTCATTTTTTTTTTTTACCTGTATAAAAGACACCTGTCCACAGGAGCAATCAAACCATCAGATTCCAAACTCTCCACCATGGCAAAGACCAAAGAGCTGTCCAAGGATGTCAGGGACAAGATGGTAGACCTACACAAGGCTGGACTGGGCTACCAAACTATAACCAAGCATTTTTTTGCCAAGGCTCCTAAACTCAACTCCATAAAAGTTTGAGTCCATGTACACAGTTTAGGTGAGGTTAAACCTCCCTCTCCTGAATGCAAAAGATTTACATTCAGGATAAGAACGTTTTGACCGCCTGTAATGTACTGTAAGATTTGAGTAGCTGAGATGTGATCTGTAGAAATATGACAAAGTAGGTTTAGCTTCAGTCCATGTTATAATACAGTTGCAAGAAAAAATATGTGAACCCCTTGGGATTACATGGAGTTTTGCATGAATTGGGCATAAAATGTGCTCTGAACGTCATCTAAGTCACATCAATAGAAGAACACAGTCTGCTGAACATAATACTACACAAACATTAGATGTTGCCATGGTTTAATTGCACATAACATGTAAACATTCACAGTGCAGGGAGGAAAAAGTATGTGAACCTTTGGACTTAATAACTGGTTGACCCTCCTTTGGCAGCAATAACCTCAACCAAACGTTTCCTGTAGTTGCAGATCAGACCTGCACAACGATCTGGAGTCATTTTGGACCACTCCTCTTCACAAAACTGTTTCAGTGTAGCAATATTCTTGGCATGTCTGGTGTGAATCGCTCTCTTAAGGTCATGCCACAGCATTTCAATGGGGTTGAGGTCAGGACTCTGACTGGGCCACTCCAGAAGGCGTATTCTGTGCTGTTGCAGCCATTGTTTTGTTGAATTACTTGTATGCTTTGGGTCATTGTCCTGTTGCATCACCCATCCTCTGCGGAGCTTCAGTTGGCGGACAGATGGTCGTACATTTTCCTGCAAAATGTCTTGATAAACTCTGGAATTCATTTTCCCACAATGACAACAATCCGTCCAGGCCCTGAGGCAGCAAAGCAGCCCCAAACCATGATGCTCCCTCCGCCATGTTTCACAGTGGGGATGAGGTTTTGATGTTGGTGTGCTGGGCCTTTTTTTTTTTTTTTTTCTCCACACATAGTGTTGTGTGTTCTTCCCAAACAACTCAATCTTGGTTTCATCTGTCCTCAGTATATTTTGCCAGTAGTGCTGTGGAACATCCAGGTGCTCTTTTGCAAACTTCAAACGTGCTGCAATCTTCTTTTTGGACAGCAATGGCTTCCTCCGTGGTGTCCTCCCATGTACTCCATTCTTGTTTAATGTTTTCCTTATTGTAGATGTGTCAACAAAAATTTTAGCATGTGCCAGAGATTTCTGTAGGTCTTTAGCTGACACTCTGGGATTCTTCTTTACCTCATGCAGCATTCTGCGCTGTGCTCTTGCAGTCATTTTTACAGGACGACCACGCCTAGGGAGAGTAGCAACAGTGCTAAACTTTCTCCATTTGTAGACGGTCTGTCTTACCGTGGACACATGAACATCAAGGCTTTTGGAGATACTTTTGTAACCCCTTCCAGCTTCATGCAAGTCAACAATTCTTGATGGTAGGTCTTCTGAGAGCTCTTTTCTGCGAGGCATGGTTCACATCAGACAGTGCTTCTTGAAACCAGTAAACCCAAAACAGGTGTGTTAAGGGCAGGACAGCTGTCAGCAACACATCCAATATCATCACACTGATTGGAGTCAAGGTTGGCTCACTCCTGGCTCCAATTAGCTCTGGGAGAAGTCATTAAGCTAGGGCCTCACATACCTTTTCCTCCCTGCACTGTGAATGTTTACATGTTATGTGCAATGAAACCATGGCAACATCTAATATTTGTGTAGTATTATGTTCAGCAGACTGTGTTCTATTGTTGTGACTTAGTTGACGTTCAGAGCACATTTTATGCCCAATTCATGCAAAACTCCACGTAATCCCAAGGGATTCACATACTTTTTCTTGCAACTGTATAAGATGTGTTCAGAATTAAGTCAGAGACATAAGGAAAAGGCTCTAGATAGTTCTGCTTCATGACACAGCGGGAGACCAGAGGTGGTTCTGATGTGTCTGGGGAGCTTTGACGTATATGCACAGATCAAAGGAATATGTTTCATCTCTCATAAAAGCTACAATATTAGCTGCAGAGGGATGAAAATACTTCCTTCTCATTGGACACACTGTATGCTACATCTGCATGTAAAACTGTATTTGTAGCCTCTGTAGAATCCCAGAGAAATGCAGAAAATAGTTGTATGGCGCCTGATTGCGACAGCTGAACAGTGATTGGTACTGTCGCGATCGGACTGATGCGCTGGTGTCGGAAATTCTATTCCTGACTTGGTGATTCAAACCGTTCTTGGTCCAATCGACTTTGGTAATTTCAGTACCCAGAATGTCCTGTGGGCTGGTACAGGAACACCCCTGAGAGTTGATTGGCCAAGGGCGAATGTCCAGCCTACGTCCATATTCCCATAAATTGAGGACCCTGGGATATGGACGGTGTGATTCGTATGGAGCCGGTTCTATTGACTGGCGGATCGCAGACTTTCTCTGACTTGCTCCAGTCGCAGAATAACTCTTGGTAAGTTTTTTTTTTTTTTTTTTTTTTTTTTCTGTTTTTTTATTCCCTTTTATAGTCAATAGCCAATTGTGTGTCTTCTTGTATTGTTTGTATTTTCTGTAACTCTTTGTACTTTGTACATATTTTATGCACTGCCCACTTTCGGGATATTAAATCCTAAAATTAATAAGTGACTTCTGGGTACTAAGCTCGTGCTCATATGTCCGGAGAGATTGTATTGTATTGCAGTGTCTTTATATGCTCGGCCAAGTTCATTGCCAATCTGTATGCAATTGCACTGCATGTTGGCAGATTGTAAAGGTAACAGATCTGCCAGACGGAGATCTGTGTGAAAACTGTTGGGTGGTGGCAAGCTACTGCTGTGTGGGGGTGTGTGGACAGTGGAAGAGTGATTAACACCAGGGTTCTAGCTGGTAAGATAGCTGGAGGAATCCTAGAAGGGTGTGCCGATTGCTAGGCTGCTCCTCAACCCTTAGTGTGCACCAGATTGTATATAAGATTCGTGTGTGTGTGTGTGTGTGTGTGTGTGTGTGTGTGTGTGTGTGTGGTCAGCCAGCTGGATTGGAGTGGAGTCTCCCTCTAGTGGTGGCCAGAGGTAGTGCGGTCTGTGAAAGTATATCACGGCCGGTCTTATATACTTATATATATTCAGATTAAGCCCCCCTTATTCCCTCTTACCCCAAGTCACGGCCGGACGTGCGCACCTCGGTTAGCTAGTTGCTGTAGGCGTGGCGTGTGGGTGACCCGTGACAGATTGGCGGCAGCGGTGGGATCTGCTTAGTACATTAGTGCATGGTTTATTCATGTACCCCGTGTACTAAAGGTTGGAAGCTCGGTAGAAGTGACTGACCTACAGAAGCTCACTCAGTGCATTTTTTTTTTTTTTTTTTTTTTTTTTGTAGAAGACATACTTGGCTATTTGCTCCGCCCCCCTTCTTTGTTTTTTCTTTTCTATCTTTTATTTGGGCAAAAAACGTGAGTATGGTAACCCTGGAAGATGAGTTAATACGCTGGTACCTGAGACAATCCAATGAGACTGTGATTGACCTCTGTGATCTAAAGGACATCGATACAGTTGGCAACACGAGGTACCAGCTCCTAGGTGCTCTGATAGAGATGGAGTTAGAACAGCGCACCATGTCTGTGGAACCCTGCAACTGTGCCACTCCAGATGACTGCGTGAATCGGTGTGACTGTTCTCAAACCCTCTCGGTACAAGAAATCAGAGGATCTTTGTCTGGGAACAAACCTACAGCTTTTGGGAAGTGATGACCCCGAGTTGCAGTTTCAGCTCATTTCCGCAGCGGATGGAGCAAATTGAGAGAAGGCACAAACCCAAGAGGGCCCAAATCCAGCAGGGGAATGCATTGTTACCTCCATCTGCTTCAAGAACTACAAGAGCAAGACCTACATTTATGGAGACCTGGAAGTGTGTTATCTGGAACATTAGGCACAGCCTGTCCAAAGATGAGGATATCTAGTCCACCAGCAAGTGTGGAAAATGCACCCCCTACTGTTTCTTGTTGGAGAAAATGGAGGAGGCCAGGCTGATAACCAGCCACCATTTACTGCAAGTAACAGCGTTTCAGTTGGATTACAAGGTCCTAGCTCTTCCAGAATTGAGGCGCTGTGAGGATGTGATCCCAGTGGAAGCCATGGCTGTCACAGGGGTTGGAGGAGCCATCCCTGCTGTGCCTATGGCTTGTGTTTCTTTGAACCAGGAATCTGGAAGTCAAGTGAAAGAAGTGGGCAGAACAGATCCCACTAACGAAGGAAGCCATGTGGATAGCCTGCAGCCCATTACCGCAGACAACAATGTTTCAGTGGGACTCCGAGATAGGGACCCAAGGATGTCCTAGCTCTTCCCAGATGGAGTCGTGAGGAGGTGGTCCCAAAGAAAACCACAGTTATCATACGGGTTGGAGGAGTCATCCCTGTACTACCTACAGCTTGTGTTGCTTTGCCCCAAGGATCCAGAAGCAAAGTGAGAAGTGGGCATAGCAGATACTACTAACATACTATCGTGTACTGACCTGAGGCAGTTGGTAACCGAGAACAAGTGAGTCGGCACCCCTCAAGTTTACATTTCCACCTGAGGCCTCGGATTCACGTAATGTATTGTGTGATTCAGTGCACACTGGGAATTCTGGGGAGGGTCAGGGGGTGAATGACTGTGTACCAGGGCCTGACTCTAGTGGCTCTCTGAAGTCCAGGCCTGTAGAAGAGTTTAAAGCCGCAGAGGACTCTGCAACTGACAATGTGTTATGTGATGCCAAATGTAATATGTGCAAGGCAGACCTTCCCTCTGCTGCAATGGTGACTCTGGGTGCCCACCAGTTGGCCCTGGACCAGTCATTGCTCACTGCTACAGAGGAAGTGTCTGTAGGAGGTCCCAATCTAGCTGGGTTGGACCCTTGTGAACCTGGCCCGGAGGGCCTAAGGTCTCCTCAGACTGTTGTCCACCTGGCACCTGTGGCAGATAGCTCTGAGTCCCCTGGAGCTGTAAAAATTGATGGCAGCCCAGAGCATCTCAGGGGTCTGGCTGAAGGACTGCCAGCGCTGAATGGCAGGATGGGGGTGCATGGACAAAATGAATTTGGTTTTTTACCCATATGTAAAGAAACAGAATTTTCTTCTGAAGTTCCCGGGGAAAAGGCACATTGTGTTTCAGTAAGTCCTGGTATAGACCAGTGTTGTGTGCCCCTCTCCCCTTGTGGGATGAAGGTTTCTTTTGTCTGCTCCCCTGTCCCCACAGATACCAGTAATGACATTTTGGATCCTGGGCTGTGGAGCACAGAGGAGGGACCACAGGGTGAGGGTTTAAGTCTGACTCTGTTCCCTCAGTAGCTGGAGCTGACGGCACTGAGTTTCCAGAGGCTGTTACACTTGATGCCGTCCCAGAGGAACTCCGGTGTGCCGACAGATGCTCTGCTGAGGACGGAGTAGAAGTGTGTGACGTGGGTCAGAGGACAACCCCTAGTGGAATCCTTCCTCCTGTCTCTTTCCCCTCTGTCGTCACAGGCGTGGGTGCTGCCAGTGCAGACTCATGTCTGCGTGTTGCAGAGGAAAGTCTACAGGATGTTGGGGAAAATTCAGCCCAATCAGTGTCTTCCACCTCAGTAGCTGCAGCTGACATCACTGAGTACTTCCAGGCTGATAGGTTTGATATTGGCCTGATCGCACACGTGCACACGCACGGTGAAGATTGGTGCCAGGCGGGCTATTTAAGGAGGGCCTCTGCTCAGGTTCAGTGCTGACTGGTCTTCAGCTCCCCCCTGTTTCCTGCTTGCTTCTGTATGATTCCTTTGTTGCTGACCCAGCTTGTTCCTGACCCGACTCCAATTTACTCTCCTGCTCCTGGTTCCTGACTTCGGTTCTGCTCCTGACTCTGGCTTTTCTCTCTGATTCTGTACCGTGCTGCCCGACTGTTGATGACCCCGGCTATCTTATGACCCTGCTACTGTCCTGTGTCCTGGCTACCTACATTGCTCTGCTGCACATCGGGCAATCCACAGAATCTGCTGTCTACTATTCCGGTGCTCAAATCAGAAGATACTCTGCCTACCAAGGTCACCACCTGCAAGAGCCGCAAGCAACAACCACTGGCGCTCTTGTCCCCCTGGTCCCTAGACTTCCTCTGTTCCAACCTCAGCGGGGTCAGGGCTAGTGACACAAGTGAGGCCGACCTCGTCAATTCAGTCTCCCATCAGGTACGTGACAGTACTGTCCTGACATTTGGGGGGGTATCTGTCCCGTCCTGACATTTGGGGGGGTATCTGTCCCGTCCTGACATTTGGGGGGGTATCTGTCCCGTCCTGACATTTGGGGGGGTATCTGTCCCGTCCTGACATTTGGGGGGGTATCTGTCCCGTCCTGACATTTGGGGGGGTATCTGTCCCGTCCTGACATTTGGGGGGGTATCTGTCCCGTCCTGACATTTGGGGGGGTATCTGTCCCGTCCTGACATTTGGGGGGGTATCTGTCCCGTCCTGACATTTGGGGGGGTATCTGTCCCGTCCTGACATTTGGGGGGGTATCTGTCCCGTCCTGACATTTGGGGGGGTATCTGTCCCGTCCTGACATTTGGGGGGGTATCTGTCCCGTCCTGACATTTGGGGGGGTATCTGTCCCGTCCTGACATTTGGGGGGGTATCTGTCCCGTCCTGACATTTGGGGGGGTATCTGTCCCGTCCTGACATTTGGGGGGGTATCTGTCCCGTCCTGACATTTGGGGGGGTATCTGTCCCGTCCTGACATTTGGGGGGGTATCTGTCCCGTCCTGACATTTGGGGGGGTATCTGTCCCGTCCTGACATTTGGGGGGGTATCTGTCCCGTCCTGACATTCTTGGACCTCAAGAAATTAGATTGGCTGTCAGTACTTCAGGATTGATCAATATTCAGATCTATCCCATAGTTTGTGAACTCTATAACTTTCCTACAAACTAAATAATACATCCTAATTTGGGTTATTTTCACCAAAGACATGGAGCAGAATACATCTCGGCCTAAATTTATGAAGAACAATTATTTATTTGCAAACTTTTATAACAAAAACAGTTTTTTTTTTTTTTTTTTTTTTTTTTTTTTTTTTTTTAAATTTTTGGTCCTTTTTTGTTTAGCAAAATAAAAACCCCGGCGGTGATTAAATACCACCAAAAGAAAACTCTTATGTGAAGAAAATGATAAAATTTTAGTTTGGGTACAGTGTTGTATGACCGTGTAATTGTCATTCAAAGTGTGAGAGCGCTGAGACCTGAAAATTGGCCTGGGCAGGAAGGGGGGGGGGGGGGGAGGGGAGTGCCCGGTATGGAAGGGGTTACGCTTGGGCTCATATCTCTGGAGAGATTAGATTGGAGAGATTAGATTGTATTGTATTTTAGTGCCTTTTGTACGCTCGGTCAAGTTCATTGCCAATCTGCATGCAATTGCACTGCGTGTTGGCAGATTGTGTGCAGATTGTAAAGGTAACGGATCTGCCAGACTGAGATCTGTGTGTGGGGTGTCCCAACAGACCTTTGTAAGTTGTTAGTATTTTGAATTTTATTTGTTGAGCGAGTGGAAGCCAGTGGAGGGATTGGCAGAGAGGGATGGAGGTCAGTGGAGGGATTGGCAGAGAGGGATGGAGGTCAGTGGAGGGATTGGCAGAGAGGGGTGGAGGACACTGAACGGTTGGTAAGGTGGATGAGCCTGGCAGTAGTATTCATGATGGACTGGAGGGGGGATAGCCTATGTAAAGGTAAGCCAATGAGGAGGCAGGATGAATATTAATGCAGCCCTGACCTATCCCAGAGAGGCAGGCTTTGATGGCATGCCGGGAGACTGTATATATTCTGTGAACACATTGAGCTCCTTTTTTTTTTTTTTTTTTTTTTTTTTCTTCCTGGATAGGATTAGCCCAGCATGAAGGGGCATGCTGCCCTCCCAGGCACTGCTGTTGGATCTTCTGTCAGGTGGGCGACCTGTGGGCCTGGATGATGAGACCCTGGAACAAAGAAAGCTGGAACAGGGGTCGGGTTCTGCCCGACGTAGAATTGGGGGTCGGGTTCTGCCCGACGTAGAATTGGGGGTCGGGTTCTGCCCGACGTAGAATTGGGGGTCGGGTTCTGCCCGACGTAGAATTGGGGGTCGGGTTCTGCCCGACGTAGAATTGGGGGTCGGGTTCTGCCCGACGTAGAATTGGGGGTCGGGTTCTGGTCTGATCTAGTTTGGTGTCATTTGGAGGTTGGAAGAAGGCAACCAGCTGCTCCTTGGGTCTTCAGTGAATACAGATGCTTTAAGAGCGTGCTTTTACCACCCTTCTGGTGCTGGAGAGAGTCAGCTGTGGGCCTATTTAACCCCTTCAATACCGGCACTTACACCTCCTTCCTGCCCAGGCAAATTTTCAGCTCTCAGCGCTGTTGCACTTTGACAATTGCGCGGTCATGCAACACTGTACCCATATGACATTATCATTTTTTCACACAAATACACCTTTCTTTTGGTGGTATTTATTCACCACTGAGATTTTTTTTTTTTTGCTAAATAAAACAAACACCTGAAGCTTTTGAACAAAAAAAGCACTTTTGTTCAGTGTTTGTTATAAAATTTAGCAAAAAATAAAATTTCTTCATAAATTTAGGTCAAAATGTATTCTGCTACATTTCTTTGGTGCAAATAATAATTAAATTTGTATTTTTTTTTCTTAATTTTTTATTCAATTTTTTTGTACTTTATTACCTTTTTTTTTATTTTTCAGCACAGTGCGACCAAAGCAATACAATGTTACCATAGTAACAATGAACTACTCTGGCAAAGTGATCGGGATTTTTTTTTTTTTTTTAGCACATTATAATTGTTCATACCGATGTATTTCATTGATATTTGCAATCATTGTTACTGAATGAAACTGTGATTGGGCAAAGCTGATCACATGATACAGATGGGCTGTGATTGTTCCGGTCTCTGTATCATGTGACTGCCTTGACCAGTCACCGCTAACAATATAATTGTATACAATGGATGGCATGACAGGAAGCTGTCCATTGGATACAATCAACATGTGATCTGTTGTGATTGGTCACATGACACTGGCAAGGGGCCGGTGTAGTGATATGTCATCGGGACACAGCCGGTGACAGATCGTGCCGCTACGCGACATCATATGACGCCCAATCACAACGAGGAGTGTCCCGCCCGGCCATCGATCTGCTATAGGCTGGGCGGGAAGGTGGTAAAGGGGATACCGGCTGGTGTCCTGAAGAGCTTAGTCCAGCTAATCCTCTACTAATAGGGACTCTGCTCTTGTGTCTGTAAGTGACTTACAAGTATCTAATGTTAACTTTTTTTTTTTTTTTTTTTTTTTTGTCAAAAGTCCAAAAACACCGGTTTGTGGTGTTTTATTCAGCATTAGAGCATTTTTACAGCTAAAGTCCTCTAGAAGCCCGCTAGTTCCGGGTTTTATTTCAGCCAGAAAACGCAGATTCCAGTCTCTGTGTGTATGGACACCGAGGAGAACACGCTGGGGGGTTACTGGATGGAGAAAAAAAATCATCAAAGCCAAAAACAGCCGCTGTAAAAACGTCCCGTGTGCATGAGGACTAAGGAGTGAAGGAGAAAGACGGAGATATTATGTGTACACGTTATTAGAGATAATTGGAGGTGAGTTCTGGGAGCACTGAGGGGGGCACAGGATTGCACCAAGTGGGCTTTAAGCACCGGCACTTTCTACAACTATTGGTGTTGGCCACATTATGTGTTATGGACTGATTGGTTCAAGCAAGTTATTGATTTGCACATTATTGCTACGGGATTATTTATTTAAGCACTTTATTTGTTTGTGTGTGATATATATGGCTTCCTTGGACTTCATCGCTGGGTTTGTGCTCTGACATGCACTGTTACCTGTCGGACCTTCTATAGACAGACAGGTTTATGCCTTTCCTAATCATGTCCAATCCACTAAAGGTCCCGCAGGTGGACTCCAATCCGCTGAAGGTCCCGCAGGTGGACTCCAATCCGCTGAAGGTCCCCGCAGGTGGACTCCAATCCGCTGAAGGTCCCCGCAGGTGGACTCCAATCCGCTGAAGGTCCCCGCAGGTGGACTCCAATCCGCTGAAGGTCCCCGCAGGTGGACTCCAATCCGCTGAAGGTCCCCGCAGGTGGACTCCAATCCGCTGAAGGTCCCCGCAGGTGGACTCCAATCCGCTGAAGGTCCCCGCAGGTGGACTCCAATCCGCTGAAGGTCCCCGCAGGTGGACTCCAATCCGCTGAAGGTCCCCGCAGGTGGACTCCAATCCGCTGAAGGTCCCCGCAGGTGGACTCCAATCCGCTGAAGGTCCCCGCAGGTGGACTCCAATCCGCTGAAGGTCCCCGCAGGTGGACTCCAATCCGCTGAAGGTCCCCGCAGGTGGACTCCAATCCGCTGAAGGTCCCCGCAGGTGGACTCCAATCCGCTGAAGGTCCCCGCAGGTGGACTCCAATCCGCTGAAGGTCCCCGCAGGTGGACTCCAATCCGCTGAAGGTCCCCGCAGGTGGACTCCAATCCGCTGAAGGTCCCCGCAGGTGGACTCCAATCCGCTGAAGGTCCCCGCAGGTGGACTCCAATCCGCTGAAGGTCCCCGCAGGTGGACTCCAATCCGCTGAAGGTCCCCGCAGGTGGACTCCAATCCGCTGAAGGTCCCCGCAGGTGGACTCCAATCCGCTGAAGGTCCCCGCAGGTGGACTCCAATCCGCTGAAGGTCCCCGCAGGTGGACTCCAATCCGCTGAAGGCCCCCCCCCCGCAGGTGGACGCCAATCCGCTGAAGGCCCCCCCCCCGCAGGTGGACGCCAATCCGCTGAAGGCCCCCCCCCCGCAGGTGGACGCCAATCCGCTGAAGGCCCCCCCCCCGCAGGTGGACGCCAATCCGCTGAAGGCCCCCCCCCCGCAGGTGGACGCCAATCCGCTGAAGGCCCCCCCCCCGCAGGTGGACGCCAATCCGCTGAAGGCCCCCCCCCCGCAGGTGGACGCCAATCCGCTGAAGGCCCCCCCCCCGCAGGTGGACGCCAATCCGCTGAAGGCCCCCCCCCCGCAGGTGGACGCCAATCCGCTGAAGGCCCCCCCCCCGCAGGTGGACGCCAATCCGCTGAAGGCCCCCCCCCCCGCAGGTGGACGCCAATCCGCTGAAGGCCCCCCCCCCCGCAGGTGGACGCCCATCCGCTGAAGGCCCCCCCCCGCAGGTGGACGCCCATCCGCTGAAGGCCCCCCCCCCGCAGGTGGACGCCAATCCGCTGAAGGCCCCCCCCCCGCAGGTGGACGCCAATCCGCTGAAGGCCCCCCCCCGCAGGTGGACGCCAATCCGCTGAAGGCCCCCCCCCGCAGGTGGACGCCCATCCGCTTGTGGAAACATCTCAAGGATGATCAGTGGGAACAGGATGGACCAGGGCTCATTGCTGAGTGCCATGGCAAAGGCTGGGAATACTTATGTACATGTGTGGGTTTTTTTTTTATTTTATTTTTAATAAATTGAAAAGATTTCAAGACTAACTTCTCTCACGTTGTCATTATGGGGTATTGTTTGTAGAATGTTGCGGGAAAAAATTAATTGAATCCTTTTTGGAATAAAGCTGTAACCTAACAAAATGTGGCAAACGTTAAGTACTTTCTGGATGCTCTGTGTAGTTTTACATAATACTATATGTATGTATGTACAGTTGTGTTCAACATACTAGCAGTCAGACATCACTAACCGGATCAATCACTGTTTTTGGTGGAAATGATATTTCTACATGGCAAATAATTTCCTATCAGGTGTAGTAGAGTAATAGAAATCCAACTGACCCAACAGTCATGACATGCATGCTGCTGATTCTGTCATTGAATCACTCATTGAAAGGGGCGTGTTCAAAATAATAGCAGTGTGGAGTTCTATTAGTGAGGTCATTCATTCTTTGATAAACAGGTGGCAATTATTGCCCTTATTTAAGGAAGGAAGGCAGCAAATGTTGGACATGCTGGTTACAGTGCATTTCTCTCTGAAATTCTGAGGAAAATGGGTCGTTCCAGACATTGTTCAGAAGAACAGCGTACCTTGATTAAAAAGTTGATTGGAGGGGAAAACATATAAAGAAGTGCAGAAAATGATCGGCTGCTCAGCTAAAATGATGGCAAATGCTTTAAAATGGTAACCAAAACCTGAAAGATGCGGAAGAAAGCGAAAAACTACCATTGGAATGGATAGAAGAATAGCCAAAATGGGGCGGACTCAGCCAACAATCAGCTCCAGGAAGATGAAAGAAGGTGTGACGTTCCCTGTGAGGACTGTTACAATTAGAAGACGCCGATGTGAAGCCAAGCTATCTGCAAGAAGTCCCCGCAAAGTCCCACTGTTGGGAAAAAGACGTGTGCTGAAGAGGTTACAATCTGCCAAAGAGCACATTGACCGGCCTAAAGAGAAATGGTGCAACATTTTGTGGACTGATGGAAGTAAGATTGTTCTTTTTGGGTCTAGTGGGCGGAGACAGTTTGTCAGACGACCCCCAAACACTGAATTCAAGCCACAGTACACTGTGAAGACCGTGAAGCATGGTGGTGCAAGCATCATGATATGGGGATGTTTCTCATACTACGGTGTTGGGCCTATTTATCGCATACCAGGGATCATGGATCAGTTTGAATCCATCAGAATACTTGAAGAGGTCATGCTGCCTTATGCTGAAGAGGAAATGCCCTTGAAATGGGTGTTCCAACAAGACAAAGACCCCAAACACACCAGTAAACGTGCAACATCTTGGTTCCAGACCAACAAGATGGACGTTATGGAGTGGCCAGCCCAATCCCCGGATCTTAATCCAATAGAAAACTTGTGGGGTGACATCAAAAATGCCGTTTCTGAGGCCAAACCAAGAAATAGAGAAGAACTGTGGAATGTGGTCCAATCATCCTGGGCTGGAATACCTGATCACAGGGGCCAGAAGTTGGGGGACTCCATGCAACACAGATGTACAGCAGTTCTCAGAAACAGTGCGACTACAACCAAATATTCATGAAGTCATTCAAAGGAAAGCAAAATCTTCAAACATTTCTCAGTTTATATAGTGAATGTTGGAGTTTGTAAAGAAGAATACAAACACTGAGATTTTTTTGAACCGTCTAATATTCACTTTTCTTCCATTTTTTTTTTTAGAGGAACAACACAAATTTGATGTATTTTTCTTCATGTTGTGATTTGGAATAGAATGTGTCGTGTTCCCAATGCATTTGTGTGGATGGAAATAAAAGCTATTAGAAGGATTTTCAGCTTTAGTCACTTTTTTCATCACACTGATATTATTTTGAACACAACTGTATATATAGTATTACCCAGAAGTGAGTCATCCTCCCCCGGACTGTATACAGTATGTGTGTATATATGTATTTGTGTATATATATTTGTGTATATATATTTTAGTATCCCCCAGAAGTGATCCATCTGACAACACTGAAGAAATGACACTTTGCTACAATGTGACGTAGTCAGTGTACAGTTTGTATAACATGTAAATTTTCTGTCCCCTCAAAATAACTCAACACACCGCCATTAATGTCTAAACCGCTGGCAACAAAAGTGAGTCCACCCCTAAGTGACAAGGTCCACATTGGGCCCAATTATCCATTTTCCTTAAGTCTGCAACCCAGTTGGTATACAGTTGCTCGGCTGTGCAGGCGTTAACAGAAGCGCGGGAAAAGTCCTGCAAAACAGAGCTGTTGGCGCCAACAAGTCTGAGTGAGGGGCGTGGCCACGCCTTCAATTCTGCCCAGTACACCCAGAGTGGCGAGAAGGTGAGAGAGAGGAGCAACATTGTAGGTTACCTGCAGCCTTCTGGCCAAATTACAAGTTTTCTAGAGGTGCTGGGAACGATGCCAGATTACCGAATGGTTGATACCTGTGTGTGGTTAGAGCACCGGGGGAAATTTGCTCTTTGCACAATCAGTGGAGTGGAGAGACTGTGCCTGCTGTGTCCTGACTGTCCAAAGCCCACTGCAATGTTTGCAGTCTGGCTAAGGTGCGGACTTTGTACGAGCCACTAAGTTGGAGCTCAGTGGCCTGCCACCGGTCATCTATTCAGTGGACCTAAAGTCGGGACTGTGCCTGGAGAGAAGTGAGGAATCCCGGTTGGCTGGAGGAAGTCCAGAGCTGTGTGGTGTGCAGGCCTGCAGTTGGTCAGGTATCCACTACTCTGGTGGAAGAGGCCGCAAGATAGCCTCAGCCTGAAGCCTGGGGAAGGAAGAGCCGTGACCAGAGGCAAATGTGGTCAGTCCAGCTCAAGTTCTCCCCCAGGAGAGACCAGCTGCGGAAGTTCACTCTGTCAGCCCCACTTGGAAGGAGCCAAATCATGATGACTGTATGTCCTCTGGTGAGCCAGTGGGGGTGAGAGGATGAGTTTGGCCCCTAGAAACAGAGACTGAGTGTTCCTCGGAGAATGATTCGGATTGAGGAATGGGACTAGGGGGACGCTCAGGAAGCTGATACTCTGCATACAGGACTACCTGTAGGGGAGGCAGGACAGAGGGAGAAGACCCCTGACCAGGCAGGATGGGCACCTGGAGTGGAGCTACAATCACCCTCTGCAGATGGACAGCAGCTAGACCAACCTTGTCTTGGGAGATCTTCAGAGCAGCCAGGAAGGTTGGTAGGCTGTGGAGCTGGGAGCAGCTCTACAGGGGAGAGGAGACATCTCTGCAAGTATTTTGGAAGCAAGCTGCGAGCCCATAAGAGGCAGTTACTACTGATTTGTAATGACTGACGGCTTTCCACGAAAAAGAACCGTCCAGGATCCATTTTTGTAAATAGGAAGTTGCTTGCAGGTGTGGAAAAGGCATGGCTTTGCGAAGCTCGGGGGGGACCTAGAAACACAGCGGCCCTTTAAGATAGAGAGAGAGATATATATATATATATATATATATATATATATATATATACATACATACACACTATATTGCCAAAAGTATTGGCCTCGCCCTCCACATGTGATTCAGGTGTTCCAATCCCCTCCATGGCCACAGGTGTATACAATCAAGCCCCTAGGCATGAATGCACAAACATTGGTGAAAGAATGGATCGCTCTCAGTGACTCCAAGCGTGGTCACGTGACAGAGCAGGGTCAGCGCATGCTGAAGTGCACAGTGCGCAGAAGTTGCCAATGGTCTGCAAAGTCAATAGCTAAAGACCTCCGAACTTGGTGTGGCCTTCAGATGAGCCCAACAACAGTGTGTAGAGAGCTTCATGGAATGGGTTTCCATGGCCCAGAAGCTGCATCCAAGCCTTCCATCACCAAGTGCAATGCAAAGCGTCGGATGCCGTGGTGTAAAGCACGCCGCCACTGGACTCTAGAGCAGTGGAGGTGTGTTCTCTGGAGTGACCAATCAAGTGTCTGTCTGGCAATCCGATGGGCGTGTCTGGGTTTGGTGGTTTCCAGGAGAACAGTACTTGCCTGACTGCATTGTGCCAAGTGTAATGTTTTTGGTGGAGGGGGGATTATGGTGTGGGGTTGTGTTTCAGGTATTGGGCTTGGCCCCCTAGTTCCAGTGAAGGGAACTCTTAAGGCAAAATTTTTGACAATTCCATGCTCCCAACTTTGTGGGAAGAGTTTGGGGATGGCCCGGTCCTGTTCCAACATGACTGCACACCAGTGCACAAAGCAAGGTCCATAAAGACATGGAGGAGCCAGTTTGGGGTGGAGGAACTTGACTGGCCTGCACAGAGTCCTGACCTCAACCCCATAGAACACCTTTGGGATGAATTAGAGCGGAGACTGCGAGCCAGGCCTCCTCCCCCGACATCAGTGCCTGACCTGACAAATGTGCTTCTGGAAGAATGGTCCAACCTTCCCATAGACACCCTCCTAAACCTTGTGGACGGCCTTCCCAGAAGAGTTGAAGCTGTTATAGCTGCAAAGGGCGGGGCCAACTCAATATTGAACCCTACGGACTAAGACTGGGGGGCCATTAAAGGTCATGTGTGTGGAAAGACCGGCCGCTCAATACTTGGGGCAATATAGTGTGTATGTATGTATATGTGTGTGTGTGTATGTATGTATAATATATATATAATCAATATCTAAATTTATTATATATATTGTCTTTTTTTACTAAATTCATTATTTTTAGTTCCTTTCTTTTGTCTTTTTCTGAAGGAATAACACTACAACATGCAAACCGATTTTAAAGCAAACGCATTACTGTGTCTGTCCAGGAGGGGGTGACAAAGGTCTTCCATTCATACATCATGCAGCAATGTAGAGAACATGCTTTGTATGGTATTGTATTCCCTGCTATGGGACTTCTGGGAATCCCCCCTACAGAAGAAGTGGCATCCACAGAAACAAAGTAGCAGCACTCCCATACATAGGACTTTACTCTGGTAATTACTGGAAGGCTCCATTCATCTTCAGCATATTTCCAAGCATTCTACTCTTCAACAACAAAGGGTATCCATACTCTCCTCGCAGTGCTGGGACAAGGTCCTTTATTAGAGTGCTGCTCAACCAGGGTACCATGTGAAGGGGGAATCTCTGATGTAATGGGGGACCTCTGATGTGAAGGTGGGCTATGATAAGATGGGGCATCTCTGATGTGATGGGGTATTGGAGGTGGTATTGGGATCTCTGATATGAAGGGCAATCTCTGATGTGAAGGGGAGACCTCTGGCGTGATGGGGGCATCTGATGTGGTAATGGGACCACTAATGTGAAGGGGGAACCTCTGATGTGATGGGGGGACCTCTGATGTGAAGGGAGGCTATAATGTGAAGGGGGATCTCTGATGGGATTGGGGGCCTCATGTGAAGAGGGGATTTCTCATGTGATGGGGGAGTCTGATGTGAAGGGAGGAATTCCGGAATAAAGAGGGGGTCTCTGATGTGATGAAGAACCTCTTATGTGAAGGGGGACCGCTGATGTGATGGGGAGCATCTGAAGTGATGGAAGGACCTCTAATGTGAAGAGAGATCTATAACAAAATGGAAAAATTCTGATGTGACGGGGGCGTCTGATGTGAAGAGGAGCCTCTGATGTGATGGGGTGATCTCTGATGTAATGGGGGACCTCTGATGTGATAGGGGACCTCTGATATGATGGGAATTGGGGGCTTCTGAAGTGATGGAGGGACCTCTTATGTGATGGGGATCTCTGTTGTGATGGGGGGACCTTGGATATGATGGGGGACCTAATGTGATGGGGGGATCTCTGATGTTATGGGAGGACCTCTGATGTGATGGGGGACCTTGGATATGATGGGGGACCTCTGATGTTATGGAAGGACCTCTAATGTGAAGAGGGATCTATAACGAGATGGAAGAGTTCTGATGTGATGGGGGGATCTCTGATGTGATGGGGGACCTCTGATGTGATGGTGGGACCTCTGATATGAAGGGGATGGGGGGCTTCTGAAATGGAGGGACCTCTGATGTGATGGGGGGACCTCTGATATGATGGGGATGGGGGGCTTCTGAAATTATGGGGGACCTCAGTTGATATGGGGGGACCTCTGATGTGATGGGGGGATCTCTTTTGTGATGGGGGGACCTCTGATGTGATGGGGGGACTCTGTTGTGATGGGGGATCTCTGATGTGATGGGGGGACCTCTGATATGATGGGGATGGGGGGCTTCTGAAATGATGGAAGGACCTCTGATGTGATGGGGGGATTTCTGATGTGATGGGGGGACCTCTGATCCACAAGCACAAATCCCCCTGTCATGGACTGCCAGGGCCTCTCCCATCCCCCGCCATATCCCTCCACCCCTCCCTTCCCCCTTGCACATTCCGATGTTTGTGGGGCTTCCATGGACAGGGCTGGGCCGGCCGTTGCCAAGGCAACCTAGCTGCGTCCCACATGATTTTCAAAAGACCTGCACAGGAAGCAGCCCTCCTCTCTGTTCCTGTCCATGCTGCTGGAATAATCTTGCTCCCAGAAAGATGCTGGGAGGCTCGGGTGAGGGGGACCGAGCCTCCCCAGCCATCCCCCCTGTTCACTCTGTAGACCCCCAAAAGGTCAGGACTTCTGCAATGCCTCTACAATACCCCAGGGTTGGGAGTCTCCACAGCTCTGCATGAGTCTTCTCAAAGGTCAGACCCCACAGCTCAGACCCTGCAAGTTTGTAAGCCTGTCTACTGAGCACCCTTGCACCCTGTCTGCTGCTGAGGGACCTGGAAGCTGCTGCTGAGGGACCCTGCACACTATCCGTGGCTGCGTGTCCCTGGAAGCTGTCTGCTGCTGAGTGGCCTGGGAGCTGCTGCTGAGGGACCCTGCACACTGTCCGTGGCTGCGTGTCCCTGGAAGCTGTCTGCTGCTGAGTGCCCTGAGAGCTGCTGCTGAGGGACCATGCACACTGTCCGTGGCTGCGTGTCCCTGGAAGCCATCCGCTGTTGAGTTCCTGGGGAGCTGCTGCTGTCTGCTGATCGCTGGTTGTCCCTGGAATGCTGACCGCCGGTCATCCCTGGAACGCTGACCGCTGGTCGTCCCTGTCTGGAGCCGCCTGCCGCTGAGGGTCTGCAAGCTGCTTACCGTGAGTGTCCTGAACTGTCCCTGTTGTGCGCACTGACCACCTGTATCCTGAACTGTCCCTGTTGTGCGCACTGACCACCTGTCTCCTGAACTGTCCCCGGTGTGTGCACCGACCACTCGTGTTCTGAACTGTCCCCGGTGTGTGCACCGACCACCCGTGTCCTGAACTGTCCCCGCTGTGTGCACCGACCACCCGTGTCCTGAACTGTCCCGCTGTGTGCACCGACCACCCGTGTCCTGAACTGTCCCCGCTGTGTGCACCGACCACCCGTGTCCTGAACTGTCCCCGCTGTGTGCACCGACCACCCGTGTCCTGAACTGTCCCTGTTGTGCGCACAGACCACCTGGGTTATGCACTGCCCTACTACACGCCTAGACTACCCTTACTTGAACCGCCCCATGGCGTGCCCGGAGTATAGCTACCTGTGGTGCCCCTGAGTGCTTGAGCCATCGCTACCCGTTGAGTCCCCGTGAACCCAATGTCCCTAGAAAGCTAGATGGGAGCTGTGCTGAGGCCAGACTCCACAGCTAGAGGCCCGTTGAGTCCCCGAGACCCCTGCCCAGTGGTAGGTTGCCGCCTGTTGTCCGAGGTCCCTGCCTACTGGTAGGTTGCCGCCTGTTGCCCGAGACCCTTGCCCAGGGGTAGATTGCCGCCTGTTGCCCGAGGTCCCTGCCCAGTGGTAGGTTGCCGCCTGTTGCCCGAGGTCCCTGCCCAGTGGTAGGTTGCCGCCTGTTGCCCGCAGTCCCTGCCCAGTGGTAGGTTGCCGCCTGTTGCCTGATACCCTTGCCCAGGGGTAGATTGCCGCCTGTTGCCCGAGGTCCCTGCCCAGTGGTAGGTTGCCGCCTGTTGCCCGAGGTCCCTGCCCAGTGGTAGGTTGTCGCCTTTTGCCCGAGGTCCCTGCCCAGTGGTAGGTTGTCGCCTTTTGCCCGAGGTCCCTGCCCAGTGGTAGGTTGCCGCCTGTTGGCCGAGGTCCCTGCCCAGTGGTAGGTTGCTCAAGACCCCTGCTCAGGGGTAGATTGCCCGCCTGTTGCCCAAATCTCCAATCCGTTGTCCAGTCACGGAGGGAGCTCAGCTGAGGCCCCAAGCCTAGGGGGGAGATTGCCTGCCTGTCGCCGAAGACCCCCCATGCCTGGAATTGTCCCTGGTTTGTGCACACATCACCCTCCCTGCCATTTCCCTATTGAGTGTCTGTCATTTTGCTTCAATAAAGCTTTGTGTGTTCCCCATCTTCTCCGTGTGCTCTGTCCTGCCTACGCTTCCGTTATACTGGTGGCAACGGTGGAGGACCAGAGCGCGGAAGAAGATGGAGAGCGATAGCACCCCACAAGTGCCTCCAAGGAGACCTGTTGAGGTCCCCTTGCCGGCACTTGTAAAATGGAAGGGGGAGGAGTTGTCACAGACTGCCAGTGCCTCTCCTATCCCCTGCCATATCTCTCCACCCCTCCCTTCCCCCTTGCACATTCCGATGTCCGTGGAGCTTCCATGGACAGGACAGGACTGGCCGTTGCTGAGGCAACCTAGCCGCGTCCCGCGTGGTTTTCAAAAGACCCGCACAGGAAGCAGCCCTTCTCTCTGTTCCTGTCCATGCTGCTGGAATCATCTTGCTCCCAGAAAGATGCTGGGAGGCTCGGGTGAGGGGGACCGAGCGTCTCCAGCCATCCCCCCCTGTGCACTCTGCAGACCCCCAAAAGGTCAGGACTGTAGCCCTCTGTAATACCCCAGGGTTGGGAGTCTCCACAGCTCTGCATGAGCCTTCTCCTCAAAGGTCAGACCCCACAGCTGAGACCCTGCCAGTCTGTAAGCCTGTCTACTGGGCACCCTTGCACCCTGTCTGCTGCTGAGTGCCCTGGGAGCTACTGCTGAGGGACCCTGCACACTATCCGTGGCTGCGTGTCCCTGGAAGCTGTCTGCTGCTGAGTGCCCTGGGAGCTGCTGCTGAGGGACCCTGCACACTGTCCGTGTATTTTATAATGTTTTTTTGAACAGATAAAATACTTTTTCTTGGCTTTTTTCTGACCTCTGGAATGGATTAATTGGTTTTCGATGCATTTACAATTTTTTTTTTTATCATGTCCCTGTACAGTATTTATGCCTTTAAAGTGCACTTTATAAACGGTTTGGAACAATTCAGACTTTTTCTACTTTTCTCCAGAACGGATTAATTGTTTTTCAATGCATTTGCAAATTTTTTTGCACAATATGAACGGATTAATTGGTTTTCAATGCATTTATGAATTTTTCATCATGTCCCTGTACAGTATTTATGCCTTTTAAAGTGCACTTTATAAAGAGTTTTGAACAGATAAAAAAAAAAAAAAAAAAAAAAAAAGGTCTTTTATCTGTTCAAAACTCTTTATAAAGTGCACTTTAAAGGCATAAATACTCTACAGGGACATGATTAAAAATTAATTGGTTTTCAATCCATTTACAAATTCATCTGTTCAGATTGTGAAAAAAACTATTAAATGCATTGAAAACCAATTAATCTGTTCCGGAGGTCAGAAAAGAGTAAAAAAAAAAAGTCTTTTAACTGTTCAAAACTCTTTATAAAGTGCACTTTAAAGGCATAAATACTGTACAGGGACATGATTAAAAATGAATTTGTAAATGGATTGAAAACCAATTAATCAGTCCGGAGGTCAGAAAGAAGCCAAGAAAAAGTTATACAGTGCACTTCAAAGTCATAAATACTGTACAGGGACATGATGATAAATTTTTTGTAAATGCCTTGAAAACCAATTAATCATGTCCCTGTACAGTATTTATGCCTTTAAAGTGCATTTTATAACATTTTTTTTTGAACAGATAAAAGACTTTTTTTCTTGGCTTCTTTCTGACCTCCGGAATGGATTAATTGGTTTTCAATGCATTTACAATTTTTTTTTTTTTATCATGTCCCTGTACAGTATTTATGCCTTTAAAGTGCACTTTATAAACAGTTTTGAACAGATAAGATTTTTTCTACTTTTCTCTGATCTCTGGAACGGATTAATTGTTTTTCAATGCATTTGCAAATTTTTTTGCACAATATTAACCGATTAATTAATTGGTTTTCAATGCATTTACAATTTTTTTCTATCATGTCGCTGTAGAGTATTTATGCCTTTTTAAAGTGCAATTTATAAAGAGTTTTGAACAGATAAAAAAAAAAAAAAAAAAAAAAGACTTTTTTTTTTTTTTTTTTACTTTTTTCTGACCCCCCGGAACAGATTAATTAGTTTTCAATGCATTTACAAATTTTTTTATCATGGTCCGCTTTGCACACACCGAATACAACCCCAACAACGTATCCGTGATCAAATAACTAGCAGATTTACATACACTAACAACCTGGAGCCAGACTCCAACTTTAAAATCGGTTACAATATTTTTTTTTTCTCCTTTTTGGAATGAAGATTTGACATAAGTAAAAGCTGATCATTGTAAGCCCCTCCCCCCCCGTCAGTGCTAAATGGTTTGTCTCATCCCTCTGATACATCTGCAGAGGGGATGGGGCTTGTTCTTTTGAAAAACCACAGACTGATGCAGGCCACACACGGGTTGAATTCTGAAAGAATTTTCTTTCGAAAATCGTTAGCGAACGAATTTCTAATCCATGATGGGAGAATAGTGTGAGAAACAGAATCGAAAAAGAAACAAGAAGATTCTTTTTTCTGCAGCAACACGAGGCGAAACGGAAGGCTCGGTGGGTCGAATTTTGAAATCAGCGGGTTACAAAATTTCTGATTTTCTAAAGAAAATTTGTTCAGAATTTGACCCGCGGATGGCCGGCATTACTGGGCAGATCACCAGGTAAAAATTGAAGAAAAGGAAAACTAATGCAGCTGCTGCATCTATGAATTGGAAAGCTGCAATATGATAAATCTTTTCCTTTTTTTTTTTTTTACAGCGTTAACAGAGCAAAAGGAAAAAGAGAAGATCATTCTTGGTTTTGGACCCTGAGCCTGAAATTGTTCTAAGGGCCCCTCTTAGTTGTCCTTTCTGCGTTTTCACTTTAAATTCTATCGGGCGGGGGAGTCAGTACAATAATAGATGGGGGGATGCGATCGGAGGGGATCCCGTAATCAGGAAATTGCCAAACTCGGCTCAGAGCAACAAACTTCTGTTTTTTATTATTTATTATAACAACATAAATCAGCAAAAATATAAGAAATATATCAGCGGAGTTATCGCACAACATCCTCTTCTGTGGTTTCATCTTTTCATAAAAAGGAAGTAGAAAGAGGATCTTCCACGTGGCTGAACACGTCTCCAACATAAAGAAAATCCTCTGCAGGGAAAAACAATATAAAATACTGTATATAACATGAAATATAAAAGGCAACATAATACATGGAATACCATACAATACATGGAATACCATACAATACATGGAATACAATACATGGAATACCATACCATACATGGAATACCATACATGGAATACCATACAATACATGGAATACCGTACATGGAATACCATACCGTACATGGAATACCATACAATACATGGAATACCATACATGGAATACAATACCATACATGGAATACCATACAATACATGGAATACTATACAATACATGGAATACCATACCATACATGGAATACCATACCATACATGAAATACCATACATGGAATACCATACCATACATGGAATACAATACAATACATGGAATACCATACATGGAATACCATACATGGAATACAATACAATACATGGAATACCATACATGGAATACCATACATTGAATACCATACAATACATGGAATACCATACATGGAATACAATACAATACATGGAATACCATACATGGAATACAATACAATACATGGAATACCATACATGGAATACCATACCATACATGAAATACCATACATGGAATACCATACCATACATGGAATACCATACATGGAATACAATACAATACATGGAATACCATACCATACATGGAATACCATACATGGAATACAATACAATACATGGTATACCATACATGGAATACAATACAATACATGGAATACCATACATGGAATACAATACAATACATGGTATACCATACAATACATGGAATACAATACAATACATGGAATACCATACATGGAATACCATACAATACATGGAATACCATACATGGAATACCATACAATACATGGAATACCATACATGGAATACAATACAATACATGGAATACCATACAATACATGGAATACCATACATAGAATATCATACATGGAATACAATACATAAAATAGAATACCATACATAGAATACAATACATAGAATACAATACATAGAATACCATACATAGAATACCATACATAGAATACAATACATAAAATAGAATATCATACATAGAATAGAATACAATACATAGAATAGAATATAATACCGTATTTGCCGGCGTATAAGACGACTTTTTACCCCTTGAAAATCTTCTCAAAAGTCGGGGGTCGTCTTATACGCCGGTATACGGCATACTGACACTTTTTAGGGGGGGCGGCGCGTTGCCGCCGCCGCCCCCCCCCCCCTTCCCCCAATGGAAGGGACACTAAGTACAGGGGTGGGCAGCGGCTGTTTCTTACCTGGTTCCGGTCCCACGACGATCCGGTCCAGGAAGCGCGGCTGCGCCTTCAGTTCGGCCACTGGATGTTCGTGCGGCTGCTCGGCTCCGCCTCCTCACCAGTGATTGGCCGCCAGAACTGTAGCTCAGGAAAGGCACACAGGCGGCCAATCACCGGCGAGGGGGTGGAGCCGAGCGGCCCCGCGAAAGTCGAGTGCAGGACCAGCAGGTAAGTGGTCAGTGTAGAGGTGCTGCTGCAACCACATATGCTGGCTGCAGCAGCACCATACTAGAACAGGGTCAGCAAGTCTCAGTGGGAGGAATAGTGCCCCATCATTGGTGTCACTGACACCAACGATGGGGCACTATTCCTCCCACTGACACCAACGATGGGGCACTATTCCTCCCCCCCACTGACACCAACGATGGGGCACTATTCCTCCCCCCCACTGACACCAACGATGGGGCACTATTCCTCCCCCCCACTGACACCAACGATGGGGCACTATTCCTCCCCCCCACTGACACCAACGATGGGGCACTATTCCTCCCCCCCACTGACACCAACGATGGGGCACTATTCCCCCCCCCACTGACACCAACGATGGGGTATTATTCCACCCCCCACTGACACCAATGTTGGGACACCATTCCTCCCACTGACACCAATGATGGGACACCATTCCTCCCACTGACACCAATGATGGGGCACTATTCCCCCCACTGATACTAATGATGGGCACTATTCCTCCCACTGACACCAATGATGGGGCACTATTCCTCCCACTGATACCAATGATGGGCACTATTCCTCCCACTGACACCAATGATGGGGCACTATTCCCCCCACTAATACTAATGATGGGGCACTATTCCCCCCACTGACACCAATGATGGGGCACTATTCCTGCCACTAATACCAATGATGGGGCACTATTCCTGCCACTAATACCAATGATGGGGCACTATTCCTCCCACTGACACCAATGATGGGGCACTATTCCTCCCACTGACACCAATGATGGGGCACTGTTCCTCCCACTGACACCAATGATGGGGCACTGTTCCTCCCACTGACACCAATGATGGGGCACTATTCCTCCCACTGACACCAATGATGGGGCACTATTCCTGCCACTGGTGTGCATTGGAAGAGGGGTAGTCTTATACGGCGAGTATAGCTCAAACACTAAATTTTAGCAGGAAAAGTAGGGGGGTCGTCTTATACGCCGGCAAATACGGTACATAGAATAGAATATAATACATAGAATACCATACATAGAATATCATACATAGAATATCATACATAGAATAGAATATAATATATAGAATATAATACATAGAATATGATACATAGAATAGAATATAATACATAGAATACCATACATAAAATACCATACATAGAATATAATACATAGAATACCATACATAGAATAAAATACAATACATAGAATACCATACATAGAATATAATACAATACATAGAATACCATACATAAAATACCATACATAGAATATAATACATAGAATATAATACATAGAATATAATACATAGAATACCATACATAGAATATAATACAATACATAGAATACAATACATAGAATATAATACATAGAATACCATACATAGAATATAATACAATACAATACATAGAATACCATACATAGAATATAATACAATACATAGAATACAATACATAGAATATAATACAGGGAATATGATACAGTGAATACCATACATAGAATATAATATGATACATAGAATACAATACAAAGAATATGATACATAGAATAGAATAGAACAGACTTCCTTCCTGAGGGTAAAACAAATCTCAACACCTAAGCACAATTTTGCACCTTTGACCCGTGTTAGTAAGCCCGCCCATATTGCCGCCACTGCTCTGCACATCGGGGTGGATTATAGCGCGGTTTCCCAGCACAGATCGGCATCATCTGGTGTAAATGGGAATAGAGATCTCCTGATTTTTTATTATCAAAAGGTAAACGACCAAGAGAGGATACAAATATATATTCCTTAACTATTAGCCGCCCGGCCTATAACCGTTTGGCGGCCGCAAAAATGCTGTAGCTTTCCGGGTTCACGCCATTTGGCGTCCTCCCGCACATGCGCAGTTCGCGCGGTTGCAGAGCCGCGCAGCGGCGCGATCTGTCACCGGCTGTGTGCCTCGGACACGGCTGATTACAGATCTGAGTACCTGCCCCCATTGCCGGTACCATGTGACCTGCTGTGACCAATTTTTTCATACTGTCACCAGTCAGTGTCCCTGATCACCGCAATGCCAGTTATATGATGATGCTGTACTGCACTGGTGACAGCATGTAAAAAAAATAGTGAAAATAATTTTTTTAATTTTCCGAAAAATTATGACAAAGAAAATACAACTTCAAAAAGCTCGCCATTCCTCTTATGAAATACATCGGACTGTCTACTCTGCAAAAAGGGGTCAGTTGGGGGATATCTGTACTGTCCTGACATTTGGGGGATATCTGTACCGTCCTGACATTTGGGGGATATCTGTACCGTCCTGATATTTGGGGGATATCTGTACCGTCCTGACATTTGGGGGATATCTGTACTGTCCTGACATTTGGGGGATATCTGTACCGTCCTGATATTTGGGGGATATCTGTACCGTCCTGACATTTGGGGGATATCTGTCCTGTCATTTGGGGGATATCTGTACCGTCCTGACATTTGGGGGATATCTGTACCGTTGTGACATTTGGGGGATATCTGTACTGTCCTGACATTTGGGGGATATCTGTACTGTCCTGACATTTGGGTGATATCTGTACTGTTCTGACATTTGGGGGATATCTGTACTGTTGTGACATTTGGGGGGATATCTGTCCTGTCCTGACATTTGGGGGATATCTGTACCGTCCTGATATTTGGGGGATATCTGTACCGTCCTGACATTTGGGGGATATCTGTACCGTCCTGACATTTGGGGGATATCTGTACCGTCCTGACATTTGGGGGATATCTGTACCGTCCTGACATTTGGGGGGTATCTGTACCGTCCTGACATTTGGGGGATATCTGTACCGTCCTGATATTTGGGGATATCTGTACCGTCCTGACATTTGGGGGATATCTGTCCTGTCATTTGGGGGATATCTGTACCGTCCTGACATTTGGGGGATATCTGTACCGTCCTGACATTTGGGGGGATATCTGTACCGTCGTGACATTTGGGGGGATATCTGTTCTGTCCTGACATTTGGGGGATATCTGTACTGTCCTGACATTTGGGTGATATCTGTACTGTTCTGACATTTGGGGGATATCTGTACTGTTGTGACATTTGGGGGGATATCTGTCCTGTCCTGACATTTGGGGGATATCTGTACCGTCCTGACATTTGGGGGATATCTGTACCCTCCTGACATTTGGGGATATCCGTACCGTCCTGACATTTGGGGGATATCCGTACCGTCCTGACATTTGGGGGATATCTGTACCGTTCTGACATTTGGGGGGTATCTCTACCGTCCTGACATTTGGGGGATATCTGTCCTGTCATTTGGGGGATATCTGTACCGTCCTGACATTTGGGGGGATATCTGTACCGTTGTGACATTTGGGGGGATATCTGTTCTGTCCTGACATTTGGGGGATATCTGTACTGTCCTGACATTTGGGGGATATCTGTACTGTCCTGACATTTGGGGGATATCTGTACTGTTGTGACATTTGGGGGGATATCTGTACTGTTGTGACATTTGGGGGGATATCTGTCCTGTCCTGTCATTTGGGGGATATCTGTACCGTCCTGACATTTGGGGGGATATCTGTACCGTTGTGACATTTGGGGGGATATCTGTTCTGTCTTGACATTTGGGGGATATCTGTACTGTCCTGACATTTGGGGGATATCTGTACTGTTGTGACATTTGGGGGGATATCTGTCCTGTCCTGACATTTGGGGGATATCTGTACCGTCCTGACATTTGGGGGGTATCCGTACCGTCCTGACATTTGGGGGATATCTGTACTGTTCTGACATTTGGGGGGATATCTGTCCCGTCCCGACATTTGGGGGATATCTGTACCGTCCTGACATTCTTGGACCTCAAGAAATTAGATTGGCTGTCAGTACTTCAGGATTGATCAATAATCAGATCTATACCATAGTTTGTGAACTCTATAACTTTCCTACAAACGAAATAATACATCCTAATTTGGGTTATTTTCACCAAAGACATGGAGCAGAATACATCTCGGCCTAAATTTATGAAGAACAATTATTTATTTGTAAACTTTTATAACAGAAACAAAGAAAAACGTGTTTTTTTTTAAACACTTTTGGTCTTTTTTTGTTAATTTAGTAAAAAATAAAAACCCCAGCGGTGATTAAATACCACCAAAAGAAAGCTCTAGTTGTGAAGAAAATTATAAAATGTTAGTTTGGGTACAATGTTGTATGACCGCGCAATTGTCATTCAAAGTGTGAGAGCACTGAAACCTGAAAACTGGCCTGGGGGCAGGAAGGGGGTAAATTGCCCGGTATGGAAGGGGTTAATATTCAGCTATATATATTTTTTGCTATTAGGTATGGGGATGAAATTGTTGGACCCATTGTCAGACCCTATGCTGGTGAAGGCGTTCCTGGGTTCCTCCTGGTGCGGTGGGTCCCGGGTTCCTCCTGGTGCAGGACAATGCTCGGCCTCGTGGGGGGAGTATGCAGGCAGTTCCTGGAGGATGAGGGAATTGATACCACTGATTGGCCCCCACACTCACCTGACCTAAATCCAATAGAACCCCTCTGGGATGTCATGTTTCGCTCCATCCGACACCACCAGGTTGCACCTCAGACTGTCCAGGAGCTCAGTGATGTCCTGGTCCAGATCTGGGAGGATATCCCCCAGGACACCATCCGCGGTCTCATTGGGAGCCTCCCCCGATGTTGTCAGGCATGCATACAAGCACGTGGGGGCCACACAGACTACTGAGGGCCATTCTGAGTTGCTGCAATGACATTTCACCAACATGGACTCGCCTGCTGCATCATTTCTTCACTTTGATTTTCAGGGTGTCTTTGAATTCAGTCCTCTGTAGGTCCATCATATCATAATAATAAAAACTAATAATATTGATCCTCTCACTGACTATACAGTGGGGCAAAAAAGTATTTAGTCCCCACCAATTGTACAAGTTCTCCCACTTACAGAGATGAGAGAGGCCTGTAATCGGCATCATAGGGAGACCTCAACTATGAGAGACAAAATGAGAAAACAAATCCAGACAATCTCATTGGCTGATCTGGAAAGAATTTATTTGCAAATTATGGTGGAAAATAAGTATTTGGTGAATATGAAAAGTTCATGTCAATACTTTGTTATATATCCTTTGTTGGCAATGACAGAGGTCAGACGTTTCCTGGAAGTCTTCACAAGGTTGGCACACACTGTTGCTGGTATGTTGGCCCATCCTCCATGCAGATCTCCTCCTCCATGCAGATCTCCTCTACAGCTGTGATGTTTTGGGGCTGTCGCTGGGCAACACGGACTTTCAACTCCCTCCAAAGGTTTTCTATGGGGTTGAGATCTGGAGACTGGCTAGGCCACTCCAGGACCTTGAAATGCTTCTTATGAAGCCACTCCTTCGTTGCCCGGGCGGTATGTTTGGGATCATTGTCATGTTGGAAGACCCAGCCACGTTTCATCTTCAATGCCCTTGCTGATGGAAGGAGGTTTGCACTCAAAATCTCACGATACATGGCCCCATTCATTCTGTCCTGTACATGGATCAGTCATCCTGGTCCCTTTGCGGAGAAACAGCCCCAAAGCACGATGTTGCCACCCCCATGCTTCACAGTAGGTATGGTGTTCTTTGGATGCAACTCAGCATTCTCTCTCCTCCAAACACGATGAGTTGTGTTTCTACCAAACAGTTCTATTTTGGTTTCATCTGACCATATGACATTCTCCCAATCCTCTTCTGGATCATCCAAATGCTCTCTAGCAAACTTCAGACGGGCCCCGACATGTACTGACTTAAGCAGGGGGACACGTCTGGCACTGCAGGATCTGAGTCCCTGGCGGCGTAGTGTGTTACTGATGGTAGCCTTTGTTATGTTGGTCCCAGCTCTCTGCAGGTCATTCACTAGGTCCCCCCGTGTGGTCCTGGGATTTTTGCTCACCGTTCTTGTGATCATTTTGACTCCACGGGGTGAGATCTTGCGTGGAGCCCCAGATGGAGGGAGATTATCAGTGGTCTTGTATGTCTTCCATTTTCTAATTATTGCTCCCACAGTTGATTTGTTCACACCAAGCTGCTTGCCTATTGCAGATTCAGTCTTCCCAGCCTGGTGCAGGTCTACAATTTTGTTTCTGGTGTCCTTCGACAGCTCTTTGGTCTTCACCATAGTGGAGTTTGGAGTGTGACTGTTTGAGGTTGTGGACAGGTGTCTTTTATACTGATAACAAGTTCAAACAGGTGCCATTGATACAGGTAATGAGTGCAGGACAGAGGAGCCTCTTAAAGAAGAAGGTCCAGGTCTGTGAGAGACAGAAATCTTGCTTGTTTGTAGGTGACCAAATACTTATTTTCCACCATAATTTGCAAATAAATTCTTTTCAGATCAGCCAATGAGATTGTCTGGATTTGTTTTCTCATTTTGTCTCTCATAGTTGAGGTCTCCCTATGATGCCAATTACAGGCCTCTCTCATCTTTGTAAGTGGGAGAACTTGTACCATTGGTGGGGACTAAATACTTTTTTGCCACACTGTATGAATAATATTGATCCCCTCACTGACTATATACAATAATATTGATCCTCTCACTGACTACATATATTAATATTGATCCCCTCACTGACTATATACAATAATATTGGAGACCTCACTGACTATATACAATAATATTGATCCTCTCACTGACTATATATAATAATATTGATCCCTTCAGTTACTATATACAATAATATTGATCCTCTCACTGACTATATACAATAATATTGATCCTCACTGACTATATATAATAATATTGATCCTCTCACTGACTATATATAATAATATTGATCCCCTCACTGACTATATATAATAATATTGATGATCTCACTGACTATATATAAAAATATTGATCCTCACTGACTATATATAATAATATTGATGATCTCACTGACTATATATAATAATATTGATCCTCACTGACTATATATAATATTGATCCCCTCACTGACTATATATAATAATATTGATCCCCTCACTGACTATATACAATAATATTGATCCCCTCACTGACTATATATAATAATATTGATCCTCACTGACTATATACAATAATATTGATGACCTCACTGACTATATACAATAAATGGTACAACAATCCAGCATTCTCCAGTAGATCACACATCGCTATCTGTACACTCTCCTGAAAAGTTCCCTCCAATGAGCACACCATTCCTCCGTCACGTGACCCGCCCTGAGAGTCCCTCCGTACAGTAGAGGTGATAGAAGGGGCGGAGTTGCAGTTCCGTACAGTAGGTGTGAAGGGAGAGGCGTGGCCCTCATATGTTGCTCTGTATGGACGGGGCGTGGTTTGGTGTCAGTGCCCTGTGAAGGATTGAATCTTGCAGGGTGTACGGGGGGGAGGAGGGGTTCGCGCTCTGTATTCCGCACATGCGCAGTCTGGCTGTCAGTGAGTAGGCGGTGTAGAAGTCTCCTCCTCCTGTCCCTCCCCAGGCTCCTCCCCTAGTCTCGGCCTCGGTCGGGGTGTCGGAGGCCGTAGCTGTCAGTCCGGAGAGATCGGAGGGGAGAGAAGGTGGTAGGATCCGTGTAGAGGGAGGAGGAGCTCGGTTCTCGGTGGAGGGGCCCTCTCATTGTCCCCATAGTTCAGGTGTAGGTGGGGGGTATATCTAGTCATTGGCCAGTATAGGGGCCCCTGGGGGTCCATATTGGGTGTAGAGGACAGTTAGGGCCCCCATTGGATTTTAGGGGTTCTCAGGGATTCAGTATAGGGGGAGGGGGTCGGTTAGGGCCTATATTTGGGGTCTCTGGAGGTCCATTTTGGGTGCAGAGGGCAGCTGTGGTCAGGTTTACATATTGGGGTCCCTTGGAAGGTCAGTATTGGGTGTTGGGGTCCATATTAGGTGTTAGGAGCCCTCAGAAGGTCCATATTAATTGTTTGGGGTCCTTGGAAAGTCTTTATTGGGTGTTGGGGGGCTGTCAGAGATCCATATTTGATATTGAGGGGTCCTCAAAGATTCATATTGGATGTTGGGGGGTCCTCAGAGATCTATATTGAGTGTTGGGGTCCCTTGGACGATCAGTATTGGGTGTTGGGGTCCTTGGAAGGTCCACATTAGGTATTAGAAGCCCTCAGAAGGTCTGTATTGGGTGTTTGGGGCCCTTGGATGGTCCATATTAAGTGTCCGGGGTCCTTGGAAAGTCTTTATTGGGTGTTGGAGGGGCCCTCAGATCCATATTGGGTGTTGGGAGCCCTTGGAAGGTCCATATTAAGTGTTCAAGGTCCTTGGAAAGTTTTTATTGGTTGTTGGGGGGCCCTCAGAGATCCATATTGGGTGTTGGGAGCCCTTGGAAGGTCCATATTAAGTGTCTGAGGTCCTTGGAAAGTCATTATTGGTTGCTGGGGGGGCCCTCAGATCCATATTGGGTGTTGGGAGCCCTTGGAAGGTCCATATTGGGTGTAGGGAATGGTCAGGCTCCTCCTTGGGGTCAGTCGGGGTCCATATTGGCCTTACACAGGACAGACTGTGAAGTGCTAGGGGCCCCCATGTCTGGCGGGGCCCGGTCCCTCAGTCCCCTCCTTGTACATGCGGAGCAGATGTGGCGCAGTCCCTGGACGGATCCCTCCCCCGAGGAGCGTTGTAGTGGGGTGGCCCCTCCCCACATGTGAGGACCATGTGACCGTCCCGCCTGTCTCTCCTTCCTCCCTGGGGAATGTCCGCACATCTCTGATATGGAATTGGATGGAGATCCGGAGTCTGGGGCCCCCAATGGATGTACTCTGACCAGTCAGGGCTCCTGCCGCTTGCGGCCCTCTTCCTACCGGGCCCTTCGCAGCGCTGTCTCCAACCTGGCCCGCATCGACGACTTCTACTGCGAGAGGATCGGGACCGGCTTCTTCTCTGAGGTTTACAAGGTAGGACCGTGATTGGACCATGTGTGTGCAGTATTTACAGATGGCTGGGGGCCCCTAGAGCCTCCCAAGAATGCACTGGGGCCTCCCACAAATGCACCGGGGCCCCCATTTACCCCTGCAGTGCATTGGGGCCTCTGCCCATGAAGTGGGGTCTCTGGGAACCTCTTACAATACACCTGGGCCCCATAGTCTTTGAAGGTGTAGTGGGCCCCCCCCCCCCGAGGGCCATTTACAATGCCCTGCGGCCCCCACAATGCAGTAGGACCCCCAGAGCTTCCTGTGCTGCAGTAGGGTCCACCAGAGACCTGCACAATGCCCTGGGACCCTCAAAGCTTCCTGCAAAGCATTGCCCCCCCCCCCAATCTCATACAGTGCAGTGGGGCCCCCAAAGCCTCCTGCAATGCTCCTGGGCCCTACAGAGTGGTCTGTAATCCTCTAGCAGTGCAATGGAGCCCCCTGGGGCCTTGCCCAATGTCCTAGGGCCCCCAGAGGTTCCTGCAAACCACTTGGGCACCCTGGAGCCTTACACAATACCCAGGGGACCCCAAAGCTTTCTGTAATGCAACTGGTCCCCTGGAGTCTTGCCCAGTGCTCTGGGGGCCCCAGAGTGTCCTGCAGTGCATCAGGACATCTGTGAGTGCAGTTTTTCCCCATGGTGCCTTGCCCAATGCTCTGGGTCCCCAAGAGTGTCCTGCAGTGTAATGCGGCCCCCTGGTGTCTTGCCCAATGCTCTTGGGCGCCACATGTGTCCTGTAGTGCAGTGTGGCCCCATGGTGCCTTGCCTAATGCTCTGGGGCCCCATGAGTGTCCTGCAGTGCAGTCCCATGGTGCCTTGCCCAATGCTTTGGGGCCCCAAGATTTTCCTGCAATGCTCCAGTCCATTGCCGTCTATTGGAGGAAGGTGGGCGGGGTCACGGGTTGTATTGATACATTTTCTATACATTGTATCGGATGGATCCTCTGTGTATATTTCCCTGTCAGTGCAGCGGGATGACGTGTTCATTGTGGAGATCTGTCCGTCCTCAGTTTTGTGCGGTTTAGCGCTGCCGGTGGGCGGGGCCACATACAGACCGCCGTTATGAAGCGCTCACATTTCGTACACACTGACTTTTTTTTTTTAATAACTTACAAAATGCTGGCTGGATGCCGGAGAAGCCAAAAGTTTGATGGGACGGCTGTGTGAGGGGCGGGGACAGTGAGGTTTGATGGGACGGCTTTGTGAGGGGCGGGGACAGTGAGGTTTGATCGGACAACTGTGTAAGGGGCGGGGACAGTGAGGTTTGATCGGACTAGTGTGTGAGGGGCGGGGACAGTGAGGTTTGATGGGACGAGTGTGTAAGGGGCGGGGACAGTGAGGTTTGATCGGACTAGTGTGTGAGGGGCGGGGACAGTGAGGTTTGATGGGACGAGTGTGTGAGGGGCGGGGACAGTGAGGTTTGATGGGACGGCTTTGTGAGGGGCGGGGACAGTGAGGTTTGATCGGACAACTGTGTGAGGGGCGGGGACAGTGAGGTTTCATGGGACGGCTGTGTGAGGGGAGGCGACAGTGAGGTTTGATGGGACGGCTGTGTGAGGGGAGGGGACAGTGAGGTTTGATGGGACGGCTGTGTGAGGGGCGGGGACAGTGAGGTTTGATGGTAGGAGTGTGTGAGGGGCGGGGACAGTGAGGTTTGATGGGACGGCTGTGTGAGGGGCGGGGACAGTGAGGTTTGATGGTAGGAGTGTGTGAGGGGCGGGGACAGTGAGGTTTGATGGGACGAGTGTGTGAGGGGCGGGGACAGTGAGGTTTGATGGGGCGGCTGTGTGAGGGGCGGGGACAGTGTGATGGTGATCTGCACTCCTCATCCTTGTCATGAGATGTGATTTCCCCGCCAACTACAACTCTCATCATTCACAGCATCCCGTACATCCACACATCATACAGCGCCCCGCGTCCATTTATCAAACCTGCCTGAGACATGGGGTCACTAGCTCAGAGGTTAAATGTACTATGGGATCATGGGAAAGAATCACCAGTACTATGGGGGTCACCAGCTGGAAGAGGATCACCAGTACTATGGGGTCCCCAGCTGGAAGAGGATCACCGGTACTATGGGGTCCCCAGCTGGAAGAGGATCACCGGCACTATGGGGTCCCCAGCTGGAAGAGGATCACCGGTACTATGGGGGTCCCCAGCTGGAAGAGGATCACCGGCACTATGGGATCCCCAGCTGGAAGAGGATCACCGGTACTATGGGGGTCCCCAGCTGGAAGAGGATCACCGGCACTATGGGGTCCCCAGCTGGAAGAGGATCACCAGTACTATGGGGGTCCCCAGCTGGAAGAGGATCACCAGTACTATGGGGTCACCACCTGGTAGCTTATTACCTGTACTAGAGTGGGTACCTGTACTACTGAAGTCACTGCCTGGTAGGGGGTCACTTATACTACTGGGGTTCCCAGCCTGGTTGGGGGTCACCTGTACTACTGGGGGTCACAATTTAAGGGACAGCTGTACTACTGGAGTCACCTGTACTGCCAGAATACAGTACTGCTTTGGAGGATTACCTGTACCACAGGCATCAACCCCTGGTAGGGGGTCAATTGTCCTTTTTGGGGCCATTGACTGGTACAGGGTCACCGCCTGGTATGGGGTCACCTGTATTATGGGGTCACCGCCTGGTATGGGGTCACCTGTACTATAGGGGCATCGTCTGGTATGGAGTCACCTGTACTATAGGGGCATCGCCTGGTATGGAGTCACCTCTACTATGGGGTCACCGCCTGGTATGACTATGAGGTCACCTCTACTATGAGGTCACCGCCTGGTATGGGGTCACCGCCTGGTATGAGGTCACCTCTACTATGGGGTCACCGCCTGGTATGAGGTCACCTCTACTATGGGGTCACCGCCTGGTATGAGGTCACCTCTACTATGGGGTCACCGCCTGGTATGAGGTCACCTGTACTATGGGGTCACCGCCTGGTATGGGGTCACCTGTACTATGGGGTCACCGCCTGGTATGGGGTCACCTGTACTATGGGGTCACCTGTACTATGGGGTCACCGCCTGGTATGGGGGTCACCTGTACTATGGGGTCACCGCCTGGTATGGGGGTCACCTGTACTATGGGGTCACCGCCTGGTATGGGGGTCACCTGTACTATGGGGTCACCTGTACTATGGGGTCACCTGTACTATGGGGTCACCTGTACTATGGGGTCACCGCCTGGTATGAGGTCACCTGTACTATGGGGTCACCGCCTGGTATGAGGTCACCTGTACTATGGGGTCACCGCCTGGTATGAGGTCACTTGTACCACAGGGTTTACAACCTGAAAAGAGGTCACCTGTACCAAAAGGGTCACCACCTGGGAGGGGTCATCACACACCGTCCTATAAAGCCGGACTGTAAACTGTCATCTCATTTTACTAGACTCTCCGACAACCAACACACACCCTGCAATCACCTCTGAGTCCTCTTCTCATTTACATTTATGGTCGGGTTGTCACCCAACTGAACCTTCATTACTATGGAATGAGGTCATCTCCTGTACAGCTACACATACGTTCCACATTGTTCACAAGATCCGCATCCCAGATCCCTCCACATCCCAGATCCCTCCACATCCCAGATCCCTCCACATCCCAGATCCCTCCACATCCCAGATCCCTCCACATCCCGGATTCCTCCACATCACCCAACTGAACCTTTATTATTATGCAATGAGGTCATCTCGTGTACAGCTACACATACGTTCCACATTGTTCACAAGATCTGCATCCCGGATCCGTCCACGTCCCGGATCCCGTCCACGTCCCGGATCCCGTCCACGTCCCGGATCCCGTCCACGTCCCGGATCCCGTCCACGTCCCGGATCCCGTCCACGTCCCGGATCCCGTCCACGTCCCGGATCCCGTCCACGTCCCGGATCCCGTCCACGTCCCGGATTCCGTCCACGTCCCGGATTCCGTCCACGTCCCGGATTCCGTCCACGTCCCGGATTCCGTCCACGTCCCGGATTCCGTCCACGTCCCGGATCCCTCCGCATCTCGGATCCCTCCACATCACCCAACTGAACCTTTATTACTATGCAATGAGCTCATCTCGTGTACAGCTACACATACGTTCCACATTGTTCACAAGATCCGCATCCCGGTTCCCTCCGCATCCCGGATCCCTCCGCATCCCGGATCCCTCCGCATCCCGGATCCCTCCGCATCCCGGTTCCCTCCGCATCCCGGATCCCTCCACATCCCGGATCTGACTGTGCAGACATTGATGAGAAGATCCCTCCATACACTGAAGGGTGGTACTTCATCTCCTCCCCATCTGTGCTCATTGATTTGCTTGGTGACAGGTTCTCTTCACCTCCATGGAGGAGGTTGGCGCCTGTGTGGTGGTACGATACCCATGGTGGGTGGGGTGACTGGTGTCATGTGATGTGGAGTGCGCGCTCTGCAGATCAGTGCTGGAAATAACGGTTCCTCTAATCTGATAATCTTATTAAAGCTTCTGAGCGAGTCTCATGATGGCTGCAGAGCTTCCTGTAAGTGACGGGGGGGTGGTAATATTCGTCTTTATCAGCTGATATTTGCACCCCCACAGACCGGGATCTGGACGTTCTCCTACTTCTCTCGGTTTATTCTCCTTTTAGAACCTGAGGCAGAACTCTTCCTTTTAACTCTTTCTCCAGTTGACCTCTCAGTGCCCATCCTTGCAATCCGTATCTTCTGCTGAGGCGTCTCTACGATCGTTCTGCGGTGGGGTGGGATCTCGGATTACGGCAATCTGTGCTAACACACCAACTTAGACCGGCACCCCAGTGTGCAGGACATTAGGTGATGACAGATCTGCAGCCACTAGAGGGCGATGGCAACTCTCTGGTGATTGGGAGGGCCAGGGCGAGGCTCTGGTGGTCGGGAGGGCCAGGGCAAGTACAGACAATCTGTAGGAATGGTGCATGCTCATGACAGTCCTAAGCCACCTAGAGGAGTATGGAGCATTCATAAGAATGATGCATACTCATGGCGGCCTCAGCCAACCAGAGGAATACAGACCTTCCACAGGAATGGTGCATACTTATGGCGGTCCCAGCCAACCAGAGCAGTATGGACTGTCCATAGGAATGGTGCATGCTCATGGAGGTCTTTAGCCATTTAGGGGTGTACAGACTCTGTAAAAACGGTGCATACTCATAGTGGTCTTCAGCTATCTGGAGGAGTATGGACCTTCCATAGGAATGGGGCATACTCATGGTGGACCCAGCCATCCAAGCCATCCAGAGTATGGACCTTCCACAGGAATGGGGCATACTCTGGGTGGCCCCTAGCCATCCAGAGGAGTATGGACCTTTCATAGGAATGCTGGACCCCAGCCATCCAGAGGAGTATGGACCTTCCAATGGATTGGTGGACCCCAGCCATCCAGAGGAGTATGGACCTTCCAAAGGAATGGTGCATGCTCATGGTGGCCCCCAGCCATCCAGAGGAGTATGGACCTTCCATAGGAATGGTGCATACTCATGGTGGACCCCAGCTAATCAGAGGAATATGGACCATTCAACAGCCTCAAGTCAGTCTATAGGAATGGTGCATAGGCATGGTGGCCTCATCCAACCAAATAAGTACCGACCTTTGATATGAACAGCACATACTTATGGCAGCCCCAGCCAACCAGAGGAATATGGACCTTCCATAGGAATGGTGCATACTCACGGTGGCCCCCAGCCATCCAGAGAAGTATGGACCCTCCAACGGAATGTGCCCACTAGGCTCAGAGCAGTCTATAGGAATGGGGGATACTCATGGTGCCCCCTGTTATCCAGAGGAGTATGGACCTTCCATAGGAGTATGGACCTTCCATAGGAATGGTGCACACTCATGGTGGCCTCCAGCCATCCAGAGGAATATAGGCCCTCCAATGGAGTGTGCCCACTAGGCTCAGGGCAGTCTATAGGAATGGGGCATACTCATGGTGCCCCCAGTCATCCAGAGGAGTATGGACCTTCCATAGGAATGGTGCACAATAGGCAATGATTTTCTCCTTGTAAAGGTTGTATGTCATCTGCCATGGCAAGCATTTATGGCTGGCTGCCCTTCGGGTTGGATGGGTTTAGTGGACAATCTTACTAAATGTGGAGTCGTCCTTTAAATTTTTTTTTCAGCACCTTTCTGCGGTTCCAGCTGGCAGATCTCGGGAAGATCGGGCAGGCCATTGATCAGCACTGCAGGGTATTCATACCAAGCTCTTCCAGTGATGGACAATGCTGGAGGACGGTGCGCACACGCCTGCCCAGTGCCTGTGATGGACAATGCTGGAGGACGGTGCGCACACGCCTGCCCAGTGTCTGTGATGGACAATGCTGGAGGACGGTGCGCACACGCCTGCCCAGTGTCTGTGATGGACAATGCTGGAGGACGGTGCGCACACGCCTGCCCAGTGTCTGTGATGGACAATGCTGGAGGACGGTGCGCACACGCCTGCCCAGTGTCTGTGATGGACAATGCTGGAGGGCGGTGCGCACACGCCTGCCCAGTGTCTGTGGAGGACGGTGCGCACACGCCTGCCCAGTGTCTGTGGAGGACGGTGCGCACACGCCTGCCCAGTGCCTGTGGAGGACGGTGCGCACACGCCTGCCCAGTGCCTGTGGAGGACGGTGCGCACACGCCTGCCCAGTGCCTGTGGAGGACGGTGCGCACACGCCTGCCCAGTGCCTGTGGAGGACGGTGCGCACACGCCTGCCCAGTGCCTGTGGAGGACGGTGCGCACACGCCTGCCCAGTGCCTGTGGAGGACGGTGCGCACACGCCTGCCCAGTGCCTGTGGAGGACGGTGCGCACACGCCTGCCCAGTGCCTGTGGAGGACGGTGCGCACACGCCTGCCCAGTGCCTGTGGAGGACGGTGCGCACACGCCTGCCCAGTGCCTGTGATGGACAATGCTGGAGGACGGTGCGCACACGCCTGCCCAGTGTCTATGTGTGAGGCTCTCCGTATAGGTCGTGTCTGTGCTTCGTCCGGTCAGTGAGATCCCGCTGTGCGTCCCGTAATCCGGCCTCTCTGACAGCTGCCGCGCACAATCACCCCTTACCAAGGCCTGGAGCCGGAGTCTGCAGCTGGATCGACCTCCTTCAGCACAGTCCTACGATGGAGGTTCCACATTGCCGATGACGGGGGAAGTCCCACTTGTCGGTTGTAATGGCCCAGAATTGAACGTCATATGGAGGGAACCGAGAGGAGGAACATTCCCGGAGGCTGTTGTGTAGTAGGAAGCTGAACACGCACGACCAGTGCAGCTCTGTAATTCACATGTCGATAAATGTATTCTATAAATTCGAGCAGTGTGAGTCACTGAATGTGACCTGGTATCAGCCTCTGTACAGCAGAGCCCAGACTGGGAAAGGGAGAAGCAGCACAAGGAGCCAGTTTTATGTGTTGACAAAAAGCATGCTGATAGGAGGGGGGAGCAGAGTCACAAATAGATGAGCCTATCGCTGTATAGTCAGTCTAGGTGACCTGGGCTTGCAGGAATCGGGTGAATGATGCTAGCTGTCTGAGGACCTTTAGTGGCTCAGGGCAGGCTACCCTTCAGGATGGGTGGGTTTCATGGACAGAAATGAAGCAGGGGGTAAATCTCTCGCGTGAAGATGAATGTTGCAGCACAGTCTGGTTTTATTATTTTAGACCTTTTTTTTTTATGTTGATATTTGTGGTTGGAGTTCTGCTTAAGGGGGAAAAAAAGGAAACCTTTGATTATCAAACGCTGAAAGTGGAACTCCAGCCAGAAATATTTTCCACTAGGTCTGGATGGAGTAGAGAAGAGTTGGGACCTTTGTTGGATATTTAGTTCTATCCGTGTCCCCGGTGGGGATTTTGTCCTTCACTTCCTGTCCTGGTGACACTAATTCCCCTCTGTGGATTATATTCCCCACATACAACTGGAAAGGGCTCATTGGTGTCACCAGTGGGAATAAAAACCTGGCAGAAGTTCCAGTTAGAGCCCACCGGTTCCCGCTGCTGTGAATGTAACTACAGGTTGGCCGGGCACTTCCTGAGCGCTCGGCAGGGGAGTTGGGATGTCCATGCGAGTCATTGGAAAGTCATACGAAGCTCGATAAACACGGTGCCAGGTGGATTGGTACAATGCGCTCCATCTCACCTAGCTAATAGAGGGGCCCGTGGTTGGGTCAGAAAGCTCGATACCCATGGACACGTGTGCTGGGTGAATCGGTACAATGTACACCATCCTACCTTGCGTTGGAGGGGTCAATGGTTGGGTGAGGAAGCTCAATGAACAAGGACGTGTGCCAGACAGGTTGGTTCAGTGTATACCATCTCATCAGCTGTTGGGGTGGCCCATGGTTGGCTCGATACACATGGACATGTATGCTGGGTGAATCGGTACAATGTATTCCACCTCACCTAGCTAATAGAGGGGCCCATGGTTGGCTCAGAAAGCTCGATACCCATGGACACGTGTGCTGGGTGAATCCGTACAATGTATTCCACCTCCCCTAGCTGTTGGTGGGGCCCTTGGTTGGCTCAGAAAGCTCGATACCCATGGACACGTGTGCTGGGTGAATCCGTACAATGTGCACCATCTTACCTTGCGTTGGAGGGGTCAGTGGTTAGGTGAAGAAGCTCAATAAACAAGGACATGTGTGCCAGACAGAATGGTACAATGTACTCCATCTCACCAGCTGTTGGTGGGGCCCATGGTTGGCTCAGAAAGCTCGATACACATGGACATGTATGCTGGGTGAATCGGTACAATGTGCACCATCTTACCTTGCGTTGGAGGGGTCAATGGTTGGGTGAGGAAGCTCAATGAACAAGGACGTGTGCCAGACAGGTTGGTTCAGTGTATACCATCTCATCAGCTGTTGGGGTGGCCCATGGTTGGCTCGATACACATGGACATGTATGCTGGGTGAATCGGTACAATGTATTCCACCTCACCTAGCTAATAGAGGGGCCCATGGTTGGCTCAGAAAGCTCGATACCCATGGACACGTGTGCTGGGTGAATCCGTACAATGTATTCCACCTCCCCTAGCTGTTGGTGGGGCCCTTGGTTGGCTCAGAAAGCTCGATACCCATGGACACGTGTGCTGGGTGAATCCGTACAATGTGCACCATCTTACCTTGCGTTGGAGGGGTCAGTGGTTAGGTGAAGAAGCTCAATAAACAAGGACATGTGTGCCAGACAGAATGGTACAATGTACTCCATCTCACCAGCTGTTGGTGGGGCCCATGGTTGGCTCAGAAAGCTCGATACACATGGACATGTATGCTGGGTGAATCGGTACAATGTGCACCATCTTACCTTGCTTTGGAGGGGTCAATGGTTGGGTGAGGAAGCTCAATGAACATGAACATGTGTGGCAGACAGGTTGTTCAATGTATACCATCTCATCAGCTGTTGGGATGGCCCATGGTTGGCTCAGAAAGCTCGATACACATGAACATGTGTGCTGGGTGAATCTGTACAATGTGCACCATCCTACCTTGCGTTTGAGGGATTAATGGGTGAAGAAGTTCAATAAATAAGGACTTGTGTTCTGGGTGAATCAGTACAATGTACGCCGTCTCGCCTTGCTGTCGGGGAAGATTCCGGTTTTCTGTTTGGGACAGAAAGCTCAATACACATGGACATGTGTCCCAGGTGGATTGGTACAATGCGCTCCATCTCACCTAGCTAATAGGGGGGCCCATGGTTGGCTCAGAAAGCTCGATACACATGGATACGTGTTCTGGGTGAATCGGTACAATGTACACCATCTTACCTTGCATTGGAGGGGTCAATGGTTGGGTGAGGAAGCTCAATGAACATGTGTGGCAGACAGATTGGTTCAGTGTATACCATCTCATCAGCTGTTGGAGGGGCCCATGGTTGGCTCAGAAAGCTTGATACAAATGGACACGTGCTGGGTGAATCTGTACAACGTACACCGTCCTACCTTGCGTTTGAGGGATTCATGGGTGAAGAAGTTCAATAACTAAGGACTTGTGTTCTGGGTGAATCAGTACAATGTACGCTGTCTCGCCTTGCTGTCGGGGAAGATTCCAGTTTTCTGTTTTGGACAGAAAGCTCAATAAACATGGACATGTGTGCTGGTTGAATCGGTACAATGTATTCCACCTCCCCTAGCTGTTGGAGTGGCCCATGGTTGGCTCAGAAAGCTCGATACACATGGACATGTGTGCTGGGTGAATCCATACAATGTACTCCGTCTCACCTTGCTGTCGGGGAAGATTCTGTTTTTCTGTTTGGGACAGAAAGCTCAATAAACATGGACATGTGTGCCAGACAGATTGGTCCAATGTGTACCATCTCACCAGCTGTTGGTGGGGCCTGTGGTTGTGTCAGAAAGCTCGATACACAATGACACGTGTGCCTGGAGCATTGGTACAATGTGCAACATCTTATCCAGCTGTTGGAAGACCTGTGGTTGATGCCAGATGGAGTGCATTGTACCAATCCATCTCACCTAGCTAATAGAGGGGCCCATGGTTGGGTCAGAAAGCTCGATACCCATCGACATGTGTGCTGGGTGAATCAGTACAATGTACTCCATCTCACCTAGCTGTTAGAGGGGCCCATGGTTGGCTCAGAAAGCTTAATACACATGGACATGTATGCTGGGTGAATTGGTACAATGTACACCATCTTACCTTGTGTTGGAGGGGTCAATGGTTAGGTGAGGAAGCTCAATGAACATGTGTGGCAGACAGGTTGGTTCAGTGTATACCATCTCACCAGCTGTTGGTGGGGCCCATGGTTGGGTCAGAAAGCTCGATTCACATGGACATGTATGCTGGGTGAATCAGTACAATGCGCTCCATCTCACCTAGTTAATAGAGGGGCCCGTGGTTGGGTCAGAAAGCTCAATAAACTTGGACACATGTGCTGGGTGAATCAGTACAATGTGCACCATCCTACCTTTTGTGTTTTGAGGGATTAATGGGTGAAGAAGTTCAATAAACAAGGACATGTGTGCCAGACAGGTTGGTACAATGTGCACCATCTCACCTTGCGTTGGAGGGGTCAATGGTTGGGTGAGGAAGCTCAATGAACATGTGTGGCAGACAGGTTGGTTCAATGTATACCATCTCACCAGCTGTTGGAGGGGCCCATGGTTGGGTCAGAAAGCTCAGTAAACGTGGACACGGACTGGGTGAATCGGTACAATGTGCACCATCCTACCTTGTGTTTTGAGGGATTAATGGGTGAAGTTCAATAAACAAGGACATGTGTGGCAGACAGATTGGTACAATGTGCACCATCTCACCAGCTGTTGGTGGGGCCTGTGGTTGCGTCAGAAAGCTCGATACTCAATGCGTGTGCCGGGATGGATCCCTTGTGAAAAAGTCCAGGGAGTGACGAAACGCATCGGGACGCGTGACGTCTGACGCACCCACGCAGAACCGGAAGTGCTGTCGCTGCCATCTTGGAATTGGGAACATGCGTTTTTTCTCATAATAGGACTACACTTGAGTTGTTTTTTATGCTGGAAGCTGATTTCTTCTGTTTTCAATGTAAGCTACTTAATAAATGTTGTTTGTACTTTGCTACCGATCATCTTTAATCTCCGATTTTACTTTATGAGGATCATGGAAGAGTGGCAACAGGACTATTAGGAAGCCTGGAGAGTGCCATCATCCATTGTTTGGGGAGAGCCTGTTATTACTGGCTTAGGGTAATTATCCATTGTTGCACCAGCTGGAGTGAAACCCTTTATTTTTACAATCAATTTTTTTAGAAGTGTTCACTCTATGAGAGCGGGCTTAAGGAGGAACCACCACAGGAGTGGTATGGAGTTTCACTTTTTGACCTAATTATTTGGTTTGTCAATCATCATTTGCACTGTGTGGAGAGGATCACTTATTTGTATTGTTTGACGTTGGAGTGTTCATAGTCACACGGGCATCTTTATGGAGATATATGTTTGGATATTTATTGTATTTATATATTGATTAAGGTGTTCTCTCTTCTTTCACGTGTGAGTTGAGTGCACATGATATGCAGTTTGCATGATACACGATTTGTTGCACTTAGTTGATTTATTTAAAAGGTCATACGCTAGCATAAGTTTTTTTATTTTTATTTTTTGCGGTACACAAAGAATTTGGAAACGTTACGTTGGATTAATAAACAGTGACACCATTTGATTTGGAAGCGGAAAAGACAATGTACAATAGACAATGTTGGGACATTTATTATTTATTTATTTATTGTTTTATTTTTTTTTTTTTGCATTTATTTAGTTTTTATTTAGCCATATATGTTCAGATTGGGATAGATCTATTCACAGAGAAGAGTTTAGTTATTTACGTTGACTTTCAAGGGTGTAAGTTTTTTTACTTTTCTTTCAGGGTGTAGGAGGTATTGTTAGAGTTTGGAGTGTGCAGAGATATTAATATTAGTATTATTATTATTATACAGTATTTATAAAGCGCCAATAGTTCGCTCAGCGCTGTACATTACAAAGGGGGACAGAACATGTGACAGAACAATACCAATACAATGCAAAACATGAGGGGATCGAGGGCCCTGCTCTTTGGAGCTTACAATCTAGGAGGGAGGGGATGGTGGCACAGGAGGAGATAGCTGTGGGGGATGGAGTGGTAGGAAGAGTGGAGGAGGTCGGCAATTAGCAGGGGGTGGGGTAGGCTTCCCTGAAGAGATGGGTTTTCAGGGTGTGCCTAAAGGAGAGGAGAGTAGGTGATAATCTGATGGGTTGGGGTAGGAAGTTCCAGAGGATGGGTGACACCCTGGAGAAATCCTTGAGGCGGGCATGGTAGGAGGAGACCAGGGAACTAGAGAGAAGGAGGTCTTGTGAGGAGCGGAGTGTGCGTGTTGGGTGGTACTTGGATATTAGGTCAGTGATGTAGTTCGGGGCAGTATGGTGGACAGCTTTGTATGTCAGTGTTAGGATTTTGAATTTGATCCGTTGCGCAATCGGAAGCCAGTGGAGGGATTGGCAGAGGGGGGTGGAGGACACTGAGTGGAGGCCAGTGGAGGGATTGGCAGAGGGGGGTGGAGGACACTGAGTGGAGGCCAGTGGAGGGATTGGCAGAGGGGGGTGGAGGACACTGAGTGGAGGCCAGTGGAGGGATTGGCAGAGGGGGGTGGCGGAGATGGAGCGGTTGGAAAGGTGAATGAGTCTGGCGGCCGTATTCAGGATGGACTGAAGCGGGGATAGCCAGCGGCGAGGCAGGCCAGTGAGGAGGGAGTTGCAGTAGTCGAGTCATGATTTGATAATATTGATTATTAATGCGTCAGAAAGCTTGATACACAATGACGTGTGATGGGCTGATTGGTGCAAGGTACACCATCTTACCTAGCTGTTCAGGGGACCAATGGTTGGTGAGGAATCCTAATAAATATGGAAGTGTACTGGGTGAATTGGTACAACGCCTTGCAGTTGGCGTAGATCCATGGTTAGGACAGCTCGATAAACATGATCATGTGTACCAGACAGGTGGGTACAATATATACCACCTTACGAGCTGTTGGTGGGGCCCATGATTGGGTCAGAAAGCTTGATACACAATGACGTGTGCTGGGCTGATTGGTACAAGGTGCACCATCTTACCTAGCTGTTCAGGGGACCAATGGTTGGTGAGGAAGCCTAATTAATTAATAAATATGGATGTGTGTACTAGGCGAATTGGTACAACGTACACCATCTCACCTAGCTGTTGGTGGGGCTCTTGGTTGGGTCAGAAAGTGCGATGCTCAATGACGTGGGCTGGGCTCATTGGTACCATCTTACAAGCTGTTGGTGGGGTCCATGACTGGGTCAGAAAGCTTGATACACAATGACGTGTGCTGGGCTCATTGGTACAAGGTACACCATCTTACCTAGCTGTTCAGGGGACCAATGGGTGGTGAGGAAGCCTAATAAATATGGATGTGTGTACTAGGCGAATTGGTACAATATACACCATCTCACCTAGCTGTTGGTGGGGCTCATGGTTGGGTCAGAAAGCACGATGCTCAATGACATGTGGGCTGGGCTCATTGGTACCATCTTATGAGCTGTTGGGGCCCATGACTGAGTCAGAAAGCTTGATACACAATGACTTGTGACGGGCTGATTGGTACAAGGTACACCATCTCACCTAGCTGTTCAGGGGACCAATTGTTGGTGAGGAATCCTAATAAATATGGACGTGTGTACTGGGTGATTCGGTACAATGTACTTTGTGTCACCTTGCAGTTGGGGAAGGTCCATGGTTAGGACAGCTCAATACACATGAACAGACAGGTGGGTACAATATATACCACCTTACGAGCTGTTGGTGGGGCCCATGATTGGGTCAGAAAGCTTGATACACAATGATGTGTGCTGAGATCATTGGTACAAGGTACAACATCTTAGCTAGCTGTTCAGGGGACCAATGGTTGGTGAGGAAACCTAATTAATAAATATGGATGTGCGTACTAGGCAAATTGGTACAACGCACACCATCTCACCTAGCTGTTGGGCCTCATGGTTGGGTCAGAAAGCGCGATGCCCAGTGACATGTAGGCTGGGCTTATTGGTACCATCTTATGAGCTGTTGGTGGGGCCCATGGTTGGGTCAAAAAGCTTGATGAACATATGTGCCAGGCGGATTGGTGCAATGTACCATGTCTCTCCTACAGTAGCTATTGAGTCAGAAATACCTGTTAGATGGCCCTTTTGAAGGTTGGTTTTGACCCATCCTAAAAGCCCAGGTTCACATTGGCCAGTGATTGTGCTGTTTGTAGTCACCTGACTGTCCAGTGATTGCTCTATGTATAGTCACCTGACCATCCAACGATTGCAACATGTGTAGCCGCCTGACTGTCCAACGATTGCACCACGTGTAGTCGCCTGGCCGTCCAACGGCTGCAACGCGTGTAGTCGCCTGAGCGTCCAACGGCTGCACCACGTGTAGTCGCCTGGCCGTCCAACGGCTGCGACGCGTGTAGTCGCCTGGCCGTCCAACGGCTGCGACGCGTGTAGTCGCCTGAGCGTCCAACGGCTGCGACGCGTGTAGTCGCCTGAGCGTCCAACGGCTGCGACGCGTGTAGTCGCCTGAGCGTCCAACGGCTGCGACGCGTGTAGTCGCCTGAGCGTCCAACGGCTGCGACGCGTGTAGTCGCCTGAGCGTCCAACGGCTGCGACGCGTGTAGTCGCCTGAGCGTCCAACGGCTGCGACGCGTGTAGTCGCCTGAGCGTCCAACGGCTGCGACGCGTGTAGTCGCCTGAGCGTCCAACGGCTGCGACGCGTGTAGTCGCCTGAGCGTCCAACGGCTGCGACGCGTGTAGTCGCCTGAGCGTCCAACGGCTGCGACGCGTGTAGTCGCCTGAGCGTCCAACGGCTGCGACGCGTGTAGTCGCCTGAGCGTCCAACGGCTGCGACGCGTGTAGTCGCCTGGGCGTCCAAGGGCTGCGGCGCGTGTAGTCGCCTGGGCGTCCAAGGGCTGCGGCGCGTGTAGTCGCCTGGGCGTCCAAGGGCTGCGACGCGTGTAGTCGCCTGGGCGTCCAAGGGCTGCGACGCGTGTAGTCGCCTGGGCGTCCAAGGGCTGCGGCGCGTGTAGTCGCCTGGGCGTCCAAGGGCTGCGGCGCGTGTAGTCGCCTGGGCGTCCAAGGGCTGCGACGCGTGTAGTCGCCTGGGCGTCCAAGGGCTGCGACGCGTGTAGTCGCCTGGGCGTCCAAGGGCTGCGACGCGTGTAGTCGCCTGGGCGTCCAAGGGCTGCGACGCGTGTAGTCGCCTGGGCGTCCAAGGGCTGCGACGCGTGTAGTCGCCTGGGCGTCCAAGGGCTGCGACGCGTGTAGTCGCCTGGGCGTCCAGCGGCTGCGACGCGTGTAGTCGCCTGGGCGTCCAGCGGCTGCGACGCGTGTAGTCGCCTGGGCGTCCAGCGGCTGCGACGCGTGGAGTCGCCTGGGCGTCCAGCGGCTGCGACGCGTGGAGTCGCCTGGGCGTCCAGCGGCTGCGACGCGTGGAGTCGCCTGGGCGTCCAGCGGCTGCGACGCGTGGAGTCGCCTGGGCGTCCAGCGGCTGCGACGCGTGGAGTCGCCTGGGCGTCCAATTATTGCGGTTCGTAGTCATTGGAAGGTCTGGGACTCGAGTGCTGGTACTTGAACAGACCCAGTCAGGACTTTCAATGTGTATAATTCTATGACAATGTAGGGAAGACTGATAAATTGTGGCTGAGAATAGCGAGCAGCAGATGTCAGTGTGTGTGGTCGCTGCTCCTCGTCCCGGCAGTGATCTCCCTGGTTATAGTCTCTCTTCAGCTGACAGTTGGAGGAACTGAAAGTTTTTATTGCAGCAGCTGACAGCCGCAGAAGACTTTCAGGTCCTGGAGGGGGAAGAATCTGACGTATCCATGGAGGGCGTTCAGAAGAATCAACTTGGCCTTCTGTTTCTGAGCATTGTCATGCTGGAAAGGCCGAGTGTGTCCCGTGCGCAGCTTCATGCCTGATGAATACAACTTTCCCCACTAATTCCTGATAATGAGCTGCATTCATCTATTCATTGGAAGTTTGACTAAATCCCCTGTGCTAGTGTAGCTCACACCTCCCAACAGCAGAGGTCCACCTCCATTCTTCATGCTGGGAGTGATGGACTTCATAGGACTCCTCTCCAGTCATACTGTTTATGGTTGCAACCAGTTTTCAGTTTTGGTCTCATTACGCCAAATGATTTATTTTTATCAGAAGTTTTGAGGTTTCTCCAGGTCTCTTTCTGGTTGTCTAGTTGGACCTTGATGTTTGAGATACTCCCAAAGCCACAAGGAGCCTACAAGACCTGGAGAAGTCCCAAATGATTTTTTTTATCAGAAGATTTGAGGTTTCTCCAGGTCTCTTTCTGGTTGTCTAGTTGGACCTCGATGTTTGAGATACTCCCAAAGCCACAAGGAGCCTACAATACCTGGAGAAGTCCCAAATGATTTTTTTTATCAGAAGATTTGAGGTTTCTCCAGGTCTCTTTCTGGTTGTCTAGTTGGACCTCGATGTTTGAGGTACTCCCAAAGCCACAAGGAGCCTACACGACCTGGAGAAGTCCCAAATGATTTTGAGATCTGGAGATTCTGACGGCCAATCCAGAACCATAAACACTGTAGAGCTGTTTTGAATTTTTATGTTTTTGGATCATTGTTGTGTTGGAAAGTCCAAGTGAGTCCCATGTGTATCTCCATTGATGAAGAGAGCCAATATTTCACCAGTGCTTTCTGATAAAATCTGCAGTCCTCTCGCTGACCGTTTTTAAGTAAATTCCTTTTGTTTTGTAGCTTGCACGCCCCCAACAGCAGACATCCACCTCCATGCTTCACAGTAGGAATCATATGCTCCTCCTCATGGACCTCGGTGACTCCGCTCCACATAGTGTTTTTACTGTGATCGCAAAATTCAGTTTTGGTCTCATCACTCTGACGTTTTTGAGGCTTCTCCAGGTCCTGTAGACTCTTTTTGGCTGCCTAGTAGAAGATCGATGTTAGACATTTCCCCAATGTGGCTCAGCGATGTTGAGGTCAGGAGATCCCAATGGGCCATTCCAGAACCCCAGCCCCCGTAGAGTTGACCTTTTTGGTTAAGCACACGCTGGGGGTCCTACGCATGAAACCGTCGATTGCGATACCCATGTCACATATCGCCGCGCACGCCAGAATGAGAGCGATAATTCTAGCACCAGACCTCCTCCGTAACGCTAAACTGGTGACCTATAAGGAGCTTAGAAAGTATCGACCTAAAGAAAATATAGGGGACTGAAGTTCATCACCATTTCATGAGTGCGCGCAAATTTAAGGTTGGACAAGTTGGATATCGATTTGCTCGCTGCAACCTCGTCTTTTATATATACCAAAAAAAATAAGATCACTTATTGCATTTTTTTGTGCCCTAAAATTAACTTTTACTGAAATTTTGCAGTAATATCCTGCGACATAAAAAATTGGAACTACCACCATTCTCTGGGGTCTCTGCTTTCAGACACGCCCCTTTCCTGAGGAGCAGCCAATCGGTGTTCATTACATTGCAAGGTCTCTATCCTCCCTGCTAGTCCCCGTGTGACCACAAATGTATTCTATGTGATTGGAGGTGGGCCACCAAGAAGTGCCAACCACCTAAAACCACATTCTTTAGATTGGTGACCACCTACACAACTCCATACAGACCTCCGGAGATCCTCCTCCATGCTTCACGGTAGGGATGGTGTACTTCCCTTCATAGGCCTCATTAGCGCCCCTCCAAACATTGCGTTTATCGTTGTGAGCATAATGTTGTACCAACTCTTCCAGAAGTACTGTATGGAAACCTAGAACCGTAAGTGTATTCCATCTAACTGGAGGTGTCAAGTGCCTTAGATTAACTCCATACTGACCTCCAGAGATCCTCCTCCATGCTTCACAGTAAGGATGGTGTGTTTCTACTCATGGGCCCTGGGATTCCTCTAAAAACACATGTATGGTTGTGTGCTTCCCTTCATAGGCCTCATTGACACCCCTGGAGACCATACTGACCTCCAGAGATCCTCCTCCATGCTTCACGGTAGGGATGGTGTACTTCCCTTCATAGTCCTTATTGACGCCCCTGGAGGCCATACTGACCTCCAGAGATTCTCCTCCATGCTTCACGGTAGGGATGGTGTACTTCGCTTCATAGTCCTTATTGATGCCCCTGGAGGCCATACTGACCTCCAGAGACCCTCGTCCGTGCTTCACGGTAGGGATGGTGTACTTCCCTTCATAGGCCTCATTGATGCCCCTGGAGTCCATACTGATCTCCAGAGATTCTCCTGCATGCTTCACGGTAGGGATGGTGTACTTCCCTTCATAGGCCTCATTGACTCCCCTCCAAACATTGCATTTATCGTTGTGACCATAATATTGTACCAACTGTTCCAGAAGTAATGTATAGAAACCTAGAACCGTAAGTGTATTCCATCTGACTGGAGGTGTCAAAAAGTGCCTTAGATTAGCTCCATACTGTCCTCCAGACATCCTCCTCCATGCTTCACGGTAGGGATGGTGTGCTTCTATTCATAGGCCCTGGGACTCCTCTAAAAACACATGTATGGCTGAGCACTTCCCTTCATAGGCCTCAATGATGCCCCTGGAGTCCATACTGATCTCCAGAGATTCTCCTCCATGCTTCACAGTAGGGATGGTGCACTTCCCTTCATAGGCCTCATTAATGCCCCTGGAGTCCATACTGATCTCCAGGGATTCTCCTCCATGCTTCACAGTAGGGATGGTGCACTTCCCTTCATAGGCCTCATTGATGCCCCTGGAGTCTATACTGATCTCCAGAGATTTTCCTCCATGCTTCACAGTAGGGATGGTGCACTTCCCTTCATAGGCCTCATTGATGCCCCTGGAGTCTATACTGATCTCCAGAGATTTTCCTCCATGCTTCACAGTAGGGATGGTGCACTTCCCTTCATAGGCCTCATTGATGCCCCTGGAGTCTATACTGATCTCCAGAGATTTTCCTCCATGCTTCACAGTAGGGATGGTGCACTTCCCTTCATAGGCCTCATTGATGTCCCTGGAGTCTATACTGATCTCCAGAGATTTTCCTCCATGCTTCACAGTAGGGATGGTGCACTTCCCTTCATAGGCCTCATTGATGCCCCTGGAGTCTATACTGATCTCCAGAGATTTTCCTCCATGCTTCACAGTAGGGATGGTGCACTTCCCTTCATAGGCCTCATTGATGCCCCTGGAGTCTATACTGATCTCCAGAGATTTTCCTCCATGCTTCACAGTAGGGATGGTGCACTTCCCTTCATAGGCCTCATTGATGTCCCTGGAGTCTATACTGATCTCCAGAGATTTTCCTCCATGCTTCACAGTAGGGATGGTGCACTTCCCTTCATACGCCTCGTTTTCTCCTCTCCAAACTTAGTGTTTCATTGTTGTAACCATAAAGTTCAGCTTTGGTCTCCTCACTCCAAAAGAGTTGGTTCCCCCTGGTTTTGGGCTCCTCTCGAGGATCGTTTGTGGTATTGCTGCAGCGCAAATGTCTAACATTGTGCAAAAAACTACCCGGGGTGTGGGAATGTATGACCGCAGGTGTGTTCCGTGTGATCGAAGGTGCCAAGGAGTGCCAACCACCTGCATGGATGGATTAGAACCATGGATGGTACAACCTGACTGTGAGGTCTTCCAGTTGATGGGCGTCCATGGTGGGGTGGTGGATCTTCCTGGTAGACCCGACTGACCATCCTTTGGGTAACGTTGTTGGCTTGTAGGGTGGATGGGGGTCTTTGGTAGAATGTCTCTGTTACTAAATAACAGGCAGGAGAACTGAGAGGAGCCATTGTGTTGGGTGATGATCCGTACAATGCCGGCCTGGTGTGTCCCCGGCGGGCGGCTCGCTGTCACCGTCTGCTCTTACGTAATTGGCTGTGAATGTGATCTGGCTGTGAGCACAATTTCCCCCCCCCCCCAGGTTTGTGTTGACGGCGGTGGGGTGTTCCCGGGTGTCACATGTCTCTCGCTGACAGGCTGAGGTCATCTGTGAATAATGTTCGGGATTCCGGGCTCTCCGCCAGACGGACGCACAGGGAACCCCCCATCCCCCCCTCCCCTCCCCCACTGAAAGGACAACATGTTCTGTCACCAGACTCCAGTCTCTGCCAATCCCAGTATATGGAGGGATGGGGATATACCGCACACTGCTACTGGGATATACCGCACACTGTACTGTGTATATATAGAGGGATGGGGATATACCGCACACTGTACTGTGTATATATGGAGGGATGGGGATATACCGCACACTGTACTGTGTATATATAGAGGGATGGGGATATACCGCACACTGCTACTGGGATATACCGCACACTGTACTGTGTATATATGGAGGGATGGGGATATACCGCACACTGCTACTGGGATATACCGCACACTGTACTGTGTATATATAGAGGGATGGGGATATACCGCACACTGTACTGTGTATATATAGAGGGATGGGGATATACCGCACACTGTACTGTGTATATATGGAGGGATGGGGATATACCGCACACTGCTACTGGGATATACCGCACACTGTACTGTGTATATATAGAGGGATGGGGGATATACCGCACACTGTACTGTGTATATATAGAGGGATGGGGGATATACCGCACACTGTACTGTGTGTATATATAGAGGGATGGGGGATATACCGCACACTGTACTGTGTATATATAGAGGGATGGGGATATACCGCACACTGTACTGTGTATATATAGAGGGATGGGGATATACCGCACACTGTACTGTGTATATATAGAGGGACGGGGATATACCGCACACTGTACTGTGTATATATAGAGGGATGGGGGATATACCGCACACTGTACTGTGTATATATAGAGGGATGGGGATATACCGCACACTGTACTGTGTATATATAGAGGGATGGGGGATATACCGCACACTGTACTGTGTATATATAGAGGGATGGGGATATACCGCACACTGCTACTGGGATATACCGCACACTGTACTGTGTATATATAGAGGGATGGGGATATACCGCACACTGTACTGTGTATATATAGAGGGATGGGGATATACCGCACACTGTACTGTGTATATATAGAGGGATGGGGGATATACCGCACACTGCTACTGGGATATACCGCACACTGCTACTGGGATATACCGCACACTGTACTGTGTATATATAGAGGGATGGGGGATATACCGCACACTGCTACTGGGATATACCGCACACTGTACTGTGTATATATAGAGGGATGGGGATATACCGCACACTGCTACTGGGATATACCGCACACTGTACTGTGTATATATAGAGGGATGGGGATATACCGCACACTGCTACTGGGATATACCGCACACTGTACTGTGTGTATATATAGAGGGACGGGGATATACCGCACACTGTACTGTGTATATATAGAGGGACGGGGATATACCGCACACTGTACTGTGTATATATAGAGGGATGGGGGATATACCGCACACTGTACTGTGTATATATAGAGGGATGGGGGATATACCGCACACTGTACTGTGTATATATAGAGGGATGGGGGATATACCGCACACTGTACTGTGTATATATAGAGGGATGGAGGATATACCGCACACTGTTGCTGGGATATACCGCACACTGTACTGTGTGTATATATAGAGGGATGGGGATATACCGCACACTGCTACTGGGATATACCGCACACTGTACTGTGTATATATAGAGGGATGGGGATATACCGCACACTGCTACTGGGATATACCGCACACTGTACTGTGTATATATAGAGGGATGGGGATATACCGCACACTGCTACTGGGATATACCGCACACTGTACTGTGTGTATATATAGAGGGACGGGGATATACCGCACACTGTACTGTGTATATATAGAGGGACGGGGATATACCGCACACTGTACTGTGTATATATAGAGGGATGGGGGATATACCGCACACTGTACTGTGTATATATAGAGGGATGGGGGATATACCGCACACTGTACTGTGTATATATAATAATGACTGATCTGCATGTTCATGAGGGAAAGAAGGATTTGATCCCCTTCACAAAACATGACTTGGTACTTGGTGGCCAATCCCTTGTTGGCCATCACAGAGGTCAGACGTTTCCTGGCGTTGGCCCCCAGGTTCGCACACATCTCAGGAGAGATTTTGGCCCACTCCTCTTGGCAGATCCTCTCCAAGTCATTAAGGTTTGGTGGCTGATGTTTGACAACTCGAACTTTCAGCTCCTCCACAGATTTTCAATCGGATGAAGGTCTGGAGACTGGCTAGGCCACTCCAGGACCTCAATGTGCTTCTTCTTGAGCCGCTCCTTTGTTGCCTTGGCTGTGTGTTTTGGGTCATTGTCATGCTGGAACACCCATCCACCACCCATTTTCAATGCCCCGGCTGAGGGAAGAAGGTTCTCACCCAAGATTTGATGGTACATTGCCCCGTCTATCGTCCCTTTGATGCGATGCAGTTGTCCTGTCCCCTTAGCAGAAAAACTCCCCCAAAGCAGAATGTTTCCACCACCATGTTTCACAGTTGGGATGGTGTTCTTGGGGTCATAGGCAGCATTCCTCCTCCTCCAAACACGGTGAGTTGAGTTGATGCCAAAGAGCTGGATTTTGGTCTCATCTGACCACAACACGTCCCACCAGTCCTCCTCGGCATCATTCAGATGTTCAGTGGCAGACTTCAGACGGGTCTGGACATGGGCTTTCTTCAGCAGAGGGACCGTGCGGGCACTGCAGGATTTCAGTCCTTGTCGGCGTAGTGTGTTACCAATTGTTTTCTTGGTCACTGTGGTCCCAGCTGCCTGGAGATCATTGACAAGATCCTCACGTGTAGTTCTGGGATGATTCCTCACTGTTCTCATGATCATTGACACTCCGCGAGGTGAGATCTTGCATGGTGCACCAGACCTAGGGAGACTGACAGTTGTTTTGTGTTTCTTCCATTTGTGAATGATTGCACCAACTGTTGTCACCTTCTCACCAAGCTGCTTGGCCATAGTTTGGTAGCCCAGTCCAGCCTTGTGTAGGTCTACCATCTTGTCCCTGACATCCTTGGACAGCTCTTTGGTCTTTGCCATGGTGGAGAGTTTGGAATCTGATGGTTTGATTGCTCCTGTGGACAGGTGTCTGTTATACAGGTAACAAAATGAGATTAGCAGCACTCCCTTTAAGAGACTGCTTCTAATCTCAGCTTGTTACCTGTATGAGAGACACCTGGGAGCCAGAAATCCTGCTGAATGATAGGGGATCAAATCCTTCTTTCCCTCATGAACATGCAGATCCGTCATCATTTGTTAGACGCATTTCTGCTGAATTTGTTGTTGTATTCTGTCTCTCAGTGTTACACCGAACATTCCATTGTTAGACCGATCATTTCTGTGTGAGGGGCGAACATTCCATTGTTAGACCGATCATTTCTGTGTGAGGGGCGAACATTCCATTGTTAGACCGATCATTTCTGTGTGAGGGGCGAACATTCCATTGTTAGACCGATCATTTCTGTGTGAGGGGCGAACATTCCATTGTTAGACCGATCGTTTGTGTGAGGGGCCAACATTCCATTGTTAGACCGATCATTTCTGTGTGAGGGGCGAACATTCCATTGTTAGACCGATCATTTCTGTGTGAGGGGCGAACATTCAACATCAGCCGGGGAGCAAATACACATTTCCTTCACTGTGTGTGTGTATATATATATATATATATATGTGTGTATGTGTTTAGTGTGTGGGAGGTGCATTGTAGTGCTGTGGATATATTCCCGGGAGTGCTGACACTGGAGCAGACAGATTTTGTATCTCTCAGGCACTGTGAAAGTGATGCTGAATGCGCCAAGTCCATCTCCCTGTCTAGAAGAAGGACCTGAATGTGGCATTCACGGCGCCATCTGTACAATGCATGACAGCTGCCTCCTCTCGCTGTGCGTCCTCATTAGCTCCGCCTCCAGAAGACAGGAACTGGCGGTCTTTACTTGGTTTTGGATTTGGCGCATCCATTGGCACACAATGTCAGAGTGGTGTATTGTAGAACTGTACTGTGTGGGGGAGGTGTACTGTAGTGATCCTCATATAGAGTGTGGAGGAGGTGTACTCTAACACTGTGTAAATATAGACTATGGGGGGTGTACTTGTAGTGCTGAGTGTGTATATATGATGTATAGTGCATGGGAGGTGTTCTATAGGTTTATGTGTACTCTGATGGAGGTATTCTGTAGTGCTGTTTAGTATATAGTGTGCATTGGGTGTACTTTAGTGTTGTTTGTACTATATATAGTTTGTGGAAGGTGTTCTGTAGTGCTCTGCATATATGGTGTGCAGGAGGTGTACTGTAGAGCTGTGTGCAGGAGGTGTGCATGCTGTGCTGTGTGTATGTTTGTGTGTATATATATATATTTAGCAGGAGGTGTACATGTGTTACTTTGTATAGTGTGTTGGGGTTGTACTTGAACTGCTGTGTATGTATAATGTTAGGGAGGTGTTCTGTAGTTCTGTGTGTGTGTATGTGTGTATATATATATATATATATATATATATATATATACAGTCAGGTCCATAAATATTGGGACATGGACACAATTCTAACATTTTTGGCTCCATACACCACAATGGATTTGAAATGAAACGAACAAGATGTGCTTTAACTGCAGACTGTCAGCTTTAATTTGAGGGTATTTACATCCAAATCAGGTGAACGGTGTAGGAATTACAACAGTTTGCATATGTGCCTCCCACTTGTTAAGGGACCAAAAGTAATGGGACAATTGGCTTCTCAGCTGTTCCATGGCCAGGTGTGTGTTATTCCCTCATTATCCCAATTACAATGAGCAGATAAAAGGTCCAGAGTTCATTTCAAGTGTGCTATTTGCATTTGGAATCTGTTGCTGTCAATTCTCAAGATGAGATCCAAAGAGCTGTCACTATCAGTGAAGCCATCATTAGGCTGAAAAAACAAAACAAACCCATCAGAGAGATAGCAAAAACATTAGGCGTGGCCAAAACAACTGTTTGGAACATTCTTAAAAAGAAGGAACGCACCGGTGAGCTCAGCAACACCAAAAGACCCGGAAGACCACGGAAAACAACTGTGGTGGATGAGCGAAGAATTCTTTCCCTGGTGAAGAAAACACCCTTCACAACAGTTGGCCAGATCAAGAACACCCTCCAGGAGGTAGGTGTATGTGTGTCAAAGTCACCAATCAAGAGAAGACTTCACCAGAGTGAATACAGAGGGTTCACCACAAGATGGAAACCATTGGTGAGCCTCAAACACAGGAAGGCCAGATTAGAGTTTGCCAAACGACATGTAAAAAAGCCTTCACAGTTCTGGAACAACATCCTATGGACAGATGAGACCGACATCAACTTGTACCAGAGTGATGGGAAGAGAAGAGTATGGAGAAGGAACTGCTCATGATCCTAAGCATACCACCTCATCAGTGATCATGGTGGTGGTAGTGTCATGGCGTGGGCATGTATGGCTGCCAATGGAACTGCTTCTCTTGTATTTATTGATGATGTGACTGCTGACAGAAGCAGCCGGATGAATTGTGAAGTGTTTCGGGAATATTATCGGCTCATATTCAGCCAAATGCTTCACAACTCATTGGACGCTTCACAGTGCAGATGGACAATGACCCAAAGCAGACTGCAAAAGACACCAAAGAAGTGGAATGTTCTGCAATGGCCAAGTCCATCACCTGACCTGAATCCGATTGAGCATTTCACTTGCTGAAGACAAAACTGAAGGGAAAATGCCCCAAGAACAAGCAGGAACTGAAGACAGTTGCAGTAGAGGCCTGGCAGAGCATCACCAGGGATGACACCCAGCGTCTGGTGATGTCTATGCGTTCCACACTTCAGGCTGTCATTGACTGCAAAGGATTTGCAACCAAGTATTAAAAAGTGAAAGTTTGATTTATGATTATTATTCTGTCCCATTACTTTTGGTCCCTTAACAAGTGGGAGGCACATATGCAAACTGTTGTCATTCCTACACCGTTCACCTGATTTGGATGTAAATACCCTCAAATTAAAGCTGACAGTCTGCAGTTAAAGCACATCTTGTTCGTTTCATTTCAAATCCATTGTGGTGGTGTATAGAGCCACAAATGTTAGAATTGTGTCGATGTCCCAATATTTATGGACCTGACTGTGTGTGTATGTGTATGTGTGTATATATATATATATATATATATATATATATATATATATATATATATATATATATATATATATATATATATATACATCGCTCAAAAAAAATGAAAGGAAGACTTTGAAAACCCATCAGATCCCAATGGGGAGGAATCTCCTGCTGGATCTCTATACTGACATGGACGGGGGATGGGTGAGCAATGTAAGGACGCCCCATCATTGGATGGAAATGATCGACCTACAGAGGACTGAATTCACAGACACCCCCGAAAATCAAAGTGAAGAAATGAAGCAGCAGGCGAGTCCATGTTGGTGAAATGTCATTGCAGCAACTCAGAATGGTCCTCAGTAGTCTGTGTGGCCCCCACGTGCTTGTATGCATGCCTGACAACGTCGGGGGAGGCTCCTAATGTGACCACGGATGGTGTCCTGGGGGACTTCCTCCCAGATCTGGACCAGGGCATCACTGAGCTCCTGGACAGTCTGAGGTGCCACCTGGCAGCGTCGGATGGACCGCAACATGACATCCCAGAGGGGTTCTATTGGATTTAGGTCAGGTGAGCGTGGGGGCCATTCAATGGGATCAATTCCTTCATCCTCCAGGAACTGCCTGCATACTCTCCCCACATGAGGCCGGGCATTGTCTGCACCAGGAGGAACCCAGTACCCCCTGCACCAGGAGGAACCCAGGGCCCCCCGCACCAGGAGGAACCCAGGGCCCACTGCACCAGCGTAGGGTCTGACAATGGGTCCAAGGATTTCATCCCCATACCTAATGGCAGTCAGGGTGCCATTGTCTATCCTGTAGAGGTCTGTGTGTCCCTCCATGGAGATGCCTCCCCAGACCATCACTGACCCACCACCAATACAGTCATGCTGAACCATGTTACAGGTAGCAGAACGTTCTCCACGGCTTCTCCAGACCCTTTCACGTCTGTCACATGTGCTCAGGGGGAACCTGCTCTCATCTGTGAAAAGCACAGGGTGCCAGTGGTGGACCTGCCAATTCTGGGGTTCAATGGCAAATGCCAATCCAGCTCTATGGTGCCGGGCAGTGAGCACAGGGCCCACTAGAGGACGTCGGGCCCTCAGGCCACCCTCATGAAGTCTGTTTCTGATTGTTTGGTCCGAGACATTCACACCAGTGGCCTGCTGGAGGTCATTTTGTAGGGCTCTGGCAGGGCTCATCCTGTTCCTTCTTGCACAAAGGAGCAGATACCGGTCCTGCTGATGGGTTAAGGACCTTCTACGGCCCTGTCCAGCCCTCCTAGAGTAACTGCCTGTCCCCTGGAATCTCCTCCATGCTCTTGTCTCCTGGAATCTCCTCCATGCTCTTGTCTCCTGGAATCTCCTCCATGCTCTTGTCTCCTGGAATCTCCTCCATGCTCTTGTCTCCTGGAATCTCCTCCATGCTCTTGTCTCCTGGAATCTCCTCCATGCTCTTGTCTCCTGGAATCTCCTCCATGCTCTTGTCTCCTGGAATCTCCTCCATGCTCCCGTCTCCTGGAATCTCCTCCATGCTCTTGTCTCCTGGAATCTCCTCCATGCTCTTGTCTCCTGGAATCTCCTCCATGCTCTTGTCTCCTGGAATCTCCTCCATGCTCTTGTCTCCTGGAATCTCCTCCATGCTCTTGTCTCCTGGAATCTCCTCCATGCTCTTGTCTCCTGGAATCTCCTCCATGCTCTTGTCTCCTGGAATCTCCTCCATGCTCTTGTCTCCTGGAATCTCCTCCATGCTCTTGTCTCCTGGAATCTCCTCCATGCACTTGTCTCCTGGAATCTCCTCCATGCTCTTGTCTCCTGGAATCTCCTCCATGCTCTTGTCTCCTGGAATCTCCTCCATGCTCTTGTCTCCTGGAATCTCCTCCATGCTCTTGTCTCCTGGAACCTCCTCCATGCTCTTGTCTCCTGGAACCTCCTCCATGCTCTTGTCTCCTGGAACCTCCTCCATGCTCTTGTCTCCTGGAACCTCCTCCATGCTCTTGTCTCCTGGAACCTCCTCCATGCTCTTGTCTCCTGGAACCTCCTCCATGCTCTTGTCTCCTGGAACCTCCTCCATGCTCTTGTCTCCTGGAACCTCCTCCATGCTCTTGTCTCCTGGAACCTCCTCCATGCTCTTGTCTCCTGGAACCTCCTCCATGCTCTTGTCTCCTGGAACCTCCTCCATGCTCTAGAGACTCTGCTAAGAGACACCGCAAACCTTCTGGCAATGGCAGGTATTGATGTGCCATCCTGGAGGAGTTGGACTGTCTGTGAACCTCTGTAGGGCCCAGGTATGGCCTCATGCTACCAGTAGTGACACTGACCCTAACCAAATGCAAAACTAGAGAAAAAGTCAGAAAAGATGAGGAGGGAAAAAATGTCAGTAGCCTCCACCTGTAAAACCATTCCTGTTTTGGGGGTCGTCTCATTGTTGCCCATCTAGTGCACCTGTTGTTAATTTCATGAACACCAAAGCAGCTGAAACAGATGAACAACCCCCTCTGCGACTTACCTGACCAGATCCATATCCCAGGAGTGTCATGGACTCGATGCGACTTGGATTACAAAGTCTGTCTTTTCCCTCGCCCTCCAGAGGATTCCCCCCCCCCTCATGAATAGGCCATTTTTTGCGTTATGGCGCTGCGTTACTTTAACTGACAATTGCGCAGTCATGCAACGCTGCCCCCAAATGAGATGTATGTCCTTTTTTTTTTTTTCTCCCACAAATAGAGCTTCCTTTCCGTGGTATTTGATCACCTCTGCATTTTTTATTTTTTGCGCTATAAAAAAAAAAATTTTTGAGAAAAGAACAGTATTTTTGACTTTTTCCTATTAAACATGTCCAGTAAAAACTTTTAAAAAAATCAAATTTCATTATAAATTTCAGCCAAAATGTATTCCGCTCCGTGTCTTTGCTAAAAAAATCCCGATATGTGTTAATTGGTTTACCTGACAGTTATAGCGTCTACAAATGGCGGTATATGTACTGGGATTTTTTTATTTTTACTAGTAATGGTGGCGATCAGCGACTTATAGCGGGACTGCGGCGGACATTCTGACACTGGAGGGGAACTGACTTGGTGTCACTGACATCCCCAGTGACACCAATACAGTGATCAGTGCTAAAAAAAAAAAAAAAAAAAAGCTCCGACACTGTACTAATGGCACTGGGCAGGAAGGGGTTAATGTGAGGGGCGATCAAAGGGCTAACTGTGTGCTGGGAGTGTTTTACTAGGGGGCGGGGTCTGTGTGCTTCACTGTAATCACACTGCTCTGAATGGATGTGCTGTGCAGTGTGTCCGAGCTGACAGGGAGGAGGACTGTTAGTAAAGAAAACAGTCCTCCTCCCCGTCGGAGATCCTCGGAAATCACCCGGCGCCGGCGAGTAATTATAGGCTAGGACCCGGTGATTGACATCCACGGACACGGGCACAATTTTAGTTTTTTTTCCAGGTACTGACCAAAACATCTTCCAGCTATAGTTCTATGATGGATCTGGGCGGACAGTGCGCACTCTCAGGTGTAATTTGAGGGTTTGTACATCCACATGGGAGGAGGGGTTTAGGAATTACTGCTCTTAAGAGTAGACATCCTCCCTTTGTCAAGGGACCAAAAGTAATTGGACAGTTGAATCAAAAGCTGTTTCCTGGCCAGGTGTGGGCTACTCCTTTCGTTATTTCTTCATCAATGAAGCAGGTAAAAGGTTTGGAGTTGATTCTAAGTGTGGGATTTGCATTTGGAATCTATTGCTGTGAACCTCCATCATGCGTTCAGAGGAGCTGTCCATGCAAGTGAAACAGGCCATTGGAAGGCTGCAAAGATGAAACGAATCCATCAGAGAGATCGCAGCCACATTAGGAGCGGCCAAATCAACAGTTTGGTTCATTCTGAGGAAAGAAGAACGCACTGGTGAGCTCAGCAACATAAAAAGGCATGGAGGTCCATGGGAGACAACAGCGGTGGGTGATCGCAGGATTCTCTCTATGGTAAGGAAAACCCATTCACAACATCCACACAAGTGAAGGACACGCTCCAGGAGGGGGGCGTATCATTGTCAAAGTCTGCAATCAAGAGGAGACTTCACGAGAGCAAATACAGAGGGGTCACCACAAGGTGCAAATACAGAGGGTTCTCCACAAGGTGCAAATACAGAGGGTTCTCCACAAGGTGCAAATACAGAGGGTTCACCACGAGGTGCAAATACAGAGGGTTCACCACGAAGTGCAAATACAGAGGGTTCACCACAAGGTGCAGATACAGAGGGTTCACCACGAGGTGCAAATACAGAGGGTTCACCACGAGGTGCAAATACAGAGGGTTCACCACGAGGTGCAGATACAGAGGGTTCACCACGAGGTGCAGATACAGAGGGTTCACCACGAGGTGCAGATACAGAGGGTTCACCACGAGGTGCAGATACAGAGGGTTCACCACGAGGTGCAGATACAGAGGGTTCACCACGAGGTGCAGATACAGAGGGTTCACCACGAGGTGCAGATACAGAGGGTTCACCACGAGGTGCAGATACAGAGGGTTCACCACGAAGTGCAAATACAGAGGGTTCACCACGAGGTGCAGATACAGAGGGTTCACCACGAGGTGCAAATACAGAGGGTTCACCACGAGGTGCAAATACAGAGGGTTCACCACGAGGTGCAGATACAGAGGGTTCACCACGAGGTGCAGATACAGAGGGTTCACCACGAGGTGCAGATACAGAGGGTTCACCACAGGGTGCAGATACAGAGGGTTCCCCACATGGTGCAAATACAGAGGGTTCACCACATGGTGCAGATACAGAGGGTTCACCACGAGGTGCAGATACAGAGGGTTCCCCACATGGTGCAGATACAGAGGGTTCACCACGAGGTGCAGATACAGAGGGTTCACCACGAGGTGCAGATACAGAGGGTTCACCACAGGGTGCAGATACAGAGGGTTCCCCACAAGGTGCAGATACAGAGGGTTCACCACGAGGTGCAAAGCATTCATAAGCCTGAAGAATAGAGAAGCCAGATTAGACTTTGCCAAAAAACATGTAAAAAAGCCGGACCAGTTCTGGAAATCATTCTTTGGACGGATGAAACTAAGATGAATCTGTACCAGAATGACGGGAAGAAGAAAGTGTGGAGAAGGCTTGGAGCAGCTCATGATCCAAAGCACACAACGTCATCTGTACAACATGGTGGAGGCAGTGTGATGGGCGGAGGCAGGGCGATGGCATGGGCGGAGGCAGGGCGATGGCATGGGTGGAGGCGGTGTGATGGGCGGAGGCAGGGCGATGGCATGGGCGGAGGCAGGGCGATGGCATGGGTGGAGGCGGTGTGATGGAAGGAGGCATGGGCGGAGGCATGGGCGGAGGCATGGGCGGAGGCATGGGCGGAGGCATGGGCGGAGGCATGGGCGGAGGCAGGGCGATGGCATGGGCGGAGGCGGGGCGATGGCATGGGCGGAGGCGGTGCGATGGCATGGGCGGAGGCGGTGTGATGGAAGGAGGCAGGGCGATGGCATGGGCGGAGGCGGTGCGATGGCATGGGCGGAGGCGGTGTGATGGAAGGAGGCAGGGCGATGGCATGGGCGATGGCATGGGTGGAGGCGGTGTGATGGAAGGAGGCAGGGCGATGGCATGGGCGGAGGCGATGTGATGGCATGGGCGGAGGCAGGGCGATGGCATGGGCGGAGGCAGTGCGATGGCATGGGCGGAGGCAGTGTGATGGAAGGAGGCAGGGTGATGGCATGGGTGGAGGCGGTGTGATGGCATGGGCGGAGGCAGGGCGATGGCATGGGCGGAGGCAGTGCGATGGCATGGGCGGAGGCAGTGTGATGGAAGGAGGCAGGGTGATAGGCATGCATGGCTTCCTGTGGCACTGGGTCATTGGTGTTTATTGATGATGTGACAGAAGACAGAAGCAGCCGGATGAATCCTGCCGTGTTTACAGATATACCGTCACCCCAGATTCAGCCAAATGCAGCAAAGGTGATTGGACCGCACTTCACAGTACAGATGGACAATGATCCAAAACACACTGCAAAAGCAACCCAGGAAAAGGAGCGAAAGTGAAGGAAAAGAAGTGGAATATTCTGCAATGGCCGAGTCAATCACCTGATCTCAACCCAACTGAGCATGCATTTCACTTGCTGAAGGCAAAACTAAAGGCAGAAAGACCCAGAAACAAAGAACTGAAGACAGCTGTAGTTAGAGCCTGGCAAAGCATCAGAAAGGAGGAAACCCAGTCTTTGGTCAGGTCCATGGGTTCTAGAGTTCAGGCAAAGCATCAGAAAGGAGGAAACCCAGTCTTTGGTCAGGTCCATGGGTTCCAGACTTCAGGCGAAGCATCAGAACGGAGGAAACCCAGTCTTTGGTCAGGTCTATGGGTTCCAGACTTCAGGCGAATCATCAGAAAGGAGGAAACCCAGTCTTTGGTCAGGTCTATGGGTTCCAGACTTCAGGCGAATCATCAGAAAGGAGGAAACCCAGTCTTTGGTCATGTCCATGGGTTCCAGACTTCAGGCAGTCATTGCCAGTAATGGATTCTCAACAAAATATTACAAATGAACATCTGATTTAGGATTATATTCATTTGTCCAATTACATTTGGTCCCCTGAAAATGGAGGGACTGTGTATACAAATGGTTGCAGGTCCTACAATGTGTACTTGATATTTATGGTCAGCCCCTTGTATTAAATCAGAAAGTCTGAACTTCACATTCATTTGGATTATTTAGTTTGAATTTATTCTGGTGGCATACAGAGTGTGGTGTACTTTTGCTGTGTATAGTGTGTGGGAGATGTTCTGTAGTGCTGTGTTTGTATAGTGTGTGGGAGGTGTTCTGTAGTGCTGTGTTTGTATAGTGTGTGGGAGGTGTTCTGTAGTGCTGTGTGTGTATAGTGTGTGGGAGATGTACTGTAGTGCTGTGTGTGCATAGTGTGTGGGAGATGTTCTGTAGTGCTGTGTGTGTATAGTGTGTGGAAGATGTTCTGTAGTGCTGTGTGTGTATAGTGGGAGGGAGGTGTACTATAGTGCTGTGTGTGTATATATAGTGTGTGGGAGGTCTTCTCTAGTGTTTGTGTGTATAGTGTGAGGGAGGTGTACTGTAGTGCTGTGTGTATATAGTAAGTGATCTTGCTTCATCCATCATGCATGAAGGTCCTCCTCGGAGACGATGATAATCGGTTTTATTTGGATCTTTGTAGGTGGAGAATAGTGGAGGAATGAGGGAAGGACTACACCTCCCAGCAGGCACAGACCAGTGACGCGCTGTGTTGCTGTGCTGATCCTGCTCTGTGTGGTCACTGAGAGGGATGTGATCTGTTGTTGTCATTGTAGTACAGGCCCGGGGTGTGCACAGTGCTGGCAGTGACGGGGTTAATCCCCGGCTGGCGGTTCCCATTGTTGGGGCGTCTAAATTCCGTAATCCAGGTTATGTCATCCTCCTCTGAGGACTGAGATCTACCGATCCCCTCCCATCATCCCCCACCCCCGGGTGTGACCACCGAGCGCGCTGGAGAGAGCGAGCAGAATTCTGCCTGATGTATGAATGATGAGACTACAACCAGAGAAGCTGACACTCTAATGTCCCCTCCCCCACAGTCACATCATTCTCTGTACCAGAGGAGCTTACACTCTAATGTCCCCTCCCCCAGTCACATCAGTCTCTGTACCAGCGGAGGCATTGGTAGATGTGGGCACTGGTCAGGGTGGAGGGGGTATAGGGGTGATGTGGGCATTGGTCAGGGTGGAGGGGGTATAGGGGGGTGATGTGGGCCCTGGTGAGGGTGCAGGGGGTATAGGGGGGTGATGTGGGCCCTGGTGAGGGTGCAGGGGGTGTAGGGGGGATGTGGGCACTAGTCAGGGTGCAGGGGGTATAGGGGGGTGATGTGGGCACTGGTCAGGGTGCAGGGGGTATGGGGGGGTGATGTGGGCACTGGTCAGGGTGGAGAGGGTATGGGGGGGTGATGTGGGCACTGGTCAGGGTGGAGAGGGTATGGGGGGGTGATGTGGGCCCTGGTGAGGGTGGAGGGGGTATAGGGGGGTGATGTGGGCCCTGGTCAGGGTGGAGGGGGTATAGGGGGGTTATGTGGGCATTGGTCAGGGTGGAGGGGGTATAGGGGGGTGATGTGGGCCCTGGTGAGGGTGCAGGGGGTATGGGGGGGTGATGTGGGCCCTGGTGAGGGTGCAGGGGGTATGGGGGGGTGATGTGGGCACTGGTCAGGGTGCAGGGGGTATGGGGGGGTGATGTGGGCACTGGTCAGGGTGGAGAGGGTATGGGGGGGTGATGTGGGCACTGGTGAGGGTGGAGGGGGTATGGGGGGGTGATGTGGGCCCTGGTGAGGGTGGAGGGGGTATGGGGGGGTGATGTGGGCCCTGGTGAGGGTGGAGGGGGTATAGGGGGGTGATGTGGGCCCTGGTGAGGGTGGAGGGGGTATAGGGGGGTGATGTGGGCCCTGGTGAGGGTGGAGGGGGTATAGGGGGGTGATGTGGGCCCTGGTCAGGGTGGAGGGGGTATAGGGGGGTGATGTGGGCCCTGGTCAGGGTGGAGGGGGTATAGGGGGGTGATGTGGGCCCTGGTCAGGGTGGAGGGGGTATAGGGGGTTGATGTGGGCCCTGGTGAGGGTGCAGGGGGTGTAGGGGGGATGTGGGCACTAGTCAGGGTGCAGGGGGTATAGGGGGGTGATGTGGGCACTGGTCAGGGTGCAGGGGGTATGGGGGGGTGATGTGGGCACTGGTCAGGGTGGAGAGGGTATGGGGGGGTGATGTGGGCACTGGTCAGGGTGGAGAGGGTATGGGGGGGTGATGTGGGCCCTGGTGAGGGTGGAGGGGGTATAGGGGGGTGATGTGGGCATTGGTCAGGGTGGAGGGGGTATAGGGGGGTGATGTGGGCCCTGGTGAGGGTGCAGGGGGTATAGGGGGGTGATGTGGGCCCTGGTGAGGGTGCAGGGGGTATAGGGGGGTGATGTGGGCACTGGTCAGGGTGCAGGGGGTATGGGGGGGTGATGTGGGCCCTGGTGAGGGTGGAGGGGGTATGGGGGGGTGATGTGGGCCCTGGTGAGGGTGGAGGGGGTATGGGGGGGTGATGTGGGCCCTGGTGAGGGTGGAGGGGGTATAGGGGGGTGATGTGGGCCCTGGTCAGGGTGGAGGGGGTATAGGGGGGTGATGTGGGCCCTGGTCAGGGTGGAGGGGGTATAGGGGGGTGATGTGGGCCCTGGTCAGGGTGGAGGGGGTATAGGGGGGTGATGTGGGCCCTGGTCAGGGTGGAGGGGGTATAGGGGGGTGATGTGGGCCCTGGTCAGGGTGGAGGGGGTATAGGGGGGTGATGTGGGCCCTGGTCAGGGTGGAGGGGGTATAGGGGGTTGATGTGGGCCCTGGTCAGGGTGGAGGGGTTATAGGGGGTGATGTGGGCCCTGGTCAGGGTATAGGGGGGTGATGTGGGCCCTGGTCAGGGTGGAGGGGGTATAGGGGGGTGATGTGGGCACTGGTCAGGGTGCAGGGGGTATAGGGGGGTGATGTGGGCACTGGTCAGGGTGCAGGGGGTATAGGGGGGTGATGTGGGCACTGGTCAGGGTGGAGGGGTTATAGGGAGTGATGTGGGCCCTGGTCAGGGTGGAGGGGGTATAGGGAGTGATGTGGGCCCTGGTCAGGGTGGAGGGGTCATAGGGGGTGATGTGGGCCCTGGTCAGGGTGGAGGGGTTATAGGGGGTGATGTGGGCCCTGGTGAGGGTGGAGGGGGTGTAGGGGGGTGATGTGGGCCCTGGTCAGGATGGAGGGGTTATAGGGGGTGATGTGGGCCCTGGTCAGGATGGAGGGGTTATAGGGGGTGATGTGGGCCCTGGTCAGGATGGAGGGGTTATAGGGGGTGATGTGGGCCCTGGTCAGGATGGAGGGGTTATAGGGAGTGATGTGGGCCCTGGTGAGGGTGGAGGGGTTATAGGGAGTGATGTGGGCCCTGGTCAGGATGGAGGGGTTATAGGGGGTGATGTGGGCCCTGGTCAGGATGGAGGGGTTATAGGGAGTGATGTGGGCCCTGGTTTTCCTGTCTGGATATGGCAGACTGATAGCAGCCATTATTTTTATACACATTGGGGTTGCCCATCCAGAACCTCTCTGTGAGCGGGGGGTGGGTGTAAGTGTGTATTTATGTATGTATGTGTATTTATGTATGTATGTGTATTTATGTATGTATGTGTATTTATGTATGTGTGTGTGTGTGTATGTGTGTGTGTGTATTTATGTATGTGTGTGTATTTATGTATGTGTGTGTATTTATGTATGTGTGTGTATTTATGTATGTGTGTGTGTGTGTGTGTGTGTGTGTATGTGTATTTATGTATGTGTGTGTGTATGTGTGTGTGTATGTGTATTTATGTGTGTATGTGTATTTATGTATGTGTGTGTGTATGTGTATTTATGTATGTGTGTGTATTTATGTATGTGTGTGTATTTATGTATGTGTGTGTGTATGTGTGTGTGTATGTGTGTGTGTATGTGTATTTATGTGTGTATGTGTATTTATGTATGTGTGTGTGTATGTGTATTTATGTATGTGTGTATGTGTATTTATGTATGTATGTGTATTTATGTATGTATGTATGTGTTCTTCATACTTCAGGTCTTATTGTTGTTCTTCCACCTTTCCTGGATGGGTGAAGTTGTGGAGATGCCTCCAGGCCTGTGTTGGGTATTATGTACACATCTCACCCCCCATTGGCGTGTCATTACACATGTTAGAGAAGATTCAGTTTAGAGTGGAGTTCAGTAATGAGGACCCCTCTGTGTTGTAGTCTTTATTCCAGCTTAGGTCCCAGGAGTGACCCTGGACAGGTCCTTCAGCTTCTTGCAGCTTTCTCCGGAATCTTCCTTGTCATATTTGTTTATGTCGGTACATTTCCTCGCCGGCTCCCTCGCTGTGTTATTTCAGCCCTGGCTCTCTTCCACACTCAAAGGTTACTACAGGCCACATCGTCCTCCTTCTCCACCTCTGATAGGCTGAGCATTGTCCCAGGACAGAGCTGCTGCTGTGGTGAATGGCAGGTCCTCTTCATGGTCCCCTGGGAGCTCTCTGTCACCAACCCACCATATTCCCCTATCTCCATGATTTGTCTTCACCACAACTCCACTAAGGGGCATTATCATGTCTGCATACCCCTGTCATCTTCCCAGCCCCCCGACTCCCACCAACACCACCCAGGTCCCAGAGCACCAAGGGGCTCTATCATACATTTCCCCACACCCTGACCCACCAAGAACCTGGACCGCACTAGGGGTGTCATCACACATCAGCAGACCTCTGGACAGATTTCATACTCCATTCAGAGCTTAAAGGGCATCACTGTGTGACCCCTGACCACATTGGACCAACACTTCTGCAAGCCCCTAAACATTTGGGTCCACCCACCTCCAGACTGCACTCGCAGAACCAAGGGGGGTGTCATCACACATCTGCAGACCCCTGACTGCCTGTGCCATCGTCATCCACATTTCATACTCCAGAGACCATTAAGAGGTGTAATCACATTAGCAGACTCCTGACCACAAGGGCCCTCATCACCGGGATCCCAGGCATTAAAGGGCACCATCACATATGCAGACCACTGACCACCTGGGGCACCACCACCCAGATTTCATTTTCCATACAGAGCTTTAAGGGGCACCATCATGTCTGCAGACCCCCTGACCACCTGAGTCACCACCACCCACATACAGTTGCAAGAAAAAGTATGTGAACCCCTTGGGAGTACGTGGAGTTTTGCATGAATTGGGCATAAAATGTGCTCTGAACGTCATCTAAGTCACAACAATAGAAGAACACAGTCTGCTGAACATAATACTACACAAACATTAGATGTTGCCATGGTTTAATTGCACATAACATGTAAACATTCACACTGCAGGGAGGAAAAAGTATGTGAACCTTTGGACTTAATAACTGGTTGACCCTCCTTTGGCAGCAATAACCTCAACCAAACGTTTCCTGTAGTTGCAGATCAGACCTGCACAACGATCTGGAGTCATTTTGGTCCACTCCTCTTCACAAAACTGTTTCAGTGTAGCAATATTCTTTGGATGTCTGGTGTGAATCGCTCTCTTAAGGTCATGCCACAGCATTTCAATGGGGTTGAGGTCAGGACTCTGACTGGGCCACTCCAGAAGGCGTATTCTGTGCTGTTGCAGCCATTGTTTTGTTGAATGACTTGTATGCTTTGGGTCATTGTCCTGTTGCATCGCCCATCCTCTGCGGAGCTTCAGTTGGCGGACAGATGGTCGTACGTTTTCCTGCAAAATGTCTTGATAAACTCTGGAATTCATTTTCCCATCAATGACAACAATCCGTCCAGGCCCTGAGGCAGCAAAGCAGCCCCAAACCATGATGCTCCCTCCGCCATGTTTCACAGTGGGGATGAGGTTTTGATGTTGGTGTGCTGGGCCTTTTTTTCTCCACACATAGTGTTGTGTGTTCTTCCCAAACAACTCAATCTTGGTTTCATCTGTCCGCAGTATATTTTGCCAGTAGTGCTGTGGAACATCCAGGTGCTCTTTTGCAAACTTCAAACGTGCTGCAATCTTCTTTTTGGACAGCAATGGCTTCCTCCGTGGTGTCCTCCCATGTACTCCATTCTTGTTTAATGTGTTTCTTATTGTAGATGTGTCAACAAAAATGTTAGCATGTGCCAGAGATTTCTGTAGGTCTTTAGCTGACACTCTGGGATTCTTCTTTACCTCATGCAGCATTCTGCGCTGTGCTCTTGCAGTCATTTTTACAGGACGACCACGCCTAGGGAGAGTAGCAACAGTGCTAAACTTTCTCCATTTGTAGACAGTCTGTCTTACCGTGGACACATGAACATCAAGGCTTTTGGAGATACTTTTGTAACCCTTTCCAGCTTCATGCAAGTCAACAATTCTTGATCGTAGGTCTTCTGAGAGCTCTTTTCTGTGAGGCATGGTTCACATCAGACAGTGCTTCTTGAAACCAGTAAACCCAAAACAGGTGTGTGTTTTTTAAGGGCAGGACAGCTGTCAGCAACACATCCAATATCATCACACTGATTGGAGTCAACGTTGGCTCACTCCTGGCTCCAATTAGCTCTGGGAGAAGTCATTAAGCTAGGGCCTCACATACTTTTTCCTCCCTGCACTGTGAATGTTTACATGTTATGTGCAATTAAACCATGGCAACATCTAATGTTTGTGTAGTATTATGTTCAGCAGACTGTGTTCTTCTATTGTTGTGACTTAGATGACGTTCAGAGCACATTTTATGCCCAATTCATGCAAAACTCCACGTAATCCCAAGGGGTTCACATACTTTTTCTTGCAACTGTATCATATTTCATATAGAGAATTAGGAGCGCCATCAGGTCTGCAAACCCCTGACCATGACCTCTTAGACCCTCTTAGACCCGCATCATCCAGATTTCAGACTACACACAGAGCATTAAGGGGAACCATCAAGTCTGCAGACCACTGCAGACCACTGACCACCTGGGCGACCAACCAGATTTAATTTTCCATACAGAGCTTTAAGGGGCACCATCATATCTGCAGCCCTCTGACCACCTGGGTCACCACCACCCAGCTATCATATTTCATATAGAGAATTAGGAGCACCATCAGGTCTGTAAACCACTGACCATGACCTCTTAGACCCGCATCATCCAGATTTCAGACTATGCACAGAGCATTAGGGGAACCATCAAGTCTGCAGACCACTGACCACCTGGGCGACCACCACCAAGATTTAATTTTCCATACAGAGCTTTAAGGGGCACCATCAGGTCTGTAAACCCCTGACCATGACCTCTTAGGCCAGCATCATCCAGATTTCAGACTACACACAGAGCATTAAGGGGCACCATCACGTCTGCAGGCCCCTGACCACCTGGGCGACCACCACCCAGAACATTAAAGTGCATCAGGTCTGTATACCACTGGACACCACCACCCAGATTTCATAGTCCACACAGAGCACTTAGAGGCACCATCATGCCTGTGGACCACCTTCAGCATATCATTCTGCATTCAGCGCATTAAGGGGCATCATCATGTCTGCAGGACACATAATACCGACCACCTAGACATACCACGTACACCATAATATGGGGCATTATGACGTCTGCAGACCCCTGACCACCTGGGTACGCTTTCACTCAGATCCTAGACTGCAGACCTCAGAGCCCTAAGGGGTTTGACGTCTCCTGTCCGCGTATCTGCAGTGGCAGTCACCTCACCCTCTATACACACACGGGGCCACTCTAGGCTCTTATCTGCTCTGGCATTGTAGCTGCACCGGAGGGCTCCACCTTTGCTTGTACAGATAGTATTGCTCTCTGGCCACCTTGAGACTCTTATTAAAGGACCAGCACACATAGAGGACACAAGGTAGAAGGACACAAACTAGGGGAAATCGTATTATGGTGTTAATGGGCACCTCTACATCCCCGGTGTCAAACTGGTGGCCCTCCAGCTGTTGCCAAACTACAAGTCCCATGAGGCATTGTAAGATTGACAGTTACAAGCATGACTCCCAAAGGTAGTGGCATGATGGGACTTGTAGTTTCGGAACAGCTGGAGGGCCGCCAGTTTGACACCCCTGGTCTACATGTTCTGAGCAGGAGAACGTCTTTGGTGGTGGAATGCTTTGTGTCGATGTGAGAAGGTGACTCCAGGTGACCTCTCCGGGGAGGCACCACGCCGGAGGTGAATGTTCGCTCTCATCTAAACTGCAGATTACTAAACCACACAAAAAGCGTCATAATAACCACCTAGGAAATAACTGCTGGTCCCGGGTTTATATATCCTGGGAGGACACGGAGTGCAACCTGCTATTAATGCTGAACCAACGCCAAGTGCTGGGCCTGGAGGGGAGGAGGGGCCCTCCTAAATCTGACCTCCAGGTTCTCCTGTTCGCAGATGGCTGACTGTTATTTCACTGCACACTGTGAGCTTCCCACCATGTGCATTAGAAACTGCAGCTCTGAAAGTCGGAGCCCGTCATGTCCTAGCTGTATAATAAACAGTTGACGTGTCAACCAAACGGAAAACCCACATCTGTTTGAGCATGTCCATAGATGGTGCTTTACCTTTCCTCCTAAGCTGGCCATACACTGTGCAATCTGACTGTACACGCCTGCACAATCCAGATCTAACGGAGAATGTACAATCTGATTGTATAGTATGGCCTGCTTTGCATGGTGCAAATCTAAGTAGGAAGTACAGCCTGCATATGGACTTGATTCCTGGACCCTGTGTCATATGACCCATGGTGGATTTGGTTCCTGGACCCTGTGTCATGTGACCCATGGTGGATTTGGTTCTTGGACCCTGTGTCATGTGACACATGGTGGACTTGATTCCTGGACCCCATGGCGTATTTTTATCCATGATGGATTTGGTTGCTGAACCCTGTAACATGTGACCTATGATACATTTAGTTGCTGGACCCTGTGTAATGTGACCCAAGGTGGACTTGATTCCTGGACCCCACGGCATATTATCCATGATGGATTTGGTTGCTGGACCCTGTGTCATGTGACCCTAGGTGGATTTGGCTCCTGGACCCTGTGACATGTGACCCTAGGTGGGTTTGTTTCCTGGACCCTGTGACATGTGACCCTAGGTGGGTTTGTTTCCTGGACACTGACATGTGACCCTAGGTGGATTTGGTTTCTGGACCCCGTAACCCTAGGTGGATTTGGTTCCTGGACCCCGTAACCCTAGGTGGATTTGGTTCCTGGACCCCGTAACCCTAGGTGGATTTGGTTCCTGGACCCCGTAACCCTAGGTGGATTTGGTTCCTGGACCCCGTGACATTTGACCCTAGGTGGATTTGGTTTCTGGACATTGTGACCCTAGGTGGATTTGGTTCCTGGACCCCGTGACATTTGACCCTAGGTGGATTTGGTTTCTGGACATTGTGACCCTAGGTGGATTTGGTTCCTGGACCCCGTGACATGTGACCCTAGGTGGATTAGGTTCCTGGACCCTGTGACATGTGACCCTAGGTGGATTAGGTTCCTGGACCCTGTGACATGTGACCCATGGTGGATTTGGTTCCTGAACCCCGTGACGTGCAAATCGAAGTAGGAAATAGTCTGCATATGCAGTGACCCAATGTGGACTTGATTCCTGGACCCCATGGCATATTTTTATCCATGATGGATTTAGTTGCTGGACCCTAAATCATGTGACCCTAGGTGGATTGGTTCCTGGACCCTGTGACATGTGACCCTAGGTGGATTGGTTCCTGGACCCTGTGACATGTGACCCTAGGTGGTTTTGGTTCCTGGACCCTATGACATGTGACCCTAGGTGGATTGGTTCCTGGACCCTGTGACATGTGACCCTAGGTGGTTTTGGTTCCTGGACCCTGTGATATGTGACCCTAGGTGGTTTTGGTTCCTGGACCCTGTGACATGTGACCCTTGATGAATTTGGTTCCAGGACCCTGTGACCCTTGGTGGATTTGGTTCCTGGACCCTGTGACCCTAGGTGGATTTGGTTCCTGGACCCCGTAACCCTAGGTGGATTTGGTTCCTGGACCCCGTGACATTTGACCCTAGGTGGATTTGGTTTCTGGACATTGTGACCCTAGGTGGATTTGGTTCCTGGACCCCGTGACATGTGACCCTAGGTGGATTAGGTTCCTGGACCCTGTGACATGTGACCCATGGTGGATTTGGTTCCTGAACCCCGTGACGTGCAAATCGAAGTAGGAAATAGTCTGCATATGCAGTGACCCAATGTGGACTTGATTCCTGGACCCCATGGCATATTTTTATCCATGATGGATTTAGTTGCTGGACCCTAAATCATGTGACCCTAGGTGGATTGGTTCCTGGACCCTGTGACATGTGACCCTAGGTGGTTTTGGTTCCTGGACCCTGTGATATGTGACCCTAGGTGGTTTTGGTTCCTGGACCCTATGACATGTGACCCTAGATGGATTGGTTCCTGGACCCTGTGACATGTGACCCTAGGTGGTTTTGGTTCCTGGACCCTGTGATATGTGACCCTAGGTGGTTTTGGTTCCTGGACCCTGTGACATGTGACCCTTGATGAATTTGGTTCCAGGACCCTGTGACCCTTGGTGGATTTGGTTCCTGGACCCTGTGACCCTAGGTGGATTTGGTTCCTGGACCCTATGACATCGGACCCTAGGTGGATTTGCTTCCTGGACCCTGTGACATGTGACCCTTGGTGGGTTCGGTTCCTGTACTCCCTGACGGGACACTAGGTGGATTTGGTTTCTTGACCCTTATACCATGTGATCGTTCATGGATTTGGTTTCTGTACTCTGTGACATGTGACCCATGATGGATTTGGTTCCAGGACCCTGTGACATGTGCCCCACGGTGGATTTGGGTCCAGAACCCTGTGATACCTGACCAATGATAGATTTGGATCCTGGACCCTGTGCTATGTGACCCATAGTGGCTTTGCTTCCAGGACCCCATGCCATGTGACCTATATTAGATGTATTTCCATAAAAGACTTGTCACATGTTCTATGCACCTTGCATGTATTTGTCCTGCTTTAAGGGAGTTTTTGCATTCCTACAGACTCGTATGTGAATGTGAAACCTGCTTGAAGTGAAAAAAGTCCATTAGCACAGGCCCTTACCATATGTATTCGTGCACACTAGGTTTATTGAATCAGCTGTAATTAGGACTCCTCTGGGGGTGAACCCAGAGTTATAAATATGGCTGCCGGAGTCATTCAGGTGGCAATGTATACACCATTCCTAGGAGGAGGACCCATATGTATAGTAATTATCAGAAGAGACCCTGGGGACGTGGAAACCTGGATACCGACTTCTCCTCCCCACCTCCCATTGTTGACAATACTTGGAGTAAAATAGCATTACCTGGTGCCTGCTCTCTCACGGAGTCCCTCTATATACAGCACAGTGTAATGTGTAGGGGTGAGAAGATACAAGGGAGACCCTTTAAAGAGAACGGCCATAACTGGTTCACACATCTCCCAGGTGGACAGGATCAGAGCCGACATCTATGGTTGGAGATCTTGCTGTTGGAGTATATATTAGGCGTACATGCTACATATGGCCCGTCCTTGGTTTCTGCAGATTAGATGTTATTCTGGTAGTAAATATCATGACGCTTACCTTGGTGATCTCCCCAATCTGAACATCACGCGGCACCTTCTTCTTGGACCGTGTTCATGCGGTGGTGATACCATATCCCTCTCTGATTATTTAGAGAATGAATTCTGCAGACTTCCATGTGCTGCTGATCTCCTCATCTGAGGGCTTCCATTGGTTTACTCTTTAGGCATCGATGACGGCTTGCAGTCTTTTGCGATAGTTGTGAACGAGGCCCTATATGTTCTTGGGTGGTAAAGCTTCTTGCTCTTCTTCGTAGAGGAACTTTCCAGATCCGGCTAATTCTTTGGTTGTCTAGCATGAGCTGCATGTTTGAGATATCCCAAAGGTGGTGTTGACGTCAGGAGATTGTGAAGGCCACTTTAGAACCTTCACTGTTTCTGCTGCAGCCTCTGAAGGATTGACTTGACCTTCTGTTTCAGGTCATTGTGATGTTGGAAAGCACAAATGGGTCACATGCCCATCTTCTGGTCTTATGAAGGCAAATGTTCCTTGAATAATTCCTGAGAATATGCTGCTTTCATCTTGCCATCAATTTTCACTTAATTTTTCTTGGTTGTTGTTGCTCACCCACATTCCCAAAAGAGAAAAGATCAACCTCCATGCTTTACAGTGGGGGTCTCCAAACTTTCTAAACAAAGGACCTGTCCTTCATACTTTAGGGGGGGCCTGTTGGACTGTGGCAAGTGAGAGTAGAAAATTTCCCAACATCAGTGGGAATAGACATTGCCCCACCATTGGTTGTCAGGGAGAGGAATAGTGTCCCATCATTGGTTGTCAGGGAGAGGAATAGTGTCCCATCTTTGGTATCGGAGAGAGGAATAGTCTCCCATCATTGGTTGTCAGTGGGGAGGAATAGTGTTCCATCATTGGTATCAGTGGGAGGAATAGTGCCCCATCATTGGTATCAGTGGGAGGAATAGTGCCCCATCATTGGTGTCAGTGGGAGGAATAGTGCCCCATCATTGGTATCAGTGGGAGGAATAGTGCCCCATCATTGGTGTCAGTGGGGGGAATAGTGCCCCATCATTGGTGTCAGTGGGGGGAATAGTGCCCCATCATTGGTATCAGTGGGGGGAATAGTGCCCCATCATTGGTATCAGTGGGAGGAATAGTGTCCCATCATTGGTATCAGTGGGAGGAATAGTGTCCCATCATTGGTATCAGTGGGAGGAATAGTGCCCTATCATTGGTATCAGTGGGAGGAATAGTGCCCCATCATTGGTATCAGTGGGAGGAATAGTGCCCATCATTGGTATCAGTGGGAGGAATAGTGCCCCATCATTGGTATCAGTGGGAGGAATAGTGCCCATCATTGGTATCAGTGGGAGGAATAGTGCCCATCATTGGTGTCAGTGGGAGGAATAGTGCCCATCATTGGTATCAGTGGGAGGAATAGTGTCCTATCATTGATGTCAGTGGGAGGAATAGTGTCCCATCATTGGTGTCAGTGGGAGGAATAGTGTCCCATCATTGGTGTCAGTGGGAGGAATAGTGTCCCATCATTGGTGTCAGTGGGAGGAATAGTGCCCCATCATTGGTGTCAGTGGGAGGAATAGTGCCCCATCATTGGTGTCAGTGGGAGGAATAGTGCCCCATCATTGGTGTCAGTGGGAGGAATAGTGCCCCATCATTGGTGTCAGTGGGAGGAATAGTGCCCCATCATTGGTGTCAGTGGGAGGAATAGTGCCCCATCATTGGTGTCAGTGGGAGGAATAGTGCCCCATCATTGGTGTCAGTGGGAGGAATAGTGCCCCATCATTGGTGTCAGTGGGAGGATTAGTGCCCCATCATTGGTGTCAATGGGAGGATTAGTGCCCCATCATTGGTGTCGGTGGGAGGATTAGTGCCCCATCATTGGTGTCGGTGGGAGGATTAGTGCCCCATGATTGGTGTCGGTGGGAGGAATAGTGCCCCGTCATTGGTGTCGGTGGGAGGAATAGTGCCCCGTCATTGGTGTCGGTGGGAGGAATAGTGCCCCGTCATTGGTGTCGGTGGGAGGAATAGTGCCCCGTCATTGGTGTCGGTGGGAGGAATAGTGCCCCGTCATTGGTGTCGGTGGGAGGAATAGTGCCCCGTCATTGGTGTCGGTGGGAGGAATAGTGCCCCGTCATTGGTGTCGGTGGGAGGAATAGTGCCCCGTCATTGGTGTCGGTGGGAGGAATAGTGCCCCCCCCAGTCCTCAGCAGTCCAATCCCTGGACCTTTTGCAGAATATCAGTCTGTCTCTGATGTTTTTTCTGGAGAGAAGTGGCTTCTTTGCTGGCCTTCTTGACACCAGGCTATCCTCCAAACGCCTTCACCTCCCACACCTGCCTGCTCCCCATTGACTTGAGTGTCAAATCGCTCCCCCATTGGCTTGAGTGGCAAATCGCTCCCCCATTGGCTTGAGTGGCAAATTGCTCCCCCATTGGCTTGAGTGGCAAAGCGCTCCCCCATTGGCTTGAGTGGCAAATCGCTCTTCCATTGGCTTGAGTGGCAAATCGCTCCCCCATTGGCTTGAGTGGCAAATCGCTCCCCCATTGGCTTGAGTGGCAAATCGCTCCCCCATTGGCTTGAGTGGCAAATCGCTCCCCCATTGGCTTGAGTGGCAAATAGCTCCCCCATTGGCTTGAGTGGCAAATAGCTCCCCCATTGGCTTGAGTGGCAAATAGCTCCCCCATTGGCTTGAGTGGCAAATAGCTCCCCCATTGGCTTGAGTGGCAAATAGCTCCCCCATTGGCTTGAGTGGCAAATAGCTCCCCCATTGGCTTGAGTGGCAAATAGCTCCCCCATTGGCTTGAGTGGCAAATAGCTCCCCCATTGGCTTGAGTGGCAAATAGCTCCCCCATTGGCTTGAGTGGCAAATAGCTCCCCCATTGGCTTGAGTGGCAAATAGCTCCCCCATTGGCTTGAGTGGCAAATAGCTCCCCCATTGGCTTGAGTGGCAAATAGCTCCCCCATTGGCTTGAGTGGCAAATAGCTCCCCCATTGGCTTGAGTGGCAAATAGCTCCCCCATTGGCTTGAGTGGCAAATAGCTCCCCCATTGGCTTGAGTGGCAAATAGCTCCCCCATTGGCTTGAGTGGCAAATAGCTCCCCCATTGGCTTGAGTGGCAAATAGCTCCCCCATTGGCTTGAGTGGCAAATAGCTCCCCCATTGGCTTGAGTGGCAAATCGCTCCCCCATTGGCTTGAGTGGCAAATCGCTCCCCCATTGGCTGCAGTGCAAAAATGCCTCTTAAGTTTTTTTTTTTTACTTTTTCTATAAATCTCATTTTATTTTCCGTCCACTTTTTGTGCTTCTTTCAGTAAAAGTTATTTTATGTGACTGAATTGTATTTTTTAAATTCTTGACATTAATTAAAAAGGCAAATATAATGCAAATTATGTATTATTTTAAATAAACTGTCCATTTCGGTTTCAGTTTTCGCCCAAGTACATCCTAAATTTTCGGATTCGATACAAAAGTCTCATTCGGTGCACCACTAAAAAAATAATCTTTCTTCATAAATTTTGGCCAAACTGTATTCTATTCATTGCTTTGGTGACAATAACCCAAATCCGTGTTTTTATTATTTAGTTTGTAGGTAAGTTGTAGAGTTCACAAACTTCGGGATATATATCTGATAATCAGTCCTGATGTACTGACGGCCGATCTCATTTCTTGGAGCCCCAAAAATGCCAGGAGAGTACAAATATCCCCCAAATCATCCCTTTTTGGAAAGTAGACAGTCCAAAGTATTTATTAAAAGGCATGGTGAGTTTTGTTTTTTTCTTGGGGGGAAATGAGGAAATTAAAAAAACAAAAAAACAAAATCAGTACAGCATCATATAACTGGTGTGGCCGTGAGCAGGACCTGGTGACTGTATATACAGTGGATATAAAAGTCTACACACCCCTATTAAAATGTCAGGTTTCTGTGATGTAAAAAAAATGAGACAGAGATTAATCATTTCTTTTTTCCACCTTTTAATGTGACCTATAAACTGTACAACTCAATAAAAAAAAAAAAAAAAAAAAATCTTTTAGGGGGGGGGAGTATACATAAATAACTAAAACAATGCGGTTGCATAAGTGTGCACATCCTCTTATAACTGGGGATGTCGCTGTGTTCAGAATTTAGCAATCACATTCACAATCATGGTAAATAGGAGTCAGTACACACCCGCCATCATTTTAAAATGCCTCTGATTAACCCCAAATAAAGTTAACTTGTTCTAGTAGGTCTTTTGCTGTCATTTTCTTAGTCGCATCCTAAAGCAAAAGCCACGGTCCGCAGAGAGCTTCCAAAGCATCAGAGGGGTCTCATTGTTAAAAAGTATCAGACAGAAGAAGGGTACAAAAGAATTTTCAAGGCATTAGATATACCATGGAACACAGTGAAGACAGTCATCATCAAGTGGAGGAAATATGGCTCAACAGTGACATCACCAAGAACTGGACGTCCCACCAAAATGGAGGAAAAGACGAGAAGAAAACTGGTCTGGGAGGCGGCCAAGAGGCCTACAGCAACATGAAAGGAGCTGCAGGAATATCTAGCAAGTCCTGGCTGTGTGGTCCATGTGACAACAATCTCCCGTGTTCTTCATATGTCTGGGCTGTGGGGTAGAGTGGAAGACTGAAGCCCTTTCTTGAGAAGAAAAACATCCAAGCCCAGCTAAATTTTTGCAAAAACACATCTGAAGTCTCCCAAAAGCATGTGGGAAAATGTGTTCTGGTCTGATGGAACCAAGGCTGAACTTTTTGGCCATAATTCCAAAAGATATGTTTGGCGCAAAAACACTGCGCATCACCAAAAGAACTCCATCCGGCTGCTTCTGTCTTCTGTCACATCATCAATGACCACCAATGACCCAGTGCCACTGGAAGCCATGCATGCCCATGCCATCACCCTGCCTCCGCCCATGCGTCACCCCGCCTCCGCCCGTGCCGCCACACCGCCTCCGCCCGTGCCGTCACACCGCCTCCGCCCGTGCCGTCACACCGCCTCCGCCCGTGCCGTCACACCGCCTCCGCCCGTGCCGTCACACCGCCTCCGCCCGTGCCGTCACCCCGCCTCCGCCCGTGCCGTCACCCCGCCTCCGCCCGTGCCGTCACCCCGCCTCCGCCCGTGCCTTCACACCGCCTCCGCACATGCCGTCACACCGCCTCCGCACATGCCGTCACACCGCCTCCGCACATGCCGTCACACCGCCTCCGCACATGCCGTCACACCGCCTTCACCATGTTTTACAGATAACGTGTGCTTCGGATCATGAGCTAGTCCAAGCCTTCTCCACACTTTTTTTTTTTCTTCCCGTCATTCTGGTACAGATTCATCTCATAAATAAATAATTTGCGCTAGTAAATGTGTATAAATATATATAAAGAAATCATCAAATCATAAGTCCAGAAAAAAATATATATATGCCAATACCACAAAAAAATATATAAAAAAACTTTTAAGTGCAAAAAACTTTTGTGCAAAAAAAGTGTCTAAATATGAAAAATTTCACCAAAAAACCTTGATAATATAATGTCAGATCATCCATAAATATATCTTCAGAAACGGAAACTCTGCAACACACCGATCCTCATCGATCGAAATAACAGGATGAAAAACTTTGTAGTTAATCGAAAATCCACTTCTCCAATAGATAAAGGACCACCTTCAAACATATCCATGGGGGGAAATGCCAAGCATTCGGGAGAAACAGAAAGACTTCATGGTGCAATATTATAAAAACCAATTCCTTTATTAGGTACTCATTGCACTTACTCAAGAGGTGTCCCAGCCGACACCAGCATCAACAGCATAACAGCAATCACATAAACGAGCCTGGCTACTCAGCACATGCGCAGTAGCTGGCAGCCAAAAACGTAATGACGTCACATCAATCAAGCTCCGCCCTACGCGTTTCGTCATCGACGTCCTCACGGAGCGGAGTGCAATGAGTACCTAATAAAGGAATTGGTTTTTATAATATTGCACCATGAAGTCTTTGTTTCTCTCGAGTGCTTGGCATTTCCCCCCATGGATACGTTTGAAGGTGGTCCTTTATCTATTGGAGAAGTGGATTTTCGATTAACTATAAAGTTTTTCATCCTGTTATTTCGATCGATGAGGATCGGTGTGTTGCAGAGTTTCCGTTTCTGAAGATATATTTATGGATGATCTGACATTATATTATCAAGGTTTTTTGGTGAAATTTTTCATATTTAGACACTTTTTTTGCACAAAAGTTTTTTGCACTTAAAAGTTTTTTTTTATATATTTTTTTTGTGGTATTGGCATATATATATTTTTTTCTGGACTTATGATTTGATGATTTCTTTATATATATTTATACACATTTACTAGCGCAAATTATTTATTTATTGGTACACTTTTTATATATGGTGATTTTTTGCAGCTGGTACACTATTAGTAAGTTATATAATTTTGACCATAGGCGCTATTATTAATTTTTCTTATTCACAGATTCATCTCAGTTTCATCCGTCCAAAGAATACTTTTCCAGAACTGGTTTGGCTTTTTCAGATGTTTTTTGGCAAAGTCTAATCTGGCTTTTCCATTCTTCAGGTGTCAGGGACCATCATGACGCATGGGTCTGCACATGCGTAGGTGTCTGTCAAGACATGCAGGCAGCAGGGCACTAGGACCCAAGCGTACCCGTCACCTATGACGGCGCTGGGCAGGCACTAGGATCTAGGCTGCGCCTGTCAGGCGCAGGACGGGCTACTTAAACCAGCCCTGCACAGACACAAGTTGCCGTATGGTCTGATCTGGTTCCTGTGATCTGTGAGTTGATTCCTGACTGTTGCTGACCTTTGCTTGAACCGGACCTTGCTGATATTCTCCTGCCGACCTTTGCTTGAACCGGACCTTGCTGATATTCTCCTGCCCTGACCCTCTGGCTCGTTTGACTACTTTTCTGGATATCCCTTCTGATCTGAACTTCTGTTACCAGACCCGGCGAGTGACCCGATTACTCTGTGCCTGCTGTCTTGTACCACGCTGTCCGCCCGTTACCGACCCGGCCCGTCTGACCACGCTATTGCTCAGCCATCCATTCGACCCGCACGGATTAGGTGCTATTCTCCAGATCTGTTTGCCTCTTCACAGCAGGCTCTCTACCTGTCATTACCTCTGGTGATTCCTCTACCTCAGGTGGGTGTACTCAGGGGCTGCGACCTGGTCACTTTCCGCTCCAAGCCCATCCCCACCATCAGGGGCTCTGGTGAACAAGCGGACTGGGGCTTAGACTCTGCGCCCTGGGGAATCCTGTCCTGGGGACTGCTAGAGTACACCAGGTGGTCCATAACATCAGGCTTCTGAATGGTTTGCTCTTTCTGGGAAACCCTCTGTATTTGCACCTTGTGGGGAACCCTCTGTATTTGCACCTTGTGGTGAACCCGCTGTATTTGCACCTTGTGGTGAACCCGCTGTATTTGCTCTTGTGAAGTCTCCTCTTGATTGTAGACTTTGACAATGATACGCCCACCTCCTGGAGAGTGTCCTTCACTTGTCTGGATGTGGTGAATGAGTTTTTCTTTGCCATAGAGAGGATCCTGCGATCACCCACCACTGTTGTCTCCCATGGACCTCCATGCCTTTTTATGTTGCTGAGCTCACCAGTGCGTTCTTCTTTCCTCAGAATGTACCAAACTGTTGATTTGGTCGCTCCTAATGTTGCTGCGATCTCTCTGATGGATTGGTTTAATCTTTGAAGCCTTGCAGTGGCCGGAGTCACTTGCATGGACAGCTCCTTTGAACGCATGATGTAGGTTCACTGCAATAGATTCCAAATGCAAATCCCACACTTAGAATCAACTCCAGACCTTTTATCTGCTTAGTTGAAGACAATGAACGAGTAGCCCACACCTGGCCATGAAACAGCTTTTGATTCAATTGTCCAATTACTTTTGGTCCCTTGAAAAAAAGGGAGGATGGCTACTCTTAAGAGCTGTAATTCCTAAACCCCTCCCCCAATGTGGATGTACATACCCTCAAATTACACCTGAGAGTGCGCACTGTCCGCCCAGATCCATCATAGAACTAGAGCTGGAAGATGTTTTGGTCAATGCCTGAAAAAAACTAAAATTGTGCCCGTGTCCAAATATATATGGACCTGACTATATTAGGTGGTGGTGTGTAGATGGGGACAATGGTGGATATGGAGGAAGGGGAGGATAATATAGCTGGTCGTTGATGATGCACTCAGGAAACGATGGGACTAGCGTGGTGTGCGTTACCCCAGGGTCACACTTTTGCGTATTTCAGTGTGTTCTAGTTTGCCGAAACGCACTGTAGCTCTTTTAATGTGATTCCCTATGGATCTAGTTCACATCTGTGCGCTTTCAGCCGGTGCAAATGTTTGAAAGGGTTGGGGACTTTTTTCCTGCAGCAGGTTGCGTTTTGCGAGTAATAGACTTCTGTGGAACTGTACCAAAAACGCAAGTGTTGCATTTTTGATACGATTTGTGTGCGTTTATGCAATTTGCATGTTGTGTTTTTTGTGACTGTAATGGACGTTCATGAGTGACGTTGGATCTACTTCAGGGGACAATTTTTGGTTTTAATTTTTTAATAAAGGACTTGTCAAAAACTGTCATGTTTTTATTCACTTTTTACACTCCTTTTTTTGTGAACATGGGGTGGGAACCTGGGGGATTCCCCAACGGGGGCTTCCAGATTCTGATAAGTCACCCCTCTGGAGACCCCCACAACCACATCCCAGAGTTGTGGGAAAAAAGGCCCTTGTCCTCATCAACATGGGGGCAAGGTCCTTTTGGGAGAAGGGGGCAGCACCCCTCCCCATGCATGTTGAGGGCATGTGGCCTGGTATAGTTCAGGAGGGGGGGGTTTCGTTGGCTCATTCCCCACCCCCTTCCCTGTCCTGCTGGGTTGCATGCTCAGATAAGGGTCTGGTATGAATTTTGGGGAGAACCCCATACAGTTTTTTTTTTTTTTTTTTTTTTTTAATTTTGGCATGGGGGTCCCCTTAAAATTTATTTTCAGGTACATATATAGGACCGTCAATTTACACAGCACTTTACATTTTATTATATTACACATTCACATCAGTCCCTAACCCTCAAGTGGTGTACAATCTAAGGTCCCTAACCTACGTTCATACTAGGGCCAATTTAGACAGGATCCACTTAACGTAACAGCATGTCTTTGCAGCGTGGGAGGAAACTGGAGTACGTGGAGGAAACCCACGCAGATACAGGGAGAACATGCAAACTCCAGGCAGGTGGTGCTGTGGTTGGGATTCGAACCAATGACCCGAGTACTGCCAGGTGGAAGTGCAAACCATTTAGCCACTGTGCTGCTCAAAATCCATACTAGACCTGAAAGGCCTGGCATGAATTGGAGGGGGGACCCCACTGTTTCTTGGGTGTTTTTTTTTTTTTTTGTTTTTTTTTTTCCTCAAATTTTTTTTTTTCTTAATTGCCAGCAGTAGGTTTCTTGATCGGTTGTTACTCAGCGGCCACCCGCTCCTTAACAACCAGCTAAACTCACACAAAATGTATTAATAAAATAGAAAAAACTCATCAAAAACAAGTCTGAAAAAAAACACAAAATGCATCAAACTAAATCTGCATAGATGTGACCCTAGATTTGGATGGTGGGTGTGTAGGGTGGGGATGGTGGTGGATATAGGTGAATGAGATGGAAAATATAGCTAGTTGAGGAGGATATACTCGGAAGATGATGGGAGTAGGATGGTATATATAGGGTGGTGGTGTTTAGGACAAGGACATTGGTAGATACAGATGAATGAGATGGAAATACTATCATAGCTAGTTGAGGAGGATATATTTGGGAAATGATGGGAGTAGGATTTTGTATATTGGGTGGAAGTGTGTAGGGTGGGGATGGTGGTGCATACAAATGAATGGGATGGAAATGTCATAGCTGGTTGGTGATATCTTCAAAAGATGATGGGAGTAGTATGGTGTGTAGGGTGGGGATGGTGGTGGATACAGGTGAATGAGATGGAAAATATAGCTAGTTGAGGTGGATATACTCAGAAGATGATGGGAGTAGGATGGTATATATTGGGTGTTGGTGTGTAGGGTGGGAATGGTGGTGGATACAGGTGAATGAGATGGAAAATTTATCGTAGCTAGTTGATGATGATATCCTCAGGAGATGTTGGGACTAGTGTGGTGTTTTTTAGGTGGTGGTGTGTAGGACAAGGACGTTGGTGGATACAGATGAATGAGATGGAAATATTATCATAGCTAGTTGAGGAGGATATATTTGGGAAATGATGGGAGCAGGATGGTGTATATTGGGTGGAAGTGTGTAGGGCGGGGATGGTGTTGCATAAAAAACGAATGGGATGGAAATGATGTCATATCTGGTTGGTGATATCTTCGGGAGATGATGGGAGTAGTATGGTGTGTAGGGTGGGGATGGTGGTGGATACAGATGAATGAGATGCAAATAATCGTTAAGGAGGGTATACTCGGCAGATGATGGAAGTAGTATGGTGTATAGGTGGATACAGATGAATGAGATGGAAAAGATATCATAGATATTCCAGGTGGATATATCCTGTAGATGATGGGAGTAGTATGATGTATAGGGTGGAGATCGTGGTGACTACGGAGGGAGGAGAGTGCAATATATCTGGTCGTTGATGATATGTTCAGGAGATAACGGGACTAGTGTGGTGTATATTAGGTGGTGGCGTTACGACAGAGACAATGGTGGATATGGAGGAAGGAGTTGATAACATAGCTGGTCCAGGATGATATACTCAGGAGAAGATGGGACTAGTGTGGTGTATATCAGGTAATGGTGTATAGGGTGGGGATGGTGGTGGATACAGATGAATGAGAAGGAAATAATAGTTAAGGAGCATTTATTTGGGAGATGATGGGAGTCATATGGTGTATAGGGTGGGGTGGTGGTGGATACAGATGAATGAGATGCATAGAATAGCTGAGGAGGGTATACTCAGGAGATGATGGGAGTAGTATGGTGTATAGGTGGATACAGATGAATGAGATGGAAAAGATATCATAGATCTTTGAGGTGGATATATCCTGGAGATGATGTATAGTATGATGTATAGGGTGCAGATTGTGGTGAATACGGAGGGAGGAGAGTGTAATATATCTGGTCGTTTATGATATGCTCAGGAGATAACGAGACTAGTGTGGTGTATATTAGGTGGTGGCTTTAGGACAGGGACAGTGGTGGATGTCCTGGTCCAGGATAACATAGCTGGTCCAGCTGGGAGATGATGGGAGTAGTATGGTGTATAGGGCGGGGATGCTGGTGGATACAGATTAATGAGATGGAAATAATAGTTGATTAGCATATACTCGGGAGATGATGGGGGTAGTATGGTGTATAGGGTGGGGATGGTGGTGGATACAGATGAATGAGATGGAAATAGTTGAGGAGCATGTACTCGGGAGATGATGGGAGTAGTATGGTGTATAGGGCGGGGATGGTGGTGGATACACATGAATGAGATGGTAATAATAGTTGAGAAGCATGTACTCGGGAGATGATGGGAGTAGTATGGTGTATAGGGCGGGGATGCTGGTGGATACAGATGAATGAGATGGAAAAGATATCATAGATCGTTGAGGTGGATATATCCTGGAGATGATGTATAGTATGATGTATAGGGTGCAGATTGTGGTGAATACAGAGGGAGGAGAGTGTAATATATCTGGTCGTTTATGATATGCTCAGGAGATAACGAGACTAGTGTGGTGTATATTAGATGGTGGCTTTAGGACAGGGACAGTGGTGGATATCTTGGTCCAGGATAACATAGCTGGTCCAGCTGGGAGATGATGGGAGTAGTATGGTGTATAGGGTGGGGATGGTGGTGGATACAGATGAATGAGATGGAAATAGTTGAGGAGCATGTACTCTGGAGATGATGGGAGTAGTATGGTGTATAGGGCGGGGATGCTGGTTGATACAGATGAATGAGATGGATACAATAGTTGAGGAGCATGTACTCTGGAGATGATGGGAGTAGTATGGTGTATAGGGCGGGGATGCTGGTTGATACAGATGAATGAGATGGATACAATAGTTGAGGAGCATGTACTCGGGAGATGATGGGAGTAGTATGGTGTATAGGGCGGGGATGGTGGTGGATACACATGAATGAGATGGTAATAATAGTTGAGGAGCATGTACTCGGGAGATGATGGGAGTAGTATGGTGTATAGTGTGGGGATGCTGGTGGATACAGATGAATGAGATGGATACAATAGTTGAGGAGCATGTACTCGGGAGATGATGGGAGTAGTATGGTGTATAGGGCGGGGATGGTGGTGGATACACATGAATGAGATGGTAATAATAGTTGAGGAGCATGTACTCGGGAGATGATGGGAGTAGTATGGTGTATAGGGCGGGGATGCTGGTGGATACAGATGAATGAGATGGAAATAGTAGTTGATTAGCATATACTCGGGAGATGATGGGAGTAGTATGGTGTATAGGGCGGTGATGCTGGTGGATACAGATGAATGAGATGGAAATAGTAGTTGATTAGCATATACTCGGGAGATGATGGGAGTAGTATGGTGTATAGGGCGGGGATGCTGGTTGATACAGATGAATGAGATGGAAATAGTTGAGGAGCATGTACTCGGGAGATGATGGGAGTAGTATGGTGTATAGGGTGGGATGCTGGTGGATACACATGAATGAGATGGAAATAGTTGAGGAGCATGTACTCGGGAGATGATGGGAGTAGTATGGTGTATAGGGTGGGATGCTGGTGGATACACATGAATGAGATGGAAATAGTTGAGGAGCATGTACTCGGGAGATGATGGGAGTAGTATGGTGTATAGGGTGTGGATGGTGGTGGATACAGATGAATGAGATGGAAATAATAGTTGAGGAGCATGTACTCGGGAGATGATGGGAGTAGTATGGTGTATAGGGCGGGGATGCTGGTGGATACAGATGAATGAGATGGAAATAATAGTTGAGGAGCATGTACTCGGGAGATGATGGGAGTAGTATGGTGTATAGGGTGGGATGCTGGTGGATACACATGAATGAGATGGAAATAGTTGAGGAGCATGTACTCGGGAGATGATGCGAGTAGTATGGTGTATAGGGTGGGGATGGTGGTGGATACAGATGAATGAGATGGAAATACTATTACAGCTGGTTGGTGATGACATGCTGTCCTCGGGAGACGGGGGGACTGGTGTAGTTTGCAGCATTGACGTTTGCTCAGCTGTCGGGTCTCGCACACACGGCTATGAATTGTGAGTCACACACAGATCCTGCTGTGGACTAATAAGGAAAGGTCTGAGCCTGTGATCTCATTATTGATGGCTCTGAGCTTAGAGACTCTTCAGTACCGGGACAAACCCTGAGCTTCAATGCTGGATCCCAGACCTGCAGATTTATGATCAGAAGTCATTTCATACGGTTATATGTGCAGATCCCAAATCACCTCTGAAGATGGGACCCCGCATGATTTCATATATATTACAGTCACCGGACACTTTATTAGGTCCACCTGTTCAATCGCTTGGTAATACAAATTGCTAATCAGCCAATCACAGGGCAGCTACTCAATGCATTTAGGCATCTAGAGGTGGTGAAGACGACTTGTTGACATTCAAACCGAGCAGCAGAATGGGGAAGAAGGGGGATTTAAGTGACTTTGAACATGGCAAGGTTGGTGCCAGGCAGGCAGGCTGGTCTTTCAAAAACAGCTAGTCACTGGGATTTTCACACACAACCATCTCTAGAGTTTACAGAGAATGGTCCGAAAAAGTGAAAATATCCAGTGAGCGGCAGTTTTGTGAAGAAAAATGCCTTGTTGATGTCAGAGGAGAAGGGCAGACTGGTTCAGCTGCAACATTTAGATGCTAGGGTCAGAATTTGGTGTAAACAACATGAAAGCATGGATCCATCCTGCCTTGTATCAACAGTTCAGGCTGGTGGTGGTGTAATGGTGTGGGGGATATTCTCATTCCACGAACAAGGTGGACCTAATAAAGTGGCCGGTGAGTGTATATTGCATGTGTAGATCTCACCCGTGTCGGTTACCCAAAAATACCAATCAGATTCCTTGCTGTGCATGAAAAGTAACCCTAATTGGCTGCTGCCTGCAAAGATGGCAACTGCTTTACGTTTTTTGTTGTCGTGTTGACGTAGACACATAGGTTGATGACATCGGGACTTGGGTCTGGTTCTCATGGACATTGTTGACTTCTAGAAAGTCTCCTGGTTGGTGACACCTGGACTTGGGTCTTGTTCTCATGGGAATTCTTGACTTCTAGAAGGTCTTCTGGTTGGTGACACCTGGACTTGGGTATGGTTCTCATGGACATTGTTGACTTCTAGAAGGTCATCTGGTTGGCGATACCTGGACTTGGGTATGGTTCTCATGGACATTCTTGACTTCTAGAAGGTCTTCTGGTTGGTGACACCTGGACTTGGGTCTGGTTCTCATGGGCATTCTTGACTTCTAGAAGTTCTTCTGGTTGGTGATACCTGGACTTGGGTTTAATTCTAATGGGCATTGTTGACTTCTAGAAGGTCTTCTGGTCTTACACTGATAAAGCATTAGGGTGGTCTGCTTCCAGTCAGTTTCCAGATAGCCTTTTTTTTTTTTTCTTCCCAGGTTCCACTACAGGTTCTCTTTAGGAGGATGATTGAGAATCAGATCTTGGAAAAAGAAAACATTTGTATGTTATCAGCCATACCTTGGCCCAAAGTCTTACGTACATGGAGAGCTCTTTAACACCTCAAGACTGGCCCACCCCATTCTGCCACTCCCTGTTGGTTGTTCAGACTATGAATGGTCCCTATGGTCTAGTAGGCAGTTTTGGCAATGGAGAGCAGATCTGAGTCAGAATTTGCGGCCTGAGCTCCTTGAGTTCCCCTGGTACAGAGATTGTTGTGACTGGCTCAGTGTTCTTCTGTACAGCACTGCGGTATATGTCAGGGCTATATAATTGGAGAACCTCACTATTGAACAACAATAGTAGGTCCGTGCCGTGCTGGGATTGTACACGTGCCGGTGTTTTGCGGAAAGCTGCACCCCTGACATTCCTGGCTTATCAGCAGTGCCACCACCCGCCTGTCACCTGGGGGCAAAGTGCAGCTACATTCCTCACACAGGGACTTCTGACATCCGCACTGTATATGGACATTCCTCTGTACGGAGATTAGAAGAATGCTGACTATTCCTCCGATTGCACTTCACATTTTATTGCTGCTAGATTTGTAATATTTGTGCTGGAAATGGAGAAAAGAATGGCAAACATATTGGGAGCAATCTCCCCCTTCCCCCCCCTCATGGAGATGTCACGTGATGCTCATCCCATCCCCACAGTGAGGTCTTTTACATGACCCCCCCCCCCCCCCCCATGGAGAGGTCCCTTACGTGATCCTCCTCCCTCATGAAGAGGTCTCTTGCGTGAAACCACCCACATGGAGAGGTTCTTTAAGTGATCCCCCCATGGAGGGGTCTTTTATGTGACCCCCCCCAACCTTCAGCCCCCCCTTGAGAGCTTTCCTACGTAACCTGCCCCCTTCACCTCCATGGAGAGGTCTTTTGCGTGAACCCCCCCCCCTTTCCCCCCATGGTGCGGTCTCTCACATGACCTACCTTCCCACCCATGGAGAGGTCTTTTACATAACCCCCACCCTTCACCCCCATGGAAAGGTTTTTTACATGACCCCCCCTTTCCCCCATGGTGAGGTCTCTCACGTGACTCCTCCCTCCCACCCATGGAGAGGTATTTTACATAACCCCCCCTTCACCCATGTGAAAAGGTTTCATAAGTACCCCGCCCCCTTCACCTCGATGGAGAGGTCCTTTTACGTAACCCCTCTCCTTTCCCCCATGGCGGGGTCTCACGTGAATTCTCCCCCCCTCCCCCACCGGAGAGGTCTGTTACGTAACCCCCCTCCCTTCACCCTAATGGAAAGATTTCTACGTGACCCCCCTCCTCCACCCCCATGGAGAGGTTTCCACGGTGGTGACCCCCCCTTCACCCCCGTGGAGAGGTTTCCACGGTGGTGACCCCCCCTTCACCCCCGTGGAGAGGTTTCCACGGTGGTGACCCCCCCTTCACCCCCGTGGAGAGGTTTCCACGGTGGTGACCCCCCCTTCACCCCCGTGGAGAGGTTTCCACGTGGTGACCCCCCCTTCACCCCCATGGAGAGGTTTCTTCGTGACCCCCTTCCTTCACCCCCATAGAGAGGTTTCAACGTGACCCCCCTTCACCCCCGTTGAGAGGTTTCTACATGACCCCCTCCCCCTTCACCCCCATGGAGAGGTTTCTATGTGACCCCCCCCCCCCCCCTCCCTTCACCCCCATGGAGAGGTTTCTTACGTGACCCTCTCTTCCCCCCCCATATTTAGAAGCCTCTTACTTGAGTGTGTAAGGACTACAGAACCTATATGTCTCTACAGTATCTTGAATGGAGAGAGGAAGGGGTTCTGTAGAGTGCCAACGTTGCTGCTCCACGGATACAGTACAGTGAGCGTTGTCACCGTAGGACAGGAAGTGTATTACTGGCAGGACCACCAGGTAAAAATAAATGGGAGAGATGTCTGGAAAGAGAAAACTAATGCAGCCACTTTAAGCTACAATAAATGACATCTTTGTTCTCGGGTTCAGATAATACTTTAAGCTGCCAAATGCTCCGCTGCGAATCAGTCCTGGAATGTGGAACTCTGGATGACCTTCTTATAGCCGCCATCCATGGTTCTAGGTATTAGGGAGAACATGGAAAGTTTTCATCCAGGAGATTGATCCCAGCACCCAGTTCTGCACAGGATGGCCGGGGATTTGTCTTTGCTGCTTTCGGCGGGAGGTAGATTGTGATGGAGATAACAATTTATTTATTTAGCTGTAATTTGTGTATAAAGGGCCACATGTGGCCCCTGGGCTGCAGGTCGGGTGTGGCGTGTGTCAGTCCCGGCCTGAGAACTCTCTGCCACCTCCATCTGATAAACATTTTCCTACAGCCTTGTGGAGGAATCCTCTCCCTGACCTCCCCTATCTCCTCTGTAATCCATTACATATGGGTTGTCTCTGCTACGCGGAAATACGCGGGAACGCCAGCTAGATATGTCACATGACTGCCCTGTCCCCGCCCCTCGCCATTCCACCTCTGCGTCATTTTTGGTAATTGCTGCAGATTTATAGATTTGAAGTAAAAATTATTTTATTTGTGTGTGTACAGTATTGGGCCACTGGCCTTTCCACGCACATGACCTTTAATGGCCTTCCAGTCTTAGTCCGTAGGGTTCAATATTGAGTTGGCCCCGCCCTCTCCACGCACATGACCTTTATTGGCCTCCGAGTCTTAGTCCGTAGGGTTCAATATTGAGTTGGCCCCGCCCTTCCCACACACATGACCTTTAATGGCCTCCCAGTCTTAATCCGTAGGGTTCAATATTGAGTGGCCCCGCCCTTTCCACGCACATGACCTTTAATGGCCCCCCAGTCTTAGTCCGTAGGGTTCAATATTGAGTTGGCCCCGCCCTTTGCAGCTATAACAGCTTCAACTCTTCTGGGAAGGCCGTCCACAAGGTTTAGGAGGGTGTCTATGGGAAGGTTGGACCATTCTTCCAGAAGCACATTTGTCAGGTCAGGCACTGATGTCGGGGGAGGAGGCCTGGCTCACAGTCTCCGCTCTAATTCATCCCAAAGGTGTTCTATGGGGTTGAGGTCAGGACTCTGTGCAGGACAGTCAAGTTCCTCCACCCCAAACTGGCTCCTCCATGTCTTTATGGACCTTGCTTTGTGCACTGGTGCGCAGTCATTTTGGAACAGGAAGGGGCCATCCGAAAACTCCTCCCACAAAGTTGGGAGCATGAAATTGTCCAAAATGTCACCTTAAGAGTTCCCTTCACTGGAACTAGGGGGCCAAGCCCTGAAACACAACCCCACACCATAATCCCCCCTCCACCAAACCTTACACTTGGCACAATGCAGTCAGGCAAGTACCGTTCTCCTGGCAACCGACAAACCCAGACACGGCCATTGTATTGCCAGGCAGAGAAGTGTGATTGGTCACTCCAGAGAACACGTCTCCACTGCTATTGAGTCTAGTGGCAGCGTGCTTTACACCACGGAATCCGACGCTTTGCATTGCGCTTGGTGATGGAAGTCTTCGATGCAGCTGCTCGGCCATGGAAACCCATTCCATGAAGCTCTCTACGCACTGTTGTTGGGCTCATCTGAAGGCCACACCAAGTTTGGAGGTTTTTAGCTATTGACTCTGCAGACAGTTGGCGACTTCTGCGCACTGTGCGCTTCAGCATGCGCTGACCCCGCTCTGTCATGTGACGTGGCCTACCACTTGGTGGCTGAGTGGCTGTTGTTCCCAGTGGCTTTCTCTTTGTTATAATCCCACTAACAGTTGAGCGTGGAATATTTAGTAGCCAGGAAATGTCACGGATGGACTTATTGCCCAGGTGGCCACCTATCACGGGACCACGCTTGGAGTCACTGAGCTCCTGAGAGCGACCCATTCTTTCACCAATGTTTGTAGAAGCTGTCTGCATGCCTAGGGGCTTGATTGTATACACCTGTGTCCATGGAGGGGATTGGAGCACCTGAATCACATGATTTTGAGGGCGGGAACAATACTTTTGGAAATTTTAGTGTGTATATATATATATATATATATATATGTGTCTATTTTTATAGCTATATAGATAGACAAAGGTAAGGTGACTGGAGGGAGGACTTAGCTGCTGGATGAGGTGAGAATGACAATGGGTGGAATTGCTGGTCATGGAAGGTATATGCTGTATACCGTCCCTGCTGTAAAGTGGAGCTCTTACTAAAAGGGGCAAAGTACAGAGTCTTCTAAGGTGTTGCTCTTCTATGGTGCCCTCTCTCATTCTTCTCCTACATTCTTCTACTCCCCCAATAGATTAGAGCAGATTACACATTTTCTAACCAGCCAGGCCCCTGGCATGCTCCTTGCACTCCATTCATTGCTATGAGTCGGGGGCCCCATACAGCCTACCTGTCAGCACCCCCTTCCCTGGGCCAGTAAGGTGCCACCACCTTTGATGATGATGGCCCTGTCCATAGGACAAAGAGCTTGCAGAGTCCATGGGCATGTACATCTTCTCTTCTTATGTATGGATCTGTTCTCTACCTTCATAAAACCATTTTATACCAGGCAATGATGTCATCAGGTATGACCGGTGAAGGACAGTTGACTGGTTGGTGGATGGAGCTGGAGTTGAGGGTGTTGCGCTCATTTTGTCACTCTTCCCGCAGGTGCGGCATCGCCAGTCCGGGCAGATCATGGTACTGAAGATGAACAAGATGATGAGCAACCGTGCCAATATGCTTCGAGAGGTCCAGCTGATGAACCGACTCTGTCACCCCAATATCCTCAGGTAGGTGTACCTCCCCCCCTCCCCATATACTGTCACACCCATGTCCTAAATTAGGTTTATCTCTATAGTGCTTCCAGTCACCTCAACACGTTTGGATTAGTGTACCTCCATATTCTGTAACTCCCACATCATAAGTCCGCTGTACCCTTAAATATTAAAACCCTGAGGTACAGTGCCTTCAAAAAGTATTCCTACCCCTCGATATTTCCCACATTTTGTCATCTTACAACCAAAAACGTCAATGTATTTTATTGGGATTTGATGTGATAGACCAGCCTTTCTCAACCAGGGTGCCTTGAGGTTTCTTCAGGGGTGCCTTCGCAAAATCTCTGAAAATTGCCCAAAACGTATACAAGCCTGCGGTGGACAAGCCTGTTTTTTAGTTGCACAAAGCCACAGGTTTTTATTGTACACCATGACCTTCTAGCCCCCGGCGTCCGGACAGCCAATGACATCAGTTGATAAGTAGGACGTCTGCTGCCTGCACAGCATTCTAGTTTGATCTGCCCCCGCCCCTCTCCATCAGTGCTGGGGTCACATTAGCTCAGTGATGGAGAAAAATTGAAGGAGAAGAGAAACATTGGAATACTAGACAGTACCAGGGTGCAAAAGTGTATTTGCTTTGGAAGACAAAATCCCCTCTAATGTTGGGTGTCCTACATGTGTGGATGTTGCTGTGTTATAGAAAACTATTAGAATCGTTTGCCACATTTTATAATGGGGTGGCTCATGACTGTTCATTTTATAGGGTGCCTTGGGACTGCCCATCATTTTATAGGGTGTCTTGGGACTGCCCATCATTTTATAGGGTGTCTTGGGACTGCCCATTATTTTATAGGGTGCCTTGGGACTGCCCATCATTTTATAGGGTGCCTCGGGACTGTCCATCATTTTATAGGGTGCCTCGGGACTGTCCATCATTTTATAGGGTGCCTCGGGACTGTCCATCATTTTATAGGGTGCCTCGGGACTGTCCATCATTTTATAGTGTGCCTCGGGACTGTCCATCATTTTATAGGGTGCCTCGGGACTGTCCATCATTTTATAGGGTGCCTCGGGACTGCCTATCATTTTATAGAGTGCCTCGGGACTGCCTATCATTTTATAGGGTGCCTCGGGACTGCCTATCATTTTATAGGGTGCCTCGGGACTGCCTATCATTTTATAGGGTGCCTCGGGACTGCCTATCATTTTATAGGGTGCCTCGGGACTGCCTATCATTTTATAGGGTGCCTCGGGACTGCCTATCATTTTATAGGGTGCCTCGGGACTGTCCATTTTATAGGGTGCCTCGGGACTGTCCATTTTATAGGGTGCCTCGGGACTGTCCATCATTTTATAGGGTGCCTTGACTGAAAAAAGGTTGAGAAACACTGTGATAGACCGACACAAAGTAGCACATAATTGTGAAGTGGAAGGAAAATGAGAAATGGTTTTCAACATTTGTGACCAATAAATCTGTGAAAAGTGAGGTGACATTTGTATTTGGCCCCCCGGAGTCAATACTTTGTAGGACCCCCTTTGGCTGCAATTCCAGCTGCAAGTCTTTTTGGGGATGTCTCTTTGCACATCTAGAGAGGGACATTTCTACCCATTCTTCTTTGCAGAATCCCTCAAGCTCTGTCAGATTGGATGGAGGGCGTCTGGGAACAGCAATTTTCAGGTCTGGCCACAGATTCTCCATTGGATTTGGGTCTGGACTGTGACTGGGCCATTCTAACACATGAAGATGCTTTGATCGGAACCATTCCATTGTAGGTCTGGCTGGATGTTTCGGGTCGTTGTCCTGCTGGAAGGGGAACCTCTGCCCCGGTCTCCAGTCTTCTGCAGACTCTAACAGGTTTTCTTCTAAGATTGCCCTGTATTTGGCTCCATCCATCTTCCCATCAACTCTGACCAGCTTCCCTGTCCTTGCTGAAGAAAAGCATCCCCACCACATGATGCTGCCACCACCATGTTTCACGGTGGGGATGGTGTGTTCAGGGTGATGGGCAGTGTTAGTTTTCCACCACATATAGCGTTTTGCTTTTAGGCCAAAAAGTTGAATTTTGGTCTCCTCTGACCGGAGCCCCTTCTTCCACATGTTTGCTGTGTCCCCCACATGGCTTCTCACAAACTGCAAACGGGACTTCTTATGGCTTTCTTCCAACAATGTCTTTCTTCTTGTCACTCTTCTATAAAGGCCAGATTTGTGGAGTGCGCGACTAATAGTTGTCCTGAGGACAGATTCCCCCCCTGAGCTGTGATCTCTGCAGCTCCTCCAGAGTTCCCATGGGCCTCTTGGCTGCTTCTCTGATGAATGCTCTCTTTGCCCAGCCGGTCAGTTTAGATGGACGGCCATGTCTTGGTAGGTTGGCAGTTGTGCCGTACTCTTCCCATTTTCGGATGATGATGGATTGAACAGTGCTCCGTGGGATGCTCAAAGCTTGGGAGATTTTCTATAACCTAACCCTGCTTTAAACTTCTCCACAACTTTATCCCTGACCTGTCTGGTGTGTTCCTTGGCCTTCATGATGACGTTTGTTCACTAATGTTCTCTAACAAACCTCTGAGGGCTTCACAGAACAGCTGTATTTATACTGAGATCACATGACACACAGGAGGACTCTATGTACTAATTAGGTGACTTCTGAAGGCAATTGGTTCCACTAGATTTTAGTTGGGGGTATCAGAGTAAAGGGGGCTGAATACAAATGCCACCACACTTTTCACAGATTTATTGGTCACAAATGTTGGAAACCATTTCTCATTTTCCTTCCACTTCACAATTATGTGCAACTTTGTGTCGGTCTATCACATCCAATCCCAATAAATACATTGAAGGTTCTGCTTGTCACATGACAACATGGGGAACGTTTCAAGGGGGAGGAAGACTTTTTCAAGGCAGTGTAGGTCGGCTCCAATCTCCTGCCCCCCTTAGAGAAGGTGGACCCCCATATCCTATCTTTGAGGTAGGTGTACCCCCATATCATTTCCCACTTGAGGTAGGTGTACCCCCCATATCCTGTCCCCCTTGAGGTAGGTGTTCCCTGCATAGCCACTTCCCCTTGAGATAGGTGTGCACCCCATTTTTCCCCCCTTGAGATGGGTGTACCCCCCATATCCTCTTCCCTTTGAAGTAGGTGTACCCTGCATATCCTCTCCCCCTTGAGGTAAGTGTACACCCCATATCCACTCCTCCTATAAGTAGGTGTATCCTCAATATCCTGTCCATATCCTGTCCTCCTTGAGGTAAATGTACCTCCATATACTGTCACTCTTGCTGTAGGTGCATCTCCATATTCACTCCCTCTTGAGGTAGGTGCAACCCCGTTGAGGTAGGTGTACCTTCATATTTGTCCCTCTTGAGGTAGATGTACCCCCACATATAACGCCCCCCCCACACCCCCTTGAGGTAGGTGTACCTTCATACCTTGTCCCTCTTGAGGTAGATGCACCCCCACAAATAATGCCCCACCCCCCCTTGAGGTAGGTGTACCCCCCGTATTCTGTAAGTCTAGTAGAAAATGTAGATGTACCTCTATTTCCTTGCTGACTCTTCTTCTCTCCATCTTTCTCAGGTTTATGGGGGTGTGTGTGCAGCAGGGGCAGCTTCATGCCCTGACCGAGGTGAGTATTCCACCCACAAGGGTGATCAGTGCTAGGGACATTGTATGGAGATCTGGGGCTGTGTGTGGTTACCTTGTATGGAGATCTGGGGCTGTGTGTGGTCACCTTGTATGGAGATCTGGGGCTGTGTGTGGTCACCTTGTATGGAGATCTGGGGCTGTGTGTGGTCACCTTGTATGGAGATCTGGAGCTGTGTGTGTGGTCACGCTGTATGGAGATCTGGAGCTGTGTGGGGTCACCTTGTACGGAGATCTGGAGCTGTGTGTGTTCATATTGTATAGAGATCTGGAGCCATGTGTGGTCACATTGTATGGTGATCTGGACCTGTGTGTGGTCACCTTGTACGGAGATCTGGACCTGTGTGTGGTCACCTTGTACGGAGATCTGGACCTGTGTGTGGTCACATTGTATGGAGATCTGGAGCTGTGTGTGGTCACACTGTATGGAGATCTGGGGCTGTGTGTGTTCACACTGTATGGAGATCTGGAGCTGTGTGTGGTCACACTGTATGGAGATCTGGAGCTGTGTGTGGTCACACTGTATGGAGATCTGGAGCTGTGTGTGGTCACACTGTATGGAGATCTGGAGCTGTGTGTGGTCACACTGTATGGAGATCTGGAGCTGTGTTTGGTCACACTGTATGGAGATCTGGAGCTGTGTTTGGTCACACTGTATGGAGATCTGGAGCTGTGTGTGGTCACATTGTATGGAGATCTGGAGCTGTGTGTGGTCACGCTGTACGGAGATCTGGAGTTGTGTGTGTGGTCACATTGTATGGAGATCTGGAGCTGTGTGTGGTCACATTGTATGGAGATCTGGAGCTGTGTGTGGTCACCTTGTATGGAGATCTGAAGTTGTGTGGGGTCACATTGTATGGAGATCTGGAGCTGTGTGTGGTCACATTGTATGGAGATCTGGAGCTGTGTGTGGTCACGCTCTATGGAGATCTGGAGCTGTGTGGTCACGCTGTATGGAGATCTGGAGCTGTGTGTGGTCACGCTGTATGGAGATCTGGAGTTGTGTGTGGTCACGTTGTACGGAGATCTGGAGCTGTGTGTGGTCACATTGTATGGAGATCTGGAGCTGTGTTGGGTCACATTGTATGGAGATCTGGAGCTGTGTTGGGTCACATTGTACGGAGATCTGTCCTGACTGCCGTTGTGTGTTTGCAGTACATCAATGGCGGGAACCTGGAGCAGTTACTGCAGAGTTCGGAGCCCCTCTCCTGGTCTGTACGGGTGAAGCTGAGTCTGGATATTGCCTGGGGTCTGCGCTATCTGCACTCCAAGGGGGTCTTTCATCGTGACCTCACCTCCAAGGTACTGTGCTTGTAGGGGTCCCATCATCGTTGATCTGAAGGAATGTGGGAGGAATAACCGTACAATCTGCATCATCCAGATCACAGATCTAGACGACATTATCTTATTTTTTCCATTTGTTTGAGTCTTCTGGGGCTCCAAACATCAAGACCTCTGTGCAGTCCAACCAGTCCGATTGTACCATGTGTGGCCTGCTCAGTGGTATCCCGGGTGATTGCTGGGCTTAGTTATATAATGGGTGGCCCGCTCAGCAGTACCCTGAGTAGATGACAACCCTGAATATATCATGTGTGGAAGACTAGGTAGATGCCGGGCTTGATTATATCATGTATGGAAGACTAGGTAGATGCCGGGCTTGATTATATCATGTATGGAAGACTAGGTAGATGCTGGGCTTGATTATTTATTATGTGGAAGACTAGGTAGATGCTGGGCTTGGCTATATAGTATGTGGAAGACTAGGTAGGTGCTGGGCTTCATTATATCATGTGTGGAAGACTAGGTGCTGGGCTTGAATATATCATGTATGGAAGACTAGGTAGGTGCTGGGCTTGAATAGATCATGTATGAAAAACTAGGTAGGTGCTGGGCTTGAATATATCATGTATGGAAGACTAGGTAGGTGCTGGGCTTGATTATATAGTATGTGGAAGACTAGGTAGATGCTGGGCTTGATTATATCGTGTATGAAGACTAGGTAGATGCTGGGCTTGATTATTTAGTATGTGGAAGACTAGGTAAGTGCTGGGCTTGAATATATCATATATGGAAGATTAGGTAGGTGCTGGGCTTGAATATATCATGTATGGAAGACTAGGTAAGTGCTGGGCTTGAATATATCGTGTATGAAGACTAGGTAGATGCTGGGCTTGATTATATAGTATGTGGAAGACTAGGTAGGTGCTGGGCTTGGCTATATAGTATGTGGAAGACTAGGTAGGTGCTGGGCTTGGCTATATAGTATGTGGAAGACTAGGTAGGTGCTGGGCTTCATTATATCATGTGTGGAAGACTAGGTGCTGGGCTTGAATATATCATGTATGGAAGACTAGGTAGGTGCTGGGCTTGAATAGATCATGTATGAAAAACTAGGTAGGTGCTGGGCTTGAATATATCATGTATGGAAGACTAGGTAGGTGCTGGGCTTGATTATATAGTATGTGGAAGACTAGGTAGATGCTGGGCTTGATTATATCGTGTATGAAGACTAGGTAGATGCTGGGCTTGAATATATCATGTGTTGAAGACTAGGTAGGTGCTGGGCTTGAATATATCATGTATGGAAGACTAGGTAGATGCTGGGCTTGATTATATCGTGTGTGAAAGAGTAGGTAGGTGCTGGGCTTGAATATATCATGTGTGGAAGACTAGGTAGGTGCTGGGCTTGATTAGATCATGTGTGGAAGACTAGGTAGGTGCCGGGCTTGATTATATCATGTGTGGAAGACTAGGTAGATGCTGGGCTTCATTAGATCATATGTGGAAGACTAGGTAGATGCTGGGCTTCATTAGATCATATGTGGAAGACTAGGTAGATGCTGGGCTTGATTAGATCATGTGTGGAAGACTAGGTAGATGCTGGGCTTGAATATATCGTGTGTGGAAGACTAGGTAGATGCTGGGCTTCATTAGATCATGTGTGGAAGATGCTGGACTTGATTAGATCATATGTGGAAGACTAGGTAGATGCTGGGCTTGAATATATCATGTGTGGAAGACTAGGTAGATGCTGGGCTTGATTATATAGTATGTGGAAGACTAGGTAGATGCTGGGCTTGATTATATAGTATGTGGAAGACTAGGTAGCTGCTGTGGTTGATTATATCATGTACGGAAAACTAGGTATATGCTGGGCTTGAATATATCATGTGTGGAAGACTAAGTAGATGCCGGGCTTGATTGGATCTTTTTCGTTTTTCAAGTAAACTGATTCTTTCTGATTCTTTACGCATGAGATCAGACCTGTGATTTTTTTTTTTTCCCCTCCGTACATCACCTAACTGCCTGCAGACTCTGGTGTTCGGTCTGAGGGTAGACCTGAGGGCTGTTTACCCTCCATATACCACCTGCTGAGGTGTGAAAGTGGACCTCTGAGCTGGATAAATCCTTTAACAGACATTGGCCCCATGGCCCGGGGCCACACACCTATTAGACACTGGGAATACTAGACAAATCTCTTGTGTGTTTGGTACATCAAATGTAATATTTGCATGTATATTGACGCCTCCCCACCTCTCCTAGAACTGCCTGGTGAGATACGATGACAGCGGGTACACGGCTGTGGTGGCAGATTTTGGACTGGCCGAGAAGATACCTGACCGCAGGTGAGACCCCAGGTCATGTGACCACAAGCTGCCTATCCTAGGGAGTTGTTTACCTTCAAGGAACCTGCAGGGGCGTCCTCCACTCTGTGCGCATGCTGCGGTGTTATGCAGAGTTCCCCGTGTGTTATACACTTGGCAGGTGATATTCGCAATCATACAGGATAGAATTAAAAAATATTCAATTTCATGACAATATTTTATTTTTATTTACTTTGTATTGCTGCATATTTTTCAGTATTTTTTTATTTTGATTATTATTCATTTGGGTTTTAGTTTCTAATATATTTTGTGATTAAATTCTTGAGTTTGTTACAATTTAATCATTATTTTTTAAATTTTTATTTGTGTTTATCATTTTTATTATTTGTTTTTTATTTGTCTTATTTTCCATTATATATTTTATGTGTTTTATTGCGTTCATTACAATTTAATCATTTTTTTTATTTATTATGTTTACATGTTACATTTTCTGTACTGTTTGTTTTTTTGTTTTTTTTATATGTTATTATAATTTCATTGTTTTATCTTTTTTATTTAAACTTACACTTTTTTTATATTTGATTATTTTTAATAATTAGTTTTTTTCTGTTATATATTTATGTATTTTGAGTTCATTACAATTTAATCATAATCATTAAATCCAGTGGTGAGGGGCGTGGCCGGGATGTGGGGTCACCCTCAGGTCTTCAGATCTGATATCTCTTCCTGATTAATTATTGCTGAGTTTAATAACCCGAGTCTCTGACCTCTGCACCGCCGTCACACACCGTGTCCCCAGGGACTGCTTCTGCCTGAGATCAGAGGAAATGTGAGAAGGGTGGATTGTGCAGGGAGTAGTAGACGCACGGAGCGAACCCCGGGGAAACCTTCCCCTCCCATCAATGTGTATAAATGACACACACTTCTTCCTGGTTCCTTTTGTATTCTTATTATTTTCTCATTATTTCAGCTGACTAATATCGGCACCTCCTATAGGGAGATTTGTAGTTTGTGTCTCTGCCCCTCCCCCCCACAGTGGGGAGATTTCCCTGCAATAGTGTGTCTATGCCCCGCCCACAATGGGGAGATTCCCCCCAGTAGTTTGTCTCTGCCCCTTCCACAATGGGGTGATTCCCCCCAGTAGTTTGTCTCTGCCCCTTCCACAATGGGGTGATTTCCCCCAGTAGTTGCTGTCTCTGCCCCTCCCACAATGGGGTGATTTCCCCCAGTAGTTGCTGTCTCTGCCCTTCCCACAATGGGGTGATTTCCCCCAGTAGTTGCTGTCTCTGCCCCTCCCACAATGGGGAGATTTTCCTCCAGATGAGTGATACCACCATCTGTCTTTCTATTATCTGGGGCCATTTGATGGAACCGGAAATGTTGGGAGAATCCGGTCATTGGAGTCCCAGAATGATACAAGATGCCAGCAATGGGGTCGATCTGTCAGACCTTCCCGAATTCTCGGTTCTAGGTGGTGTTCGTCTTTAAAAGAGCCTGTAGACCTTTGCGTGGTGCGAATGTTCTGTGATTCTATATGGCCTCCCCTCATCTTCCCGGCCTTTCTCTTCCAGTCAGACGGAACCGCTCACTGTGGTTGGGTCCCCGTATTGGATGGCCCCCGAGGTTCTGCGAGGTGACCTGTACAACGAGAAGGTAATCTCTCGGTATTTATCACATCTGTGAACAGAAGCTGAGTATGACCTCCACTCACCAGGTCTCCTTCTCCTCCACCAGGCTGATGTCTTCTCTTTTGGGATCATATTGTGTGAGATAATCGCCCGGATTCCAGCAGATCCTGACTATCTTCCCCGAACAGAGGTGAGGGCAACCTGAATGAATGTTTCCGTGTGCTCGGTCTTTGAAGACAAGAACCTATCCGTACACACCACCAGGCCCCTGTCCTACCGTCCATACATAGACCACCAGGCTCCTGTCCTACCATCCATACATAGAACACCAGGCCCCTGTCCTACCATCAATACATAGACCACCAGGCCCCTGTCCTACCATCCATACATAGACCACCAGGCCCCTGTCCTACCATCCATACATAGACCACCAGGCCCCTGTCCTACCATCCATACATAGACCACCAGGCCCCTGTCCTACCATCCATACATAGACCACCAGGCCCCTGTCCTACCATCCATACATAGACCACCAGGCCCCTGTCCTACCATCCATACATAGACCACCAGGCCCCTGTCCTACCATCCATACATAGACCACCAGGCCCCTGTCCTACCATCCATACATAGACCACCAGGCCCCTGTCCTACCATCCATACATAGACCACCAGGCCCCTGTCCTACCATCCATACATAGACCACCAGGCCCCTGTCCTACCATCCATACATAGACCACCAGGCCCCTGTCCTACCATCCATACATAGACCACCAGGCCCCTGTCCTACCATCCATACATAGACCACCAGGCCCCTGTCCTACCATCCATACATAGACCACCAGGCCCCTGTCCTACCATCCATACATAGACCACCAGGCCCCTGTCCTACCATCCATACATAGACCACCAGGCCCCTGTCCTACCATCCATACATAGACCACCAGGCCCCTGTCCTACCATCCATACATAGACCACCAGGCCCCTGTCCTACCATACATAGACCACCAGGCCCCTGTCCTACCATCCATACACATCACCAGGCCCCTTGTCCTACTGTCCATACATAGACCACTAGGCTTCTGTCCTACCATCCATACACATCACCATGCCCCTGTCCTACCGTCCATACATAGACCACCAGGAACCTGTCCTACCATCCATACCTAGATCGCCAGACCCGTCTTACCGTCCATACCTAGATCGCCAGACCCCTGTCCTACCGTCCGTACCTAGATCGCCAGACCCCTGTCCTACCGTCCGTACCTAGATCGCCAGACCCCTGTCCTACCGTCCGTACCTAGATCGCCAGACCCCTGTCCTACCGTCCGTACCTAGATCGCCAGACCCCTGTCCTACCGTCCGTACCTAGATCGCCAGACCCCTGTCCTACCGTCCGTACCTAGATCGCCAGACCCCTGTCCTACCGTCCGTACCTAGATCGCCAGACCCCTGTCCTACCGTCCGTACCTAGATCGCCAGACCCCTGTCCTACCGTCCATACCTAGATCGCCAGACCCCTGTCCTACCGTCCATACCTAGATCGCCAGACCCCTGTCCTACCGTCCATACCTAGATCGCCAGACCCCTGTCCTACCGTCCATACCTAGATCGCCAGACCCCTGTCCTACCGTCCATACCTAGATCGCCAGACCCCTGTCCTACCGTCCATACCTAGATCGCCAGACCCCTGTCCTACCGTCCATACCTAGATCGCCAGACCCCTGTCCTACCGTCCATACCTAGATCGCCAGACCCCTGTCCTACCGTCCATACCTAGATCGCCAGACCCCTGTCCTACCGTCCATACCTAGATCGCCAGACCCCTGTCCTACCGTCCATACCTGGATCACTAAACTCCTTACGGTTATGGTATAGGGATTTTTTTTCTTTCTTGTAAAGTGATAAGATAAATTTCATTGTTCAGGTTATAGAGGACTTCTACTGTGGAAGATGCACTCGAAAATAAAGACAAGGACTGGACATCAGTATTTTCTGTGGTCTTGTCTTGGTCTATCCTGTTACTGACTTGCCATGCCTTGTTCTGCACAGTGTCTCTGTGTGTGTGGCAATTATTTGTGTCTCTGGTGGCCATCTTGGTAGGTGAGCAGGGCTTTGCTTCTTCATGTCAGAGCTGCCCTCCTAGTGTGGGAATATTCAGGAAGATGCAGGAGATGTGGGGGAAGCACAGGTTCACAGATTGAATGAAGCAGAGGCAGAGAGATCATTGCACTGCAGGTCTTCAGGTATAACTTCCTCTCCGACAAGGAGAACACTGAGTGGCATCACCAATCTCTCTCCATATATGGTGAGACTAGCAGTCAGAGGCAACCAGTGAAGCAATTTCACAACCCTCAGGGGATGCTCCTGTCTGGCTCCATTCCCAGTAAATGATGGCTAAGGCCAGATCACAGATGGTGTCAGTTTTGGGCACGTGGTCAGGGTGTTGTGTTGTTTTGTTCTCCTATCTCATTGTGTCTCTCCCGGCAGGATTTTGGTCTGGATATCAAGTCATTTCGGGAGATGGTGCAGCCGGACTGTCCCCCTGCCTTCCTCCAGCTGGCCTTCCATTGTTGTTGGGTAAAAACATCTCTATGTCTATAAATTGTGATGATATGAAGGGGACTGTACCTGTATATGCCATTGTAGCACCTTACTGGACATTGTACTTTTGTATTTACTGCCTAGTCTTTACCTGTTTAATCCTCCCTTGTTTAGACATCCAAAAGCCCTGAGACTCCTGCTGGGTGCCGATATCTTGGATTTGATGTCAGCAGATTTGGGTTGGCACTCTACAGTAGCCTTTCTCAACCCTTTTACCCCAGGGGAACCCCTAAAATAATTTTAAGGCCTTCAGTTATCCTTACCAAAACCAATTAATAAGGGTCAATGGGAAAAATGCCTTTAACTATGGTTAGTTGGAAGTTGACTTTGGTCCCAGGACTATGTAGGCCCCATCAAAAAGGAGGTCAATTTACCAAAGTTCAAGGAGCCCTAGGGTTCCCCTGTTTGAGAATGACTGCTCTATAGTACTTTTTTTCACTCCTGTGGTGGATCAGTTTTCAGCGGGCAGTTAACAGGCAGCTAAGAGGCAATATATTGCCTTCTCACTATCTTAAAACTGAAAAGATCAAACCACTGTGCCGTAGCCGCATGCATGACGGATGCCGTGCGCCCCCATTTATTTGGGTTTAATGTTTGCCGCAACTTGTGTACAGCCTTGTGTAGATGCATGTTCCTCTTTAGGTGGGTGGCTGTGCTGGTGGTGGTATTGGGCAGTTAGACTGCAGCTCAACTGCCTGTTTTGATCGCCTCCTGGCTGCCCATGTGAACAAGACCTATCCTGACAATCCCGTCAAACAGGCTTCATACAGTTTTGCACTGTTTTGCACTCACTGGGATAGCAGGCTTTCCAATCCCCAAGGCCACAAAGCAGCACAGTCCCTCCAACATGCTTCACAGTTGTGATACATTTTTGGATATTTCTCCTGCTTTACGTCTTCCAGACAGTCCAACTTGTTTTCCTACCCCCACATAGTATTGTCCCTGAAGAATTGGGTTGTCTCTCCAACATAATATTGTCCCTGAAGAATTTGGTCCCCTTCTCCACAGAACATTGTTTGAGCATAATTGGGTTCCTTGCCCCAGAAAACATTGTCCCAGAAGAATTGGGTTCCCTTTCCCTCATAATATTCTCCCAGAAGAATTGGTTCTGCTTCCCCAAAGAACTGTGTTTATGCAGAATTGGGTCCATTTCCTCAGAGAACATTGTTTCAGAAGAATTGGGTCCTTTTTCCCCACAGAACATTATCCCAGAGGATGTGGATCCCCCTCCCTCACAGAACATTGAGCAGAATTGGGTTCCCTGCCCCAGAGAACATTGTTTCATAGGAATTGGGTTTCCTGCCCCAGAGAACATTGTTTCAGAGGAATTGGGTCCCCTTCCCAATAGATCATTGCTCCAGAATTGGGTCCTCTTCTCATAATATTGTCCCAGAAGAATTGGGTCCCCTTCCACACAGAGCATTTCTTGGGCAGAATTAGGCTCTTTCTCCTGAGAACATTGTCCCAGAAGAATTGGGTTCCCTCCCCCTCATAATATTGTCCCAAAATAATTGGGTTTCCTTCCCCACAGAAGATTTTTTGAGTAGAATTGGGTCCCTTGCCCCACAGAACGTTGTCCCAGAAGAATAGGGTCCACAGTTCAATGTCTGAGATGAATTGGGTCCCAACCCTTCACAGATCCTTGTCTCAAACGAATGGGGTCCCCTATTCTACAGAACCTTGTTGCAGAAAGATTGGGTCCAACTCCCCTAGGAACATTGGGTCCCCTCCCTCCACAGATCATTGAGAAGAATGGGGTCCCCTATCCTGCAGAACATTGTTCCAGAAGATTTGGGTTCCCTCACACCACCCAGCACACTGATTTAGCTGTCAGATGACAACTCTTGGTCACAGCTTCTCATTGGGTGCCAGTGGGACTGACTTCTGATTATATGACCTCTGTGAGAACCAATCACAGTAGTCACGTGGTATAGAAGCCCCGCCTTCAGGCATTAAAGTCCACCAGGCTGCGTGAAGGGGTTGAATAATCTGGTCTTGTGTAATCATCATATGTGGTTCTCTTTAAATGTTCTGTTGAAGGTGACACACTTTCTGTTCCCCCGTAGATGGCACCTGACTCCAGGCCGTCCTTCTGTGAGGTGAGTCTGCGACTTGAAGACATCCTGGATGGGATGGATGTGATGAAGACTCCATGCAGAAGCCGGAAGGACGTGTCGGAGTTGATAACCCCGGGCAGCAGTAAGTGTGCCGATGTGGGCAGATAACGGCTCCTGATTGGTCTCTTGTCAGTGAAGGGAACCAACTTTACATTTTATGCAATATAAGTATATTCACAATATATGTATAAAAGTAGTTGTTTCCTGGAGGATCAGTACTCACAATGGAGAACCCTTCCTGTACGGATGCCAGAATTTCTTTCTCATCCATTGAGGAACACAGAAATTCAGAAATTGTTGGGTTTTCCTGCTGCGTACAGGAAGGTTCGGAAACTGGCATCCCAAGATAAGCCCTCCCACCCCCAGCATTACTCCCATTTTTTGCTAATGTCTGGGGAAGATGAAGTCCTTTTTTTCGGCTCTGCTGAGAAATGCGTAGCCTATCATGGGTCTTTCTTTCTTTTCAGTTTTATTTATGAACTCTGCTACTATTGATTCCTTACTATGTCAATGCTTGAGCTGGTCTTCCCGCGGTAGCTTTCTAAATTGATCTTTCCGAAGCCTTACTTTGATGTGCCAGGACTCCGTTGGACTAGGCATTATGGGTCTAGTCCAAAAGTGGTCTTTGGGCACTGGGTTTCACGTCTGGGCTTTCCAGAAGTTTGCTACGTGCTTTTCTTTAAGGATTCTACTGATGAGCAGTAGAGCACTTTCCAGGTCCAGAGCTGAGACATTGCCTCAACATTTTCCCTGTCTCTGAAGATTTACTTAGTTGAGTTGGCTGTTGAGGCTGAGCACTGGAAGCTGCCTCATTAGTGGCATTACCGGGAGCCTTTTCAAATTCCCCACTACTGTCAGCCGTAATGCAGAAGGGATTAACGTTGTGGGAATGCTCGCATGCTCCTTTCAGTCATTCAGCATAGAGGAAGCATTGATCCATTGCTGCTCCTGCTTTGCAAAAGCACTACGTGGAATTCCAATCTTCAGGTCTTTCCTACCGCCCACATACTATGACCCTGGTCACCTCCAGTCATCAGCACCAGCTGCCTGGGTTTAAGACTACCCGAGGCCTTCATAACTTGAGGCTACTTGCGTTTCTACCACATGGTCACAACATGTCTGTATCCAGACAAAAGAGGGGGCAATCCTCCTGCAACCGATGTCCTCAGCCCATACTCTGCTGATGGTTCCCAGTTTAATCGCTCGGTACCTCTGAGGACATTGACTGCAATCTGAAATCCAGTGCCCCTATGGTTATTCCGATTACCTCACTTGAGTTTGCTTTAGCTCCATTGGGTGAGGTCAAGTTCACTAGTTTATCATCAGGGGCGTCTTGCAGTCATACAAGACTTTGCGGCCAAATGCTTTTCATTCCTCAAAAATTTTGACCGCAGAGGCTCTAGGCACGCTTCCATGTTTTTCCCTGCAGAGTCTATTCCTACTGTAGCTGAGGCCTTAGAACAGGCTGGGCCACCAGTTGCAGTGATTATCACTGACTCCGACTCCGAGTCCACACAGTAAGGAGGTTGTATGAAGTTACATGAGGTTGTTTGGACCCTTATTGTTGTAGTATTGTAAGTACAACCTTGCATCTGGAGAAAAAAAATATTTTAAAGGAGGGATGCCAACTGCTCATCAGTAGAATCCTTCAAGAAAAGCATGCCCTCCACAGGTTTAGTGGTTTTCTTGTTAAGGTGGGTCAGTGGAAGAACCCCAGTGGGCAAAGATCACCGTTTTGACAAATTCCCTCTCAAAGGAAAAATGTTCCAACACACTCAAGTGGGGCTCAGTACCCTTTTATGGGTATTGGGCCCCACTACAACCACTATTCGAGGTATTTGAGATTAGATATGAAGAGCCGGCTACTCGTCTTCTTGAATTGATATCTTTTTTAGGACAAGTAAGGTGTACAGGTACAATGGCTTACGCGTTTAGGCAATAAAGGCTATGACTAAGGCTTGTTGCCGAAATGCATAAGGCATTTTAACTGTACACTTGTTCTAATAAAGATAAATATTCGGGAGGAGAAATAGCCAGCTCTTCATATCTGTTCTCAAGTTGTGACTGTGTTGGGAGGACACATAGAGCCAGAGCACCGACAGTCTGCCTCTTTGGGGGATTTACCTGGGCGTAATATCTCTCTTCTCACTATTCGAGGTATTCGCCTATGCAGACTGGAAGCTCCTTGAAGGATATTTGGCACCATTAGCGTGTGTTTGACACATTCCCTCTCAAAGGGAAAACATTCTAATGCGCACTTCACCCCCATACTTAAAAAGCCCTCCCTGGACCCCAGTGACCCGAATAACCTCAGATCCATCTCCCTGCTCCCATTTACATCCAAATCCTTGAGCGCTTAGTCTACACTCGCCTAAGCTCTCACCACAACAACAACAACCTCCTCGATCCCCCACAGTCCGGCTTCCGTCCCCTACACTCCACCGAAACCACCTTACTCAAACTTTCCAACGACCTTCTAACTGCCAAAGCTAATGGCCACTTTTCAGTGCTCCTACTCCTCGACCTCTCCGCGGCCTTCGACACAGTCGACCACCCCCTCCTCCTCAAAAAACTACACTCCTTTGGCCTCAGAGATTCCGCTCTCTGCTGGCTCTCATCCTACCTGTCACAACGCTCCTTCAGCGTTACCTATAATGCTACCACCTCCCCCTCACTCCCCCTCTGTTGGGGTCCCTCAAGGCTCCTTCTTCGGGCCCCTTCTCTTCTCCATCTACACCTCCTCCCTTGGCAAACTGATACACTCCCACGGCTTCAACTACCATCTCTATGCCGACGACACACAAATCTATCTCTCAACCCCCCACCTCACCCCCTCGGTCTCCGCCCGAATCACACACCTACTGAGCGACATATCAGACTGGATGTCGCTCCACTTCCTTAAACTGAACCTCTCCACAACCGAGCTCCTAGTCTTCCCCTCAGCCCGGACCCCACCCCCCACTGACTTCTCCATCATGTCCAACAATGCCACTATCAGGCCCGCCCCGCAGGCCAGAGTACTTGGTGTCATTCTTGACTCCAACCTATCCTTCCAGCCCCAAGTCCAATCACTAACAAACTCATGCAGACTCCACCTCCGCAACATCGCCAAAATCCACCCATTCCTAACCCCAGAAACCACTAAGCAGCTCATCCACTCCCTCATCATATCACGACTCGACTACTGCAACTCCCTCCTCACTGGCCTGCCTCGCCGCTGGCTATCCCCGCTTCAGTCGATCCTGAATACGGCAGCCAGACTCATCTACCTTACCAACCGCTCCGTTTCCGCCACCCCCCTCTGCCAATCCCTCCACTGGCTTCCGATTGCGCAACGGATCAAATTCAAAATCCTAACACTGACGTACAAAGCTGTCCACCATATTGCCCCGAACTACATCACCAACCTAATATCCAAATACCACCCAACACGCACACTCCGCTCCTCACAAGACCTCCTTCTCTCTAGTTCCCTGGTCTCCTCCTCCCATGCCCGCCTCCAGGATTTTTCCAGGGTGTCACCCATCCTCTGGAACTCCCTACCCCAACCCATCAGACTATCACCTACTCTCCTCTCCTTTAGGCGCACCCTGAAAACCCAACTCTTCAGGGAAGCCTACCCCACCCCCTGCTAATTGCCGATCTCCTCCGCACTTCCTACCACTCCATCCCCCCACAGCCATTTCCTCCTGTACCACTCTCCCCTCCCTCCTAGATTGTAAGCTCGAAGGAGCAGGGCCCTCGAACCCCTCGTGTATCGCATTGTATTGTTATTATTCTGTCACATGATCTGTCCCCCTTTGTAATGTACAGCGCTGAGCGAACTGTTGGCGCTTTATAAATACTGTATAATAATAATAACAATAACGGTGATCTTTGCCCACTGGGGTTCTGCCACTGTCCCACCTTAACAGGAAAACCACTAAACCTGTAGAGGGCATGCTTTTCTTTGAGGATTCTACTGATGACCAGTTGGTATCCCTCCTTTTAACCCCATTTTTTTTGTTTTCCTCTGGCAAGTTCTGCGTTTGCTGTGTCCATAATTTGGCAAGCTGTGGAAGAATTGGTTAGATCCCTTGATAAGGATCTATTCACTGCTGGATCTGATCTCCTCAGGATTCAGGTTTGGAAATGATCACCTTTAGGCAAATGGAACCAACATGGTTTCTTGCTTCTAAGCTCCAGAGCATGTCTTTCTTCAGTGCCTGTCATCATCCGACAGGGAGTTACCCCACTTTCCTTCATTGCAGAAGCTTTGGGCACTAGAGGGGCTTCCTCTCAGATACATCTCCCTTTCTCCAATCTCTTCTCAGTCTGCTTCATCCCAATTCCCCACATTTTTGGCTCTAGTTCCTGAGCAGTCTAATGCAATAATTAAATCTTTTCCATCAGGTCGTCAGTTGGTATTCTTCTCCCCATAGGGGTTGTGCCTCATTGGAGAATAATTCTGAGGAACATTTTTCTGGTGCTCCAGAATAGATGATTCTTACTGCATCGTGAGGCATGTCTCCTGGTTTAGATTTCATTTGACACCATCTAGGTGCTTCTGTATCATCACCACTGAGAAGAAATTCAGGTCCTACTTGCGGCAGGAGAGGTTCCTGCACCTAGGTGTGCCTCAGACCTTGCAAAGCAAGTGAAGAATATCGGCAGAGGGCTGTCCATGAATTGTCAACAGACAATACACACTAGTCTCTTGCAGGCATCCTTGGACAGGAACAAGGAATGCCTTTATGACTTTAAGGACTGATCCACATCCACGTCGTCTTTCTTTGATTGATTGGTAGTCACACAAGGACAGTTCTTCAGATCCTTTGCCTAGTTTTGCCTTCAGCCAGGCAAATGTGCTTTTCTCTACTTTTAAGATTTATGTTCCTTGCTCTATGGATTCTGCTGCATTGTTGAATATGGGGCATCAAGAGAATTCCTAGAAATATGCCTTGAGGTCAGGGAATAGGCAGTGTTAGGGATCCAGGTATGACCAGAAATGTGTGGACTGACACAGGGAAGTAGCAGGCTTCAGGAACACAGGCGTAGCCAGGCTGGAGAGGTGGAATGGTCAGGCAGGCCGTAAGGTACTGTCAGGTGCCGCCTGGCAGTGTCTCTAGCAGCCCACAGCACGGATTTCCTCAGGGCGTGGGGTCTAAGTCCCAGTCTGCTATTCACCAGGGCCCCTGATGGTGGGGATGGACTTGGTGCAGACTGGAACCAGGTCGTGACCCCTGAGTGCGTCCGGCTGTGGTAGAGAGTACTGGCAGGGGAGTGCAGGAACGGAGTGTGATGGGAAGAGGCAGGCAGACTTACTAAAGGTGATCCGTGTGGGATGGATGGATCGTCGGGTGAAGTAAGCGTAGTCAGACAGGCCGGGTCGGTATCGTGCGGGCAGCGTGGTACAGGAGGAGCAAGCAGAGAATGGTCGGGATCACAAGCCAGGTTCAGCAGGTAGCGGGCAGCGCGATACCAAGGATCAGGCAGAAGGATGGTCAGGCAAGCCAGGGGTTCAACAGGAGACGGTCAGCAGAGGTCAGGATCAAAGCAGGGTCAGCAACAAGGCAGGAACACAGGATACCAGGTACAGGGGCTCATGAGAAACATACACCAAGGCCCAGATCACAGGCCTGGTCATTCCTTAAATACACCTCCTGCAATCAGCCCCAGGTGTTGGCTGACTACAGGAGTGAGCTTCTGGCTGCTGAGAGCACCCGCTGGTCAGCCCTGGTACTGCAGCCCACACGGCAGGTGAGTCCCACCACCAGTGCTGAGTCCATTCCTGACAGGCAGGTTTGTGCTTTAGCAATATTCCTTTGGGGTTGTCCAGAAGCATCTGTTAGATTCCAGAGAGGATGTAGTGGCTTCATTCTCGGTTTTATCTGGCTGCATCCAACTCACTGGTCTGTGGCTAAGGACTAACCTCTGTCTCTTGTCAAACTTTGTTTTGGTGCTTCCTATGCACCCTACCACCTTCAATGATATTGAGTTCTCTGGCAGACTATACCTTATTCAGGATTTTTCCAGGAAAGTCTCACTTAGCGGGTTGATTGTCTGGCTAGACCATCTCTTTTAGACAACAGGTTCTTGTCCTTGACCCCACTCCTCATTTACCACATCAGGTTGTCAGTCTTTTCTTTTCTACATAGGAAATTGTTTTTGTTCCACCTGTTTTTGGTGAATTCTGGTTCTTTAGCTTCTAGCTTGTTTCAGGTTTTTGTGTTCCCTTCCATGAGAAGTCATTCGTTTCTGGTGGTGTCATTTTCTGTCTGGTCTTGAGCAGCAAGTTGATTTTCCATGTTGTCCTTGTCGTAATGTTGGCAGGTTCCCATATCTGGAGTCATCTGCTATCCGTTTCAGACAATGGCAGCTCTTTGACTGCAGGCAGTCCCCGGTTTTGTTGGGCCTGTTGCTTTGGATGTCCCAACGAGATCTGAATTCCTGTGTCCCTAAATGGACGAGAAGGAAAATAGGGTTTTTGTACTTCTACCAAATCAGTCTCTTGGGGTGTATTGAAGGCCACAGGTCCCATCCCCCTGTGTTATGATCATTCTACTAGTGCGGCTTGCTACACACTGAGGTATGTTGTCCTGTAGGTGGCAGTATATAACCCAACAGTATCTGAATTCCTGTGTTCCTCAGTGGCCTCCAAGTAAAGGTTTTTTTTTTTTTCTATCATACACAACTAATGTTTTCTTTTTGAGTTTTGTAATAAAATTGTATTAACAGTATTATTTGTTTTGAAGCAGTGACTATAATTTATTTCCTTTTTTTGTTTATTAGGTGAAAGGAGACCTTCGTTGCTCTCAGATAATCAGGAACGGTCCTGGGATCTTCCAACACCCCCTGATCAGCGCTTGTCCCGCAGCCAGTCTGACATGTTCTCTCCACAGCCACCTCTCTTACTGCGCTCTCAGGATCTATACAATGACCTCTTGCATGACACTCCTGCCCGCATTAACCCTTTCTCGCAGAGAGAAGACCTCAAGGGTGGAAGAATTAAGCTTTACGACACACCAAGCAAATCGGTCATTTCATTGACATTTGACCTTCCACCTCCACTGACTTACCAGACCAGCAGTCCGATCACCCCCGAACCCATGGTGGATGCCCAGTGTGATTTCTCAGAGATGATGGGCAGACCAAGACGCTGTCGCTCTCTTCCATCCTCTCCTGAGATAGTGCGAAGAGGAAGTCTTTGTCCCGTCACCACCCCTGTACAGAGAGGTCTCCACTGTAAAGGGGAAAGTTTTGATGCTGATGTCAATTCTGTACAAACAGATGGAAGCAATAGGACAGTCAATGGGTTCTTACAGAATGATTTTCAGACCTCAGTGGAGAATCCCCCAAAAAATCTGCTACAAAGTCTAAATTCTGCAAGAAATATGGAATCTGGTGGGGTCACAGAATCTCTGCTCGATAAAGAATGGACATTGAACGCGAGCACTGATGCATGTGGCCAGGAAGTGAGACAGTTTGATGGGACTCTCATAGACTACATGAAAGAGGAGTCCACAGAAAGGAAAGCCCTACATCCGAACAGTGAACAGTTAGCAAAAAACACTAGTCCCCCAAGTACTGATGACCTGAAGGAAAAAGAATCTGCAGAGAACTCTATTAGTGTTTCAGACTGGGAGGTCAAAGCTTTATCCCCAAATCTTCACCCTCATGGAACGAAGAGTCAGCCGGGAGGTCCAGAGATCCCAAAGTCTCATGAGAGTTCAAAGGACTGGAACCAACGGTGGAAACCTAATAGGACAATGTCAGTAGAAAATGCGGAACTTGAGCGGCCCGAGATTGCAGAGCCCATGGATTGTTCAAGCAGTCCGGAGAGCACAGAAGAGAACACTTTTTGTAGGAGGCTGCCGCAGGTTCGGGCCAATGGATCACTTCCCACTCGCCTGACTCCTCCTCACTCTTCATCGTCTTCTACACCATCGTCTTCCCGTTCCCCTTCTCCCCCTGTAAGCACATGGCAGCAGGAACCACCAGGTGTCCCCAACAGGATAAGTCTTTCGGACAATAACAATGTAGTCCGCAGCAAACCCATCGGATGGGTTGGCTTGCTGCATCCTCATCCTTTGGGTTCAATGGAGGGCAGCCTATGGGAGGGTAGCTTGCCAGGCCTGGGGTGTGAAGGAGCTGAGAGCGGAAGCATGGCTCCTCTGCATGCTTCCTCCAGTTCAGTTCTGGACCATGAAGAGACAGTGTCCTGTCCTGCCTGCTGCCTAGGGAGCTTCAGCTTCATATCAGTGTGTCGACGTTCACCTCCAGACACCTCCCGATATCAAAACCTGAACTGTGAGTCGAGTCGTGGCCTCATCCACACAGCGCCGCGGCTTGGCACTCCCAGACCAGGTCCAAGCAGGAAGCTGCCAGAAGCGCAGACTTAGCGATTCCAAGTTCTGTAGCTTTCGGAAAGTCTTCTGATGCACGGGACACTTTGTGGGGGCTTTGTTTACAAACATGGAGCCGCTGTGATGGTTATGTCCAAGTCCATGCGTTCTTTTTGCTCCGAGTTTGCACTTGCAGCTTTGGCCGACTACTGGCGCGAGCTACGTAATACTAATTAATGTTTTTGTTGAAAGAAAAAATTTTTACGCGTTGATGCACAAGCATGGCTACAATTTAGGGGCCCTTTATGAATGAGATAGAAGAAGACTCTGTTGATGAGTTTAACTACCAGCAAGGCACAAGCAGCTCTGCTCTCCTTCCTTCCTTCTGTATAACGTGTCGTGTCTGTCCAGCCGTGGGAGACTCAGAAAGGTCTAATTAAGGAACCCTTTAAATGGACGTATCCAATGCTGCCCTTCCATTGTAATGACGTTTTATGACTCCTGCTTGATGAGCAGTAAATGGTCATTCTTAGAGGTTTTGTGGTCATACCTGGGCCACGTCACGCCCCACCTATCAGTGCCACCTCACATACCTTGCCAAGGCGGAGTTCAATATCCGCTTTCATTTTGCATTACCAGTACTCCCTTGCTCCCACCACTACATCCTAACTAGCTATTGGCCTTCAGCCAGAGTGACTTTTATGGGTAACTGAAGTTGAATTTTGTTTGCCAAAGGGAAAACTTTTTAGAAAGTTTTGAACTGAGTGGGGAAAGATTAGAGTCCCTGTCCCTGTTTGCACTATCTGGGGGTATCATTAGACAGATTTCCCCTAACTTCCTGACCTGCCGAAAGCCAGGTAAGGAAAATCTGCGAAAGGGACAGATTTTTGGCAATTACAAATTCCGAGCACAAAATGAAAGGTCTAGAAGTCCAAAGACTTCTAAGGTTGATATTGGTTCACAACAAGAAACACCAACGCGTTTCATCACTCAGATATCTCCCTGCTTCTGTAAGCTAGACCTATGAATACCTAAGTCATCTTCATATTTATGTATCATCTGAGCGTGCCAAAAAAAGGTCCAAGAGTTCAAGGTCTTCTAATATTGATATTGGATTACAAAAGATAACAAGAAACACCAATGCGTTTCAGCACTCAAATATCTCCCCTTCTATAAAATAGATATAGGAATACCTATGTCGTCTTAATTCAGATTTATGTATTATCTGAGAGAGCCAAAGGAAAGGTCCAAGAGTTCAAGGTCTTCTAATATTGATATTGGATTACAAAAGATAACAAGAAACACCAATGCGTTTCAGCACTCAAATATCTCCCCTTCTATAAAATAGATATAGGAATACCTATGTCGTCTTAATTCAGATTTATGTATTATCTGAGAGAGCCAAAGGAAAGGTCCAAGAGTCCAAGGTCTTCTAATATTGATATTGGATTACAACAAGATAAAAATAAACACCATGCATTTCAGCACTCAAATATCTATAAAATACATAAATATCAATTAAGATGACATAGGTATTCATAGATCTATTTTATAGAAGGGGACGAGATATTTGAGTGCTGAAACGCGTTGGTGTTTCTTGTGATCTCGTTGTAAACCAATATCAATATTAGTAGACCTTGGACCTTTTGTTTGGCTCTCTCAGATGATATGAATTAAAACAACATAGGTACTCATATATCATCTGAGAGTGCCAAAAAAAGGTCTGAGTCCAAAGTCTTCTAATATTGATATTAGGTTACAACAAGATCACAAGAAACACCAACGCGTTTCAGCATTCAAATATCCCCCCTCCTTTTATAAAATAGATATATGGATACCTATGTTGGCCTAATTTATATTGATGTATATCAATTCAATTATTGGGGTGTATCACCCTGATACGAATGCAACCCTAATAGTGTATTCATATATCAAATTTTATAGCCCCGTAGAACGGGGAAATGTTTGAGACCCTAAAAACGAAAAACGCATTGGCTGTTTTGTGTTCTCTTGTTAACCAATATAAGTATTAAAAGATTAGGTATTCCCACATGGAAGAAAAATATATTTGTAGCATTTCAAATATATGGCAATATATTTGGGAAGAATATTTTGGCCATATTTTATATAATATATATATATATAGATAGATAGATAGATAGATATAGAGAGAGAGAGAACATGGCCAAAACTTAAATTATATATATATAAAGTTTTGGCCATGTCCTCTCTCTCTCTCTCTCTCTCTCTCTCTCTATATCTATCTATATATATATCTATAGATAGAGATATATATATATATATATATATATATATATATATATATATATTTATTTTTTTTTGGCCAAAATTAAAAAAAAAAAAATATATATATATATATATATATTTCAATTTTGGCCATTATATATAGATATTATACTCTGCATGTTGAAATGCGTTTTTATCACAAAATATATGAAAAATATTTTTAAAAATACATTTTCAGATATACTGTATGTCTTTTTAAAAATACAAATCTACATTTTAGGAATGCATGTACAAATATATCTAAAAATATAAGTTAAAATGACTTATTTTTTTATATGTTAAAAAAAATCTGAAGAATATATTTAAAAAATTTTTTTTTTTTAAATATTCAGATTTTTTAAAATATATTGAATATGACCAAAATTGTAGCGTTTCAAATATATGGCAATATAGTTGGGTAGAATATTTTTAAAATATATTTCAAATATATTTTTCTTCCATATGGGTTCATATGACCATTTTAAAGCCCTGAAGAAAGGGGGGGGATGTGAGACGGTCTTTGAACCACCCAAACGCATTGAATGTTTTGAGTTCTCTTGTGACCCAATATTATTAAAAGACTTCATTTTTATATCCCTGAAGTAGGAGATGGCGGGGATCCTGAAACGCGTTGCCTGTTTCACGTTCTCTTGTGGACCGAGATCGGTATTAAAAGACTTTAGACTTCCTTATCGTTGGACTTCTTTCTAATCTAGGTTCCCTCCTTGGGGGGAACCCAGTTTTTTTGGGGGGACAGTCTCACCAGAGCTTTTGCACCCCTTAGTAATCATTTGACCTGTTTGATATTATGTATCCACCACCTATCCTGTTCTTGAAATAAAAATCTGATCAGGATTCTAGTCCTTTCCGACTTAACTGTTTTTTATCTTTTTGTTGCTGTTGGAAAGTTCCCCTCACCTCCTGTCTGGTAAAATGTCATCTGGACAGGAAGCTAGGTTAAATTTTTGATGGGGTTGGGATGGGGGGGTCTGGGTTCTAACCCTTCCCAAGGTCATCCAAAACAAAAATACAAGGTTTTGGCCGGACATACCCATTAAGGCCTCATGCACATGGGCACTTTTGGCCGTAGAACGTAAAATACAAGTATATATCTCTGTCCAGGAGCTGTATACGCCACCCGTAGAAATCGATGTCTATACGCGGGTATACACCGGTACATGCGTAAACACGTCCCGCCCTGGATGGAGGCTGGTGCCCCTGTGCAGGAGGCATGCCCACAGAATCTCCTTTGTGACCTTGATAGAACAGATAAAGCATCCCAGGCTACATCTGGGACAGGGTGCTTCCTTTATCCTCGTATTTGTTTTGGGGTTTTTTTATGGCTTTTTCTGCTAGCGGCTTATATCAGAAAGCGATTTCTGCCCAATGCAATCATGATAGGACACGGTCTGATTTTCGCTATCGATGCAAAACGTCTGAGCGAGAAGAAAAACGACCTCACCTTGGTGGCCTGTATGGTGGGAAATCTCTAAGACTGACCATGCCGCTTATTCCTTTCTGATAAAAATGGCGCCTGCTTCGTACAAATGTCAATGTTGAGTTGGTTGAGATGCGTTTTGCACGCGGGTAGAAATAACAGCACTTGTACCTTCTGTTGGCGCAATTACTGTATGCGTTATCACACGGATGAACAGACAATAGCTGCAGATGCGCCTGTGAACAGCTGGCCTTTTCTTCAGCCCATCCGCCCATAACGTGTATTTGGTGGGGCCATTCTGCGTCTTCACCTACCTGTATCGTAAGGGCACGTCATGGGCGGATGGGCTAGAAATGGAGCTCCTGTCCAGTTGCGGGTGTTCCAGGTTGGCCGGTTGTAGTGCGGCGTTTCTTCAGGCACTGCCTTATGTTGATGATTCTGCCTATTACTTGGCCCAGTTTTCCTTCAGCTGAATTGGAAACGCTTTGCAGTCATTGGCGTCATTCCCAGCACTGTACTGAGGTGTGAAATGTACAGCTTGCTGCAGTTTGTCTGCACTGTAGACTTCCTCAGAGGTGTCTGGACACTGCAGAGACTTTGAATCGAAGCACTCCAATGTGAGCAGTGCCTTAAAGCAAAAATCCACTTTTGTTGACCATAAACATCCTCCTGCAGGTCAGGTAAATACATTACAAGGACACTAGATTTTTTTCATCACAGATCCTTACCTGCTTCTGTTCTGTAGATACTGAGCTAGACCATTCCAGTGCACTTGCTGAAATAGAGTGGTAAGTGAGTGGGACTTCTATAGCAATGTAATCCGTTCTACTATTGGGGGGGGGGAGCCACCCAGCATGCTTTCAAAGTGTTTCACTATAGAGCAGGGGTGTCAAACTGGCGGCTCTCCAGCTGTTTCGAAACTACAAGTCCCATTATGCCCATGCCTTTGGGAGACCAGACCTTCCAGCATCTTCCCCTGTCTGTGGTCGCTCTCCTTAGTTTAAGGTATGACTGTGGTGGCTCTTTTGAGTAAACCCGACTCATCTATGGTGGCTCTTGAGAGTACCCCTGACCCATCTATGGCGGCTCTTGTGAGTACCCCTGACCCATCTATGGTGGCTCTTGTGAGTACCCCTGACCCATCTATGGTGGCTCTTGTGCGTACCCCTGACCCATCTATGGTGGCTCTTGTGAGTACCCCTGACCCATCTATGGTGGCTCTTGTGAGTACCCCTGACCCATCTATGGTGGCTCTTGTGAGTACCCCTGACCCATCTATGGTGGCTCTTGTGAGTACCCCTGACCCATCTATGGTGGCTCTTGTGAGTACCCCTGACCCATCTATGGTGGCTCTTGTGCGTACCCCTGACCCATCTATGGTGGCTCTTGTGCGTACCCCTGACCCATCTATGGTGGCTCTTGTGCGTACCCCTGACCCATCTATGGTGGCTCTTGTGCGTACCCCTGACCCATCTATGGCGGCTCTTGTGCGGACCCCTGACCCATCTATGGCGGCTCTTGTGCGTACCCCTGACCCATCTATGGCGGCTCTTGTGCGTAACCCTGACCCATCTATGGCGGCTCTTGTGAGTACCCTGACCCATCTATGGCGGCTCTTGTGAGTAACCCTGACCCATCTATGGCGGCTCTTGTGAGTAACCCTGACCCATCTATGGCGGCTCTTGTGAGTAACCCTGACCCATCTATGGCGGCTCTTGTGAGTAACCCTGACCCATCTATGGCGGCTCTTGTGAGTAACCCTGACCCATCTATGGCGGCTCTTGTGAGTAACCCTGACCCATCTATGGCGGCTCTTGTGAGTAACCCTGACCCATCTATGGCGGCTCTTGTGAGTAACCCTGACCCATCTATGGCGGCTCTTGTGAGTAACCCTGACCCATCTATGGCGGCTCTTGTGAGTAACCCTGACCCATCTATGGCGGCTCTTGTGAGTAACCCTGACCCATCTATGGCGGCTCTTGTGAGTAACCCTGACCCATCTATGGCGGCTCTTGTGAGTAACCCTGACCCATCTATGGCGGCTCTTGTGAGTAACCCTGACCCATCTATGGCGGCTCTTCTAAGGAGTCCTGACCAGTCAATGTTAACTCTTATCAGTTACCCTAACCCATCTATGGTGGCTTTTGTAAGGAACCCTGACTCGTCTGTGGTGGCTCTTGTGAGTAACCCTGACTTATTTATGGCGGCTCTTGTGAGTAACCCCAATGCTTCCAGTAATGTAAGTCATACCTGACCTGTACAGAGCATGATCCCTGCTCCACTGATGTATTTTGACCTATGGTGAGACCTGTACCGATTCACCGAAGGATGCCTTACTTCTCAGCAATAATCCATAGTGAATGTTTTGGCTGCTTCTTGACTTGGTTCAGGTACCATCATTGCAGTGTGAGGAAATGATTTTATACTGCAAAAGTTAAAAAATTTAAACAAAATGATTAATAAATTGAGTAAAAAAAAATGCACAATTTTTGTAAAGGAAATTTACCACAATGGCATTAAAAACTCAAATGGGCACTAGGGCTAAAATTGTATTACATTGTGCGTGATATTCCATTATTCTTTGAGATTATTCGGTTTTGTTGGTAAAGCGGGAAGGAAATGGTGAACTGTTTGAACTGATATGCTGACAGTTCTTTAATCTTCTAACCTTTGATGCACAGTATTTTTGTTGATTTTAAAGCAGATTGTTCATCATTTTGAGCTTCATATTGAACCCTTAGAGGATAACATGCAAATGTCGATGTTGTATAATGCCCTTTGCATGATGTTTGACCCATTGTTCCCATCATAGCACCATAAGTTTTATCACCGGCTTCTGCGTCTTGAGTTTTTATATTTGTCTTCCTGAACCCCCTCTGATCCAGCATAATCATTCATGGTGTTCCTGAACCCCATCTGATCCATCACAATTATTTATGGTGTTCTTGAACCCCCTCTCTGATCCGTAACTGTTATTTATTGTGTTCATGAACTCCATCTGATCCATCACAATCCTTCATTGTGGTCCTGAACCCCCTCTGATCCGTAAGAATTATTCATTTTTGCTCTGGAACCCTTTCAGATCCATCGCAATCATTCATTGAGTTCCTGAAGCCCCTCTGATTCATAAAAATCATTCATTGTGTTCTTGAACCCCATCTGATCCATCGTAATTATTCATTGAGTTTCTGAACCTCGTTTGATCCATCTCAATTATTCATGGCGTTCCTTAACCCCCTTCTGATCTGTAACAGTTATTTATTGTGTTCCTGAACTCCATCTGATCCATCACAATCATTCATTGAGTTTCTGATCCATAATAATAATTTATTGGGTTCCTGAACCCCCTCTGTTCCATCACAATTAGTCATTAGGTTCCTGAACCCCCTTCTGATCGAACACAATCCTTTAATTTGAAATTCCTGAAACCCCTCTGATCCATCACAATTATTTGTTTTCTGATTGATCACAATCATTGTGTTCCTGAAGCCAATCTGATCCATAAAAATAGTTCATTGTGTTGTTCGTTGTGTTCCTGAACCCTTTGGATCCATCATAATCATTCATGGTGTTCCTGAGCCCTCACTCTTCAATAACAGTCAACTATTGTGTACCTGAACTCCACCTGATCCATCACAACCATTCATTGTGGTCCTAAACCCCCTCTGATCCATAGAAAATATTTATTGTGTTCCTGAACCCCCTCTGTTCCATCACAGTCATGGAGTTCCTGGACCCCCTCTGATTCATAAAAATCATTGTGTTCCTGAACCCTCGCTGATCCATCACAATTAGTCATTAAGTTCCTGAGCCCCCTCTGATAGAGCACAGTTATTTAATTTGTTCCAATTGCAGGCATTCATTGTGTTCCCAAACCCTCGTCTCGTCCAACACCATCATTCATTGCGTTTCTGAACCCCCCCTCTGATCCATCACAATCATTGCTCTAAGCACAGAACAGATCATCTCTGAGACAGCTGAGAGCTTGTACTCTAGCTGGGACCCGATTCTGCTCCTCTGTGTAAAACCTCAGACACAAGGCACTTGTTTGGTAGACATGTTCAGGTTGCCAGTACTTCTGCTCCTTTGAGGAACAATCCGGAGCTCAGCAGAGTATCAACAGCAGCTGGTTATTCATAGACAACGCAAATTTACACACTAAACCCCAGAACAATTTCTACAGGATCACGGGGATGTTTTTGAAAAAAAAAAACAAGTTTTTAGATTTTCTTGCTGTGTTTTCCTTGTTTATGTATAAATAATGCTCCACAAGCAATTTTACAACGATAGTGACAATCTGAACCCAATCAAAATTGAGACAACTCAAATATTGGTTAGAATACAATCTGCTTTATAAAGAGAATGATTGTCGGTACTCGGCTAGTATCTACCCCCCAATGTTGACTTCTCTGACAATCTGTGTTCATGCTTCTGTTGGATACGAGGCGCTTCCTTTGTAAAGCATCTCCAACAAGCACTTTATCCTGTATGTATGCTTTGACCTGGTCGTGCTGCCCCCCTTCCCGTGTTTTTCTGCAAAGCACTTTATGTCCCGTCACTGAAGTCCCCACTGCCCTGTGATGATCTGCACTTTGTCTTGACTGTCGTATAGGCTACTTGACACTACATGTGAACTTGAGCACTTAACCTCTTTGTGACACACCGGGCCCGAGCACTCCCGGGCCTGAGCACTACCCCCTCTCTCACATCTCATTTAGCAATCGTTTGTGCTGAGCCTTTATATTTTCTGCCTGGACCCAAGCTCCTCTGACTGCACTCCGGGGATGGAGCCGTCTCTGTACATTGCTCTATACTACCTCAGTGCACACAATGCTATCCTGACCCAAATGAATCCTAACATACTCTATACTTTGTTTTTTTGGAAGTCCCGTCCAGCTTACTGTTTATGATGCTTTGTCTACTACGAGACGGTGAAATGTAGCATTTGTGGAATTCAATGCAAGGACTGTACTGACTGTGTAATTTTGACATTTCTGCATTTTTCTTGGTTTTTGTTTCTTCTGGTTGTCTTCATTTGGGAAATCCTGTAATTTAATCTTCACTCATGCCTAATTTTCATGTACATAAGGACGTTTTGACTTTTCAGAAAGCAATATATGAATGTGGCACACAGGGAGTTCCCTTTTCTCTATGCAACAGACCAGACACCAGGCCTGTTGTGCTGAGACTGTCCTAGTCACAGGCCCCAGCCTTGATAGACTTCCTTGTACAGACCAATCACCAGACCTGTTATGCTGAAATTTTCCTAGTTGCAGGCCATGACCTTTATAGACTTCCTTCTACAGACCAGTCACCAGACCTTCTCTGCTGAGATTGTCCTAGTCGTAGGCACCAGCCTTTATAGACTTCCATCTCCAGACCAATCACCAGACCTGCTGTGCAGAGATTGTCCTAGTCGTATGCACCAACCTTTATAGACTTCCATCTACAAACCAATCACCAGATCTGCTGTGCTGAGCTTGTCATAGTCACCAGTCTTTGTAGACTTCCTTCTACAGATCAGTCACCAGACCTGTTGTGCTGAGATTGTCCTAGTTGCAGGCCCTGACCTTTATAGACTTCCTTCTACAGACCAATCACCAGACCTACTGTGCTGAGATTGTCCTAGTCGCAGGCCCCGGCCTTTATAGACTTCCATCTACAGACCAATCACCAGACCTACTGTGCTGAGATTGTCCTAGTCCTATTCACCAGCCTTTACAGACTTCCATCTACAGACCAGTCACCAGACCTACTGTGCTGAGATTGTCCTAGTCGCAGGCCCCGGCCTTTATAGACTTCCATCTACAGCCCAGTCACCAGACCTGTTGTACTGATTGTCCTAGTCACAGGCCCCGGCCTTTATAGACTTCCTTCTACAGGCCAATCACCAGACCTGTTATTGAGCTGATATTTTCCTAGTCTCAGGCCCTGTTCTTTGTAGATTTTCTTCTACAGACCAACTATCAAGCCTGTTATTGAGCTGAGATTGTCCTAGTCACAGGCCCCAGCCTTTATAGACTTCCTTCTATAAAGCAATCATCAGGCCTCTTGGGCTCCCAAAACTGGGCTTTACTACACCAATAAACATGCCGAGATTGTCCTAGATTCAGGCCCTGGCCTTTTATAGACTTCCTTCTACAGACCAGTCACCAGGCCTTTTGTGCTGAGATTGTCCTAGTCGCAGGCTCCTGCTTTTATAGACTTCCTTCTGCAGACCAATCAATCCTGTTCTTGTGCTGAGATTGTCCTAGTCACAGGCTCCATCCTCTATAGACTTCCTTCTAAAGACCAGTCACCAGGCCTTTTGTGCTGAGATTGTCCTAGTTGTAGGCCCTGTCCTTTATAGATTTCTTTCTACAGACCAGTCACCAGACCTGTTATTGTGCTGAGATTGTCCTTGTCACAGGCCCCATCCTCTATAGACTTCCTTCTAAAGACCAGTCACCAGGCCTTTTGTGCTGAGATTGTCCTAGTTGTAGGCCCTGTCCTTTATAGACTTCCTTCTACAGACCAGTCACCAGACCTGTTATTGAGCTGAGATTGTCCTTGTCACAGGCCCCATCCTCTATAGACTTCCTGATAAAGACCAATCACCAAGCCTGTTATGCTGAGATTATCCTAGTTGTAGGCCCTGTCCTTTTATAGACTTCCTTCTACAGACCAGTCACCAGACCTGTTATTGAGCTGAGATTGTCCTAGTCTCAGGCACTGTTCTTTTTAGACTTCCTTCTACAGACCAACCATCAAGCGTGTTATTGAGCTGAAATTGTCCTAGTCGTTGGCCCCAGCCTTTGTAGACTTCCTTCTACTGATAATGACACAATACTAATATAGTCGTTGACCAGGCATGGACAGATCCTTGTAGAAAGAAGAAGCAAGCTGGGGCAAGGCAAGCACAAGGAGGCACTTTCAACTAGCTGAGGTAATGTCTATTCAAGGCTTAGAAATGCTGGTCAATAACTGAGTGCTGGAAGGCTACAACTAGCCAGCTTATGAGGAGTCATTATCAGAGATCCCACCAGCTGTTCCTTATTCCCGGGAGCTTGGCTGTCTAACAGGGATTATCCCGATTATTGGCACACGGTAGCTTACAGCTCACGCAATGCTCTAGAGCTGTCCGTCTTTATCAGATGAACCTCTGAAGCTGCTTTGCGGACATTTATAAAGAGCCCATTCACACGTGATCGCACCGCAGTGCCTTTCTCTTTGAATGGCACCTCAAATCGCTAATACAGTAGCAGGAAATGTTCCTTAATTTCCACCGGCCACAATACATTCTGTGCATTGAAAAAAAATGGGCGATGATGGCTGCTGTCAGGCTGGCATTGGCAGCCTGTGAATGGGCACCTGCAGTGTAAATTGCTCCCTTAAAGTATTTTGGCAATGCCACGGATTATGGGTGGAGCCCCGGGAGTGAGCGCTTTATACAGTCCAAGAGATACTGCAAGGAATGGCATGTTTATTGATGTGGTACGGTCCAGTTTTGGAAGCCCGTAACTTTTCTTTAGGGTCATCCTACCAGGCAGAGTCATGGTAAGGGAAACTGGTGGTTGTCTTCAGACATGTTACTGCGGGGGGGAGTTGAATATCTGTCTACCGCTGTCCGGTGCGTTTCTACCTGAACACCAATACCTTGCTGTAGGTGTGCTAGGGCACAGTAGTGTCACAGGATTGGTGGAAGCGTGGTGTGAGGCGAGGGGCCAGGAATCCTGCACCCCCGAACGTTTGTTGGATGCCGAAGTTTCTTGGCTGGTATAATTCTGCAAGAGAACCAAATCACCAAAAGTGCCCATCTAATATGACACACCCATTTATAGGACAATCTCATTAGAATCGGGCCCATCTGATCTGACATACCCACTGATGGGACGATCCCCTAAGAGACTAGGGCCTGTTGGATCTGAAATGCCCACTTTAATTCATCCAATCTGATGCACCTACTAATGGAGAAATCTCTCTAAAGACTGGCACACTGATCTGACCCATCCACTGGTGGGACAATCCCCCAAGAGACTGGGGCCTGTTGTATCTGAAATGCCCACTCGAACCCTACCACTCTGATGCACCTACTGATGGAGAAATCTCCCTAAAGACTGAGGCTTGTCTGATCTGACACATCCACTGATGGGACAGGCCCATCTGAACTGATACACCCACTGATGGGACAATCTCTAGACTGGGGTCTATCTAAACTGAAGCACCTATTGGGACCCATCCAATCTTGTACACCCACTGGGACCCATCCAATCTTGTACACCCACTGGGACCCATCCAATCTTGTACACCCTCTGGGACCCATCCAATTCTCTACACCCACTGATGGGACAATCTCATATAAGACTGGGGCCTGTCTAAACTGAATCACCTACTGGGACCCATCCAATCTTGTACACCCACTGGGACCCATCCAATCTTGTACACCCACTGGGACCCATCCAATCTTGTACACCCACTGGGACCCATCCAATCTTGTACACCCACTGGGACCCATCCAGTCTTGTACACCCACTGGGACCCATCCAATCTTGTACACCCACTGGGACCCATCCAGTCTTGTACACCCACTGGGACCCATCCAATCTTGTACACCCACTGGGACCCATCCAATCTTGTACACCCACTGTGACCCATCCAATCTTGTACACCCACTGTGACCCATCCAATCTTGTACACCCACTGGGACCCATCCAATCTTGTACACCCACTGGGACCCATCCAATCTTGTACACCCTCTGGGACCCATCCAATTCTCTACACCCACTGATGGGACAATCTCATATAAGACTGGGGCCTGTCTAAACTGAATCACCCACTGGAACCCATCCAATCTTATACACCCACTGATGGGGAAATCTCTGTAAAGACTGGGGCTCGTCTGATTTAACACACCCACTGATGGGACAGCCTCATAAGAAACGGAGACCTGTTTGATTAGACACCCCCACTGACCGGACAGTCTCATGAGACCTGGGGTCCACCAGATCTGACACCCCCATTGATGGGACATTGTCGTAAGATATTGAGGGCCAACTGATCTGACGCACCCAGTGATGGTACCTTTTAAAAAAAAAAAATAATGGATCCATCTAGTTTGATACACTCACTGATGGGGCAATCTCATGAGACTGGGGCCCATGGGATCTGACACACCAAATGGGAGATTTCGTAAAAGACTGGGGCCTGTTTAATTTGACACACCCACTGACAGGAGAATTTCTATAAGAAATGGGGGTCTGTCTAATTAGGCACTCGCACTGATGGAACAATTTTATGAAACTGGGGCCCATGGGATCTGACATACCCACTGATGGTCAATCTCATAAAATACTGGAATCCATCCAATTTGATACACCAACCGAAAGGACAATCTTATAAGAAATGGGGGCCCGTCTAAATAGACACATCCACTTATGGGACAATCTCATGAGACTTGGGGCCCATGGAATATGACACACCCACTGTGAAATCTCATATAAGACTGGGGCTTGTCTGATTTGACACACCCACTGATAGGAGAATATCATAAGAAACGGGACCGCCTAATTAGACACACCCACTAATGGGACACACTCATAAGAAACGGGGGCCCTTCTAATTAGACATACCCAATAATGGGACAATCTCATGAGACTGAGGCCTATCAGATCTGACACATCCACTGATGGGACATTGTCGTATAGGACTGAGGCCCATTAGATCTGCCTCACCAACTGGCAGAACAAACTCCTAAAATACTGGGATCCATCCAATTTGATACACCGACTGGTGGGACAATCTCAGGAGACTGTGGCCCATGGGATCTGACACACCCACTGAGAAATCTCGTGAAAGACTGGGGCCCATCTGACTTGACACACCCACTGACAGGACAATCTCCTAAGAAACGGGCCTGTCTAATTAGACACACCCACTGATGGGACAGTCTGCCAGTTGGTGATCTGCCTCACCAACTGGCAGGACAAACTCATGAAATACTGGGATCCATCCAATATGGTACACCCACTGATGGGACAATCTCATGAGACTGAGGCCTATCAGAGCTGGCACATCCACTGATGGGACATTGTCATGTATGACTGAGGGCCATCTGATCTGCCTCACCAATTGATGGGACAAACTCATAAAATACTGGGATCCATCCAATATGATACACCCACTGACAATCTCATGAGACTGAGGCCTATCAGAGCTGACACATCCACTGATGGGACATTGTCATGTATGACTGAGGGCCATCTGATCTGCCTCAACAATTGATGGGACAAACTCATAAAATACTGGGATCCATCCAATATGATACACCCACTGGTGGGACAGTCTCGTGAGACTGGGGCCTATCAGATCTAACACACCCACTGGTGGGACAGTCTCGTGAGACTGGGGCCTATCAGATCTGGCACACTTACTGGTAGGACAATCTCATGGGACTGGGGCCTATCAGAGCTGACACACCCAGTGATGGGACAAACCCCTGAGACTGGGGCCTATCAGATCTGACACACCCACTGGTGGGACAGTCTTGTGAGATTGGGGCCTATCAGAACTGTCACAACCACTGATAGGACATTCTTGGAAGAGATTGAGGCCCATCTGATCTGACACACCCACTGGTGGGACAGTCTCGTGAGACTGGGGCCTATCAGATCTGACACACCCACTGGTGGGACAGACTTGTGAGATTGGGGCCTATCAGATCTGACACACCCACTGGTGGGACAGACTCGTGAGATTGGGACCTATCAGATCTGACACACCCACTGATGGGACATTCTTGGAAGAGATTGAGGCCCATCTGATCTGATCCACCCACTGACAAGGACAACCTCCTAAGAGACTGGGGCTCCTGTGTGCCTTCTATATAAAAGCAAAAAGTTGGGCATCAGTTGTAATTTTTTAATATGTTGGCTCCCCGGCTTCTGGGATTTGTCCATTCCTGACCCAAACCGTAATCTGTCCTCTGGTGGGACTTTGCTTCTAACATGTAAGTTTTATATACTGAATTGTATGTGTTTCTGATGTCAAGGTGGTCGTCCCGAAGTGTGTTGGCATTTATGTGACTTCTCCTTCCCCTCCAACACCACCACCACCTACCCCCCTAGCTCCAACTCCTGAAGGACTAGAAATCCCAGCATGCATTGTTAGCACCAGCTGTCCAGTCCTGACACGTAGGTGGAGCCAGCCCTGTCTTCTGCTGTTCAGTGCTTTGCCTTGGTGATGAAAGGGCTGTTTGGAATTTGTGCATTCCAAACGTTTTTTGACTAAATATTAACTTTTTTTTTTTTTTTTTGCTTTAAAATATTCTTAAAATGTTGTCTTTAAATGATAACCTCGTATTTGGAGATCCCGCTATCAGATGGCCGCGCTCTGCACCCCGTTGGCGGTTCTGTAAATAATTTTTTTTTGTCTCTGCGGCCCCCATGATCTTGTAACAGTGCACTGCCTATTTGTGTTTTTGTTTTTCTTGATTTTTATTTTATTATTTTGAAAATGGTACCCAAAAAGAATGCTAGTAATATATACAAAGCTTATTTAAAATGTTCAAATAAAATTATATATTACAAAAAAGACGCGTGCGTGTCCTCTGTCCTGATGTATAAAACTGAACCTGTATAGAGGCAGAGAGACCCTAAAGTATTCCTCCCACTGACACCAATGATGGGACACTATTCCTCCCACTGACACCAATGATGGGACACTATTCCTCCCACTGACACCAATGATGGGGCACTATTCCTCCCACTGACACCAATGATGGGGCACTATTCCTCCCACTGACACCAATGATGGGGCACTATTCCTCCCACTGACACCAATGATGGGGCACTGTTCCTCCCACTGATACCAATGATGGGGCACTGTTCCGCCCACTGACACCAATGATGGGGCACTATTCCTCCCACTGACACCAATGATGGGGCACTATTCCTCCCACTGACACCAATGATGGGGCACTATTCCTCCCAATGATGGGGCACTATTCCTCCCACTGACACCAATGATGGGGCACTATTCCTCCCACTGACACCAATGATGGGCACTATTCCTCCCACTGACACCAATGATGGGGAACTATTCCTCCCACTGACACCAATGATGGGGCACTATTCCTCCCACTGACACCAATGATGGGGCACTATTCCTCCCACTGACACCAATGATGGGGCACTAATCCTCCCACTGACACCAATGATGGGGCACTAATCCTCCCACTGACACCAATGATGGGGCACTATTCCTCCCACTGACACCAATGATGGGACACTATTCCTCCCACTGACACCAATGATGGGGCACTTCCTCCCACTGACACCAATGATGGGGCACTATTCCTCCCACTGACACCAATGATGGGGCACAATTCCTCCCACTGACACCAATGATGGGGCACTATTCCTCCCACTGACACCAATGATGGGGCACTATTCCTCCCACTGATACCAATGATGGGGCACTATTCCTCCCACTGATACCAATGATGGGGCACTATTCCTCCCACTGACACCAATGATGGGGCACTATTCCTCCCACTGGCACCGATGATGGGGTGTTATTCCTCCCACTGACACCAATGATGGGGCACTATTCCTCCACTGACCCCAATGATGGGGCACTATTCCTCCCACTGACACCAATGATGGGGCACTATTCCTCCCACTGACACCAATGATGGGGCACTATTCCTCCCACTGACACCAATGATGGGGCACTATTCCTCCCACTGACACCAATGATGGGGCACTATTCCTCCCACTGATACCAATGATGGGGCACTATTCCTCCCACTGATACCAATGATGGGGCACTATTCCTCCCACTGACACCAATGATGGGGCACTATTCCTCCCACTGACACCGATGATGGGGTGTTATTCCTCCCACTGACACCAATGATGGGGCACTATTCCTCCACTGACACCAATGATGGGGCACTATTCCTTCCACTGATACCAATGATGGGGCACTATTCCTCCCACTGACACCAATGATGGGGCACTATTCCTCCCACTGACACCAATGATGGGGCACTATTCCTCCACTGACACCAATGATGGGGCACTATTCCTCCACTGACACCAATGATGGGGTGGTATTCCACTGACGCCAGTAATGGGGCATTATTTCTGTCATTGACAGCAGTGATATAACTAGTTATACTCCCATTGGTCAACAAGCCTATGGTGTTCCCTCCCACCAATTCTGGGGCATTTTCTGCTCTCACTGGCGACACTGTATGTGAGTTTTTATACATATGTAACGGAGACTGACATTCTTTTAATGTTGTGCTGTTCCCCTGGCATTTCAATCTGCAGCATTAGAAGTATTGCCCCTCTGTGCCCGTGGTCAGTGAGACATTGCCCCTCTGTGTCCGTGGTCAGTGAGACATTGCCCCTCTGTGCCCGTGGTCAGTGAGACATTGCCCCTCTGTGCCCGTGGTCAGTGGGACATTGCCCCTCTGTGCCCGTGGTCAGTGGGACATTGCCCCTCTGTGCCTGTGGTCCTTGGAACATTGCCCTTCTTTGCCTGTGGTCCTTGGAACATTGCCCTTCTTTGCCTGTGGTCCTTGGAACATTGCCCCTCTGTGCCTGTGGTCCTTGGAACATTGCCCCCTGAATCATTTTTAGACGGAGAAAAAAAATTCTTTTTAGGGAACTCGAGCTGGAGAGATGAACAGAAGAGCAATGATTTCCTGTTTGAGGTGAATAGCAGAACCAGAAAGGGTTTCTTGCAGGATAAAGCTGCCAGGTCAGACACCCTGCAGAGGTGATGGCTACAAGGAACACCACCACCAAATCAAGGTTTCTGAAGGGCCGCGCAGTCACAGGGGGTACTTAATGGTTCTAGGTTGGAACAGGACTTCTGGGTTTAAGACTTGGCACGCCTGGTCATACGGTTCTACAATTTAGAGCGGACTTTTTGTGGTGTTTAGATTTTGGCACCCCCGGTTTTATGAATTTATATTTTGGGGTAGAACCTCCTGAGGTATTTAGATTTGGTACCCCTGGTAGAATGGATATAGAATTCAGGGTGGGACCTCTGGGGCTTTCTCTTTGGACATCCCTGATCATGTGGTTTCAGAATTTGAGGAGGGAACTTTGTGGTTAGATTTAGGCACCCTTGGTTCTTTGGTTCTAGAATTCCAGTTGGGGCCTTTAGATTTGGGCACTCCTGATTATATGGTTTCAGAATTTGGGGTGAGATTTATATTTGGACAACCCTGATAATATAGGCCTAGAATTTGGGACGGGCCCTCTGTGAGATTTAGGTTTGAGCAGTCTGGGTCGCATAATTCTAGAATTTTCATTGGGACATCTGCGGGATTTGGATTTGAGCACAGAAGATGATATGGGTCTAAAATTCAGAACAGAACCTCTGTTGGGTTTGGTTTTGGAACCCCCAGGTAATAGACTCTATATTCGGAATGGGACCTCTGCTGGATATAGATTTCGTACCCCTGGCAATATGGTTCTAGAATTCGGTGGGATTTCCATTTGGACATCCCTGATCACATGGTTTTAGAATTCTGGGAGAGCGCTTTGTAAGGTTTAGATTTTGGCGCTTCTGGTCAGATCTTTGTAGTTTGGAGCAGGACCTCTGTGGTGTTTAGAATTGGGTACTCCTAATCATTTGGTTCTAGAGTTTGGGATAGGACCTCTGTGGGATTTAGATTTGGGCACTCCGGCTAATATGGTTCTTCAAATTGGAGCAGGACCTCTGTGATGTCTAGATTTAGGCACCCCTGGTAATATGCTTTTAAAATTTGGGGTGGGACCTTTTGTGGGATATAGTTTTGGGCATCCCTGACATTTTTGTATTTTGAAATTGACCTTTTTGGGATTTAGATTTGGGCACCCCTGGTCATGTGGATATAGAATATGGAGTGGAACCTCTGTCATTTGGTCACCTGGGTAGTATGATCCTATAATTTGGCATGGGAACTCTGAGATTTTGTTTTGGTCACCCTAGTAATATGGTCCTATATTTTGGGATGTAACCTCTGAGATTAGGATTTGGGCACCCCCAGTAATATGGTCCTATATATTGGGACCTCTGTGAGATTAGGATTTGGGTACCCCTGGTAATATGGTCCTATATTTTGGGACCTCTGTGAGACTAGGATTTGGACACCCCCAGTAATAGTTCTAGAATTCTAGGACTAATATATGTCCATATTATATGAGAGAAAGGAAATGGTGTTTAATATAGGACAGAACACGCAGCTTTTGGATCCTGACTGCTTGCTGCTTTAGCTTCAGGGGCACCATCCTGGGGCTATATTTGATGAATGGCTGGTGGGGGGGCGCTCACGTTGGCCCATATTGCACAGAGTCAGCCACAGGGTGCACAGATCCAGGGCAGTGGTTCATCACAATGGAACCCAGTCCTTGAAGACCCCTTCAGAGCTATGCACACAGTAATGGAGGAAGCCTGGACTTTATATACAGTGCAGTATCTTGAACAGGTAAGACCGGGTCACCTTGTTCCTCTGACCATTGCTGTATAAACAGGGCGATGTTTGGAATGTATTCACTTGAGTGTAAACGTTTCAAACTAGGCACTACAATTCATCTGCTCCAAGCCCAATCCCAGGTGGATGATCTGGCGTTGCATCACACCAGGTCAACCACCTAGTTTGGACCCTTATAAGGTTGTCAGGTGGATGATCTGGTCATCCTCCTGCCCTTTCGCCATGAGGATTTGTTACAGGACGGTCTGACCTGAGTTACTGCGCACTCCTTGTGGATGCGCTTTACCCTATGCTCCGCACCTGTATTCATGAGTAAACCCCTCACACGTGGCTATGGGGGAGACCAGGCAAAATGGAGCCAAGGCAAAATGGCAGGCAAACATTCGCTCGCACAATACGTCGAGTGACGACACGTTGCTTTCATTGGAGCAAGAGTCTGCTCTAACACCGGCATCTGATCTCAGCTCTTTTTCAGGAATGCAATCAGCACCCTATTTGACTAAAGCAGAAATTCTACCTCCTATGTCACATTTCCTCGTGCAAATGATGGCCTTTCTTCAACCATCTCCATCCAGGGACCAAAAACAACCTGCTTCTTCTACTTCTGTTTCTCAAGTCGGATCCCGATGTGTCAGTCATAGAAGATGTAGACATAGAAGGGAATGGAAAGGACATTGAGGCAGTATCGGAGGAAGTTGCGGAAGATTTCTCTCCCCAGGTTGCCACCATACTGAGGAGGAAGCGTCACTCTACATTCTTGCTAATCTGTGAAAGCTTGTTGCTAATGTCCACAAAACGCTTGGCATTGTGCAGCTTGATTCTCCTCCACCATACCACCGTATCCTCCCTTGAATACAAACAGTCCTACAAAGACTTGCAAAGAATTCCCTGTTCATGAAATATGAAATCCATGTTTATTGGGTCACTCCAGAGAAGATTGGTACTTCTGCAAAAATCAAATTTACAAAGAAGTTGGCTATTCCTGTGGTTGAGCCTGCCCATCCCTGTCCTAAATAAACCTCTCACTGTACCTATGGAAGATGTTCCTTCTTTCAACGATTCTGTAGATAGAAAATGTGAGATGCTTCTTAAGGATGTCTTTAGCAGGTCCAGCCCTACAACCAGCTCTTGCTGCAATTTCAGTATGTCAAACTGCAGCTGACTGGACTAGGACAATGAACAACTGACATGGATATGTGCTGTTTCAGAGCAATTATAGCAATTGTCTTCTGCTCTACTCTTTTGTGTAGGTGCCCTGGACCACGTTATGGGACAAATTTCTAGAATGGCTCTAATCTCCATTCGCATGCCCAGAATCTTTGGGCTAGAAGTATGGACAGCTAAAGCTGCCTGCAAGATGCGCCTCACACAAAGGCCATTCCAAGGAGAGGATCAATTTGACAAATTTATTAAAGATGCAACAGGTGGGAAGCTTTTAATTCCACAGAATTCCCCCTTCCCCCTGTGCTCTACACGCAGAGCATATGTCCTCACTAACCAGGCTTCAGCCCTTCCTTTCAGCACAAGGCTTGGCCCACAATGTCCTCCATTGCACAACCTCCCTTCACTCCATGCAGGTCTGCCATTACTACATCCTGTTTGACATTTGTGTCTCTCTCCCTTCCTTCCTCTCCCCCCTCCCCCCCTCTCTCCCTTTTTCTCACCCCTCCCCCTCTCTCACTTTTTCTCACCCCTCTCTCTCACTTCCTTCCTCTTCCCCCACCCCCTCTCTCCCTTCCTTCCTCTCCCCTCCCCCCCTCTCTCTTCCTCTCTCTCCTCCCCCTCTCTCCTTTCCTTCCTCTCCCCCTTCTCTCTCTCCCTTCCTCTCCCCCCCCCATCTGTCTCTCTTCCTCTCCCCCCTCCCCCTCTCTCTCCGTTCCTTCCTCTTCCCCCCTCCCCCTCTCTCTCCCTCCCTTCCTCTTCCCCCCTTCCCCTCTCTCTCCCTCCCTCCCCCCTTCCCCTCTCTCTCCCTTCATCTCCACCCTGTGCCTACCTTTCCTCTGTCTCCCTTTCCTGCCTCTCTACCCCCTTTCACTCCCCTCCCCCCAGCTCTCTATCTTCCCCTCTCTCTCTCTCCCTTCCTTTCTCTTCCCCTCCCCCTCTCTCTTCCCCCTTTCACTTGCCCTCCCCCCACGGCTCTCTATCCCCCCCCTCTCTATTATCCTTTGTCCCTTCCCCTCTCTCCCTCATCCCGCTTATCCCTCTCCACCCCCCCCACCTTCCTCTTCCTCCCTTTCTCTTTTTCTCTTTCCCCCTTTCCTGCTCCCCCCTCCCCCCTCTCTATTCCCCTCACTCCCCTCCTTTCTCTGCCTACCCCTCTTTCCCCCATCCCTCCCTCATCCCTTTCTCTTCCCCTGACCCTACTTTCCTCTTCTTTAATTTTTCTTTCCCCCTTTCCTCACCCCCCCCCCCCCCCCCAACAGCTCTCTCCTTTACCTCCCCCCTCTGTATTCCTCTCACTCCCTTCCCTCCCCCCTCTCTATTCCCCTCTCTCCCTCCCCCTCCTCTTTATCTCCATCCCCTCTCTCCATTCTTTCTCCCTCCCATCCCTCTTTGCCCTCTCACCTCACCTTCTGCACTCTATACATTGTGTTGTATATAACTGATTCTTGACCCCTGACCCTTATACACTGTTGTATGTTACATACCCCTGACCCTAATACAGGTGAAACTCGAAAAATGAGAATCTGGTGCATTCATTCATTTATTTCCGTGCAGCAACTTAAAAGGTGAAACTAATATATGAGACTCATTCCATGCAAAGCAAGATAGTTCCAGCCGTGATTTGTCATCATTGTGATGATTATTTCTTACAGCTCATGAAAACCCCAAATCCACAATCTCAGAAAATGAGAATATTCCATGCAATCAATAAAACACGGATTGTACATAGAACAATATTGGACCTCTGAAAAGTAGAAGCTGCATATGTACTCAGTACTTGGTTGGGGCCCCTTTTGCAGCAATTACTGCCTCAATGCGGCGTGGCATGGAAGCTATCAGCCTGTGGCACTGCTGAGGTGTTATGGAAGACCAGGATGCTTCAATAGCGGCCTTCAGCTCTTCTGCATTGTTCAGTCTCATGTCTCTCCTCTTTCTCTTGGCAATGCCCCATAAATTCTCTATGGGGTTCAGGTCAGGCGAGTTTGCTGGCCAATCAAGCACAGTAATCCCACGGTCATTGAACCAGGTTTTGGTGCTTTTGGCAGTGTGGGCGGTGCCAAGTCCTGCTGGAAATGAAGTCAGCATCCCCATAAAGCTGGTCTGCGGAAGGAAGCATGAAGTGCTCCAAAATCTCCTGGTAGACGGCTGCGGTGACCCTGGACTTAATGAAGCACAGAGGACCAACACCAGCAGATGTCATGGCTCCCCAAATCAACACAGACTGTGGAAACTTCACACTGGTCTTCAAGCATCTTGCAGTGTGTGCCTCTCCATTCTTCCTCCATACTCGGGGTCCTTGTGCCTCTCCATTCTTCCTCCATACTCTGGGTCCTTGTGCCTCTCCATTCTTCCTCCATACTCGGGGTCCTTGTGCCTCTCCATTCTTCCTCCATACTCGGGGTCCTTGGGCCTCTCCATTCTTCCTCCATACTCGGGGTCCTTGGGCCTCTCCATTCTTCCTCCATACTCGGGGTCCTTGGGCCTCTCCATTCTTCCTCCATACTCGGGGTCCTTGGGCCTCTCCATTCTTCCTCCATACTCGGGGTCCTTGGGCCTCTCCATTCTTCCTCCATACTCGGGGTCCTTGGGCCTATCCATTCTTCCTCCATACTCGGGGTCCTTGTGCCTCTCCATTCTTCCTCCATACTCTGGGTCCTTGTCCCTCTCCATTCTTCCTCCATACTCGGGGTCCTTGTCCCTCTCCATTCTTCCTCCATACTCGGGGTCCTTGTCCCTCTCCATTCTTCCTCCATACTCGGGGCCCTTGGGCCTCTCCATTCTTCCTCCATACTCGGGGTCCTTGGGCCTCTCCATTCTTCCTCCATACTCGGGGTCCTTGGGCCTCTCCATTCTTCCTCCATACTCCGGGGTCCTTGGGCCTCTCCATTCCTCCTCCATACTCGGGTCCTTGGGCCTCTCCATTCTTCCTCCATACTCGGGGTCCTTGGGCCTCTCCATTCTTCCTCCATACTCGGGGTCCTTGGGCCTCTCCATTCTTCCTCCATACTCGGGGTCTTTGGTTTCCAAATGAGATGCAAAAGTTGTCTCATCAGAAAAGAGGACTTTGGACCACTGAGGGCAGACCAGGTCTGTTTTTCTTTAGCCCAGGTAAGACGCTTCTGACGTTGTTTGTTGTTTAGGAGCGGCTTGACAAGAGGAATATGACATTTGAAGGCCATGTCCAGGATCCGTCTGTGTGTGGTGGCTCTTGATGCACTGACTCCAGCCTCAGTCCACTCCTTGTGAAAGTCCCCAACACTTTTGAATGGCCTTTTCCTGACAATCCTCTCCAGGCTGCGGTCATCCCTGCTGCTTGTGCACCTTTTTCTTCCACACTTTTCCCTTCCACATAACTTTCTATTAATGTGCTTTGATACAGCACTTTGGGAACATCCAACTTCTTCTGCAATGACCTTGTGAGGCTTTCCCTCCTTATGGAGGGTGTCAGTGATGGTGTCAGGTCAGCAGTCTTTCCCATGATTGTGATTCCTACTGAACCAGACTGAGAGACCATTTAAAGGCTCAGGAACCCTTTGCAGGTGTTATGGCTGAATGAGCTGATTAGAGTGGGACACTTTGAGCCGAGATTATTCCACCTTTTCACAATATTCTCATTTTCTGAGATTGTGGATTTGGGGTTTTCATGAGCTGTAAGCCATAATCATCACAATGATGACAAATCACGGCTTGAACTATCTTGCTTTGCATGGAATGAGTCTCATATATTAGTTTCAGCTTTTAAGTTGCTGCACTGAAATAAATCAACTTTTGCACCATATACAAATTTTTGGAGTTTCACCTGTATATTATGTTGTATGTTACATACCCCTGCCCCTTATACACTGTTGTATGTTACATACCCCTGACCCCTGCCCCTTATACACTATGTTGTATGTTACATACCTCTGACCCCTGCCCCATTATACACTATGTTGTATGTTACATACCCCTGACCCCTGCCCCATTATACACTATGTTGTATGTTACATACCCCTGACCCCTGCCCCTTATACACTATGTTGTATGTTACATACCTCTGACCCCTGCCCCATTATACACTATGTTGTATGTTGCATACCCCTTACCCTTATACACTATGTTGTATGTTACTGACCCCTGCCCCTTATACACTATGTTGTATGTTACTGACCCCTGACCCCTTATACACTATGTTGTATGTTGTATATCCCTGTCCCTTATACACTATGTTGTATGTTGCATACCCCAGACCCTTATACACTATGTTGTATGTTGCATACCCCTGACCCTTATATACTATGTTGTATGTTACATACACCTGACCCCTGCACCTTATACACTATGTTATATGTTACATGTTACATACACCTGACCCCTGACCCTTATACACTATGTTGTATGTTACATACCCCTGACCCCTTATACACTATGTTGTATGTTACATACCCCTGACCCCTTATACACTATGTTGTATGTTACATACCACTGACCCTTTTACACTATGTTGTATGTTACATACCACTGACCCTTTTACACTATGTTGTATGTTACATACCCCTGACCCCTTATACACTATGTTGTATGTTACATACCCCTGACCCCGTATACACTATGTTGACAGGAGCCAATTAACCTTCCAGCATGTCTTTGGAGTGTGGGAGGAAACTGGAGTACCCGGAGGAAACCCACGCAGGCACAGGGAGACCATGCAAACTCCAGGCAGGTGGTGCCGTGGTTGGGATTCAAACCAACGACCCGAGTACTGCCAGGCGGAAGTGCTAACCATTTAGCCAATGTGTGTCTTGGAGGCTGTCACCTATGGCACGGTAACTACAATATTTTGTGGGTACAAGGACTGTGGTATATGTGTGGAGTATACAGGGACTAGACTCAGGTTTTGTTTAATCATCCCCCTTTAAGCCCCTCCCACTGTTAGGCACAACCTGACAATGGCCACCGCAGTGCACCACAGGACTCCATTCCAGGGTCCCCTGGGGTTTTCCATAATCCCATTTATGCTGTTTTGACTTTTTCATTTTAAAACCAGGCAAAGTACTTGTTATGAGCATTGTTGTTGTTTATACACCACTCAGAAAATGAAAGGAAGACTTTGTAATCCGAGTCTAGGATCAAGTCCATGACACTCCTGGGATATGGATCTGGTCAGGTAAGTCGCAGAGGGGGATGTTCATCAGTTTCAGCTGCTTTGGTGTTCATGAAATTACCAACAGGTGCACTAGATGGGCAACAATGAGATGACCCCCAAAACAGGAATAGTTTTACAGGTGGAGGCCACTGACATTTTTTTCGCTAATCTTTTCTGACTGTTTCTCACTCGTTTTGCATTTGGCTAGGGTCAGTGTCACTACTGGTAGCATGAGGCCATACCTGGACCCTACAGAGGTTCACAGGCAGTCCAACTCCTCCAGGATGGCACATCAATACGTGTCATTGCCAGAAGGTTTGCTGTGTCTCCCAGCACAGTCTCAAGAGCATGGAGGAGATTCCAGGAGACAAGAGCATGGAGGAGATTCCAGGAGACAGGCAGTTCCTCTAGGAGAGCTGGACAGGGCCGTAGAAGGTCCTTAACCCATCAGCAGGAATGGTATCTGCTCCTTTGTGGAAGGAGGAACAGGATGAGCCCTGCCAGAGCCCTACAAAATGACCTCCAGCAGGCCACTGGTGTGAATGTCTCTGACCAAACAATCAAAAACAGACTTCATGAGGGTGGCCTGAGGGCCCGACGTCCTCTAGTGGGCCCTGTGCTCACTGCCCGGCACCATAGAGCTGGATTGGCATTGGCCTTTGAACACCAGAATTGGCAGGTCCACCACTGGCACCCTGTGCTTTTCACAGATGAGAGCAGGTTCCCCCTGAGCACATGTGACAGACGTGAAAGGGTCTGGAGAAGCCGTGGAGAACGTTCTGCTGCCTGTAACATTGTTCAGCATGACCGATTTGGTGGTGGGTCAGTGATGGTCTGGGGAGGCATATCCGTGGAGGGATGCACAGACCTCTACAGGCTAGACAATGGAACCCTGACTGTCATTAGCTATGGGGATGAAATCCTTGGACCCATTGTCAGACCCTACACTAGTGCAGGGGGTCCTGGGTTCCTCCTGGTGCAGTGGATCCTGGGTTCCTCCAGGTGCGGTGGGTCCTGGGTTCCTCCAGGTGCGGTGGGTCCTGGGTTCCTCTAGGTGCGGTGGGTCCTGGGTTCCTCCAGGTGCGGTGTGTCCTGGGTTCCTCCTGGTGCGGTGTGTCCTGGGTTCCTCCTGGTGCGGTGGGTCCTGGGATCCCCCCCGGTGCGGTGGGTCCTGGGTTCCTCCTGGTGCAGGGGGTCCTGGGTTCCTCCTGGTGCAGGCAATGCCCGGCCTCATGTGGGGAGAGTATGCAGGCAGTTCCTGTAGGATGAAGGAATTGATCCCAGTGAATGGCCCCCACGCTCACCTGACCTAAATCCAATAAAACCCCTCTGGGATGTCGTGTTGCGGTCCATCCGACGCCGCCAGGTTGCAACTCAGACTGTCCAGGAGCTCAGTGATGCCCTGGTCCAGATCTGGGAGGAAATCCCCCAGGACACTATCCGTGTTCTCATTAGGACCCTCCCCCGACGTTGTCAGGCATGCATACAAGCACGTGGGGGCCACGCAGACTACTGAGGACCATTCTGAGTTGCTGCAATGACATTTCACCAACATGGACTTACCTGCTGCATCATTTTTTCACTTTCATTTTCGGGGTGTCTTTGAATTCAGTCCTCTGTAGGTCGATCATTTCCATCAAACGATGGGACGTCCTTACGTTCCTCACCCATCCCCCGTCCATGTCAGTATAGAGATCCAGCAGGAGATTCCTCCCCTTTGGGATCTGATGGGTTTTCAGAGTCTTCATTTCAGTTTTTTTGAGCCGTGTGTATGAATTCTCAGAGTTTCTAATAGGGGTTTCTTTCATATTTCAGGTTGGGCTCTGTCAGTAAATGTTCCGTGACTTGTCAGAAGAAAAAAAAAGTCGAAAGGGGAAGGTTAGCAACCGTGTCAGAAAAGGGGAAATAGTGTCCAATACAGAACTTCTTGTACATTTACCAAACAATTGAGGTTCCTTAAACATTGAACCCTGGACTGCTTTCACACAAGATTCACTCAACTTTCACCCAGGACTCACACTTTTCCAAACGGATGCAAATAGAGAAATGAAAGTTGTGTGAAAACAGTTAGTCCTGGTGAGTTGGCGCCATAAGAAGACGCTTATTACTGTGCATGGGGCCGTTCCCACCTATGCAACACCCATCTGTAAGACTTGGGGGTGGAGGAGGGTAAGGCATAAGTGCTTTTTTTTTTTTTTTTGTAAGTTTTGACCCCCGCAGGCTTGAATGGAGCACAGGAAACCCCATGGAAGTGGGAACCCAGCCTTATCAATTGCCCTAATCACAGAGAGCTGAGCAGACGCTGCCACCTACTGTTCACAATGGGGTATAGCAGAGGCTGTAGTACTGAGGAGGCAGAAGGAGTCTATGAAAGCAAATTACATACGAGATGGCATCAAAAAGTTTGGAGACTAGTTTTGTAACATGCCAACACAAGGCTGCACGCACAGCCACAGGGAGCACCGACCTTCATAAGTCAGTGTGCCAAAAAACATCGTCCTGTGTACATCAGGAGCTGTGTAACTGGTGTTATTCTGACCACATGCGTTACCACATCGGCTATTTCACTGTGGACAGCAAGTTAGAACAAAGGTCAAATGTGAAATTCTGCGTGAAACTGGGCAACTCTGCCGCAGAGACCTTTGACGCGATTCAGCGAGTTTATGGCGATGCTGCAAGTCGTTCGAAGGTGTTTTGAGCGGCACGTGCGCTTCAAGAGCGGAAGAAAATCACTGGAAGACGATGAGAGATCGGGAAGACCTTAAATGAGCTCAACCCCCGAAAATGTTGTAACCGTTCGGCCACTTGTGCATGACTATCGTCAGAGAACAATCCACAACATTGCTGCCATTGTCGGGGGTGTCATACAGAACAGTCCAGGCAATCCTCACGTGTGATATGAACATGCGGTGTGTTGCTGTCAAGTTGGTCCCCAGGCTGCTGACCCCGGAGCAGAAAGAACACCGCATCGAAGTCTGCTGAGAACTCAGCAGGCCTTGATTGACCTGTCCTACCTGTCGAGGATCATTACCGGTGACGTAACTTGGGTGTACAGTAATGATCCTCAGCCTGCAGGTGGATGGCTGGAGAGTGCCCATTCTGCCGCCTGGATGGAGCGGGGGTCAGACAGGAGGTAGTGGGGAGGATGAGGGGGGAGCCGGGCATGTAAGCTGGGCAGGAGGCACAGGGTGCATTCTTTGAAGTGGCAGGATGTCTCCAGTGGCTCAGCTGTCTGGCATGTCATGTTTCAGTTGGGTTGGGAGAAGAACGGCAGAAGGAGCCAGACACCTGCGTGAGACCCTCCTCCTGACCACCGCCATCCCCGTGGTGACCTCGCACCCCCGGCTTATAGGTAAAACTTAGCCCCCCATGCTTATCCCCCTAACTGGGACTGGAGAAGCCCAACCACCCAACGCTACCTGATGACCTGATGCAGAGGAGATTTTTCTGTGTCCTGTAAAACTGCCCCTTCCTGTCCCACTGCTCCTCTCCTGTCCTGCTGACCCCCTCCTGTCCCACTGCTCCTCTCCTATCCTGCTGACCCCCTCCTGTCCCACTGCCCCTCTCCTGTTCTGCTACCCCTCTCCTGTCCCACTGCCCCTCTCCTGTCCCACTGCCCCTCTCCTGTGCTCCTGCCCCCCTCGTGTCCCACTGCCTCTCCTGTCCTGCTGCCCCCCTCCTGTCCCACTGCCCCTCTCCTGTCCCACTGCCCCCCTCCTGTCCCGCTGCCCCCCTCCTGTGACACTGCCCCCACCGTCCCACTGCCCCTCTCCTGTATTGCTGCCGCCTCCTGTCCCAGGAGTAGGACGTGGGATGGAAAAGGAGGAGGACGTGGGATGGAGAAGGAGGACATGGGAGCAGGAGAAGGAGGCGAATGTGGGCTAGAGAAGGAGGGCATGGGATGGAGGAGAAGGAGGATGTAGAATTGAGAAGGAGGACATGGGATAGAGTAAGAGGAGGACTTGGGATGGAGGACATGGGATGGAGGAGGAGGCGGAAGTGGAATAAAGAAGGACATGGGATGGAGGAGAAGGAGGATGTAGGATGGAGAAGGAGGACATGGGATGGAGAAGGAGGAGGACTTGGGATGGAGGACATGGGATGGAGAAGGAGGCGGATGTGGGATAGAGAAGGAGGACGTAGGATGGAGAAGGAGGATATGGGATGGAGAAGGAGGAGGACTTGGGATGGAGGACATGGGATGGAGGAGGAGGAGGACGTGGGATGGAGAAGGAGGACATGGGATGAAGGAGAAGGAAGACGTGGGATGGAAAAGGAGGAGGATGTGGGATGGAGAAAGAAGGACATGGGATGAAGGAGGAGGTAGACATTGGATAGAGAAGGAGGACGTAGGATGGAGAAGGAGGACATGGTATAGAGAAGGAGGAGGACTTGGGATGGAGGACATGGGATGGAGGAGGAAGCGGACGTGAGATAGAGAAGGAGGACATGGGATGGAGGAGAAGGAGGACGTGGGATGGAGGAGAAGGAAGACGTGGGATGGAAAAGGAGGAGGATGTGGGATGGAGAAAGAAGGACATGGGATGAAGGAGGAGGTAGACATTGGATAGAGAAGGAGGACGTAGGATGGAGAAGGAGGACATGGTATAGAGAAGGAGGAGGACTTGGGATGGAGGACATGGGATGGAGGAGGAAGCGGACGTGAGATAGAGAAGGAGGACGTAGGATGGAGAAGGAGGACATGGGATGGAGGAGGAGGAGGACGAGGGATGGAGGAGGAGGTAGACATTGGATAGAGAAGGAGGATGTAGGATGCAGAAGGAGGACATGGTATAGAGAAGGAGGAGGACTTGGGATGGAGGAGGAAGCGGACGTGAGATAGAGAAGGAGGACATGGGATGGAGGAGGAGGACGTAGGATGGAGGAGGAGGACGTGGGATGGAGAAGGAGGAGGACGTGGGACAGAGAAGGAGGACATGGGATGGAGGAGCAGGAGGATGTGGGATGGAGAAGGAGGACATGGGATGGAGGAGGAGGTGGATGTGGGATGGAGAAGGAGGACATGGGTTGGAGGAGGTGGAGGACGTTGGATGGAGGAGAAGTTTACATTACATATGGTAATATAGATTCATTTGTTGTTAATATTTATTTTTGTGACTTTATTCTTCATAAAACATGTAACTATGTAATTTCATGAGATAATTTACGAGGGTGTTTAGGGGCGGGGCAGGGTAGGGGTTGGGTGGGGCAACCGGTGGTGAGTAACTCTTAATGCCTGGCTACCAGCTCAGGACTTTAAACTTTTGACCCTTGTATTATGGGATGGTGCTAGCCGCTATGTTCTTTGACAACCAAAGGAGTCCTAGTTTGTTTTTTTTGTTCTCATTTGTGTTACAAGACTAGTCTCCAGACATTTTGATATCACCTCACGATGTAATATTAGGAGAGAAAATGTAATGTACAGAGGGGACATGACTTCTATAGCTTACTATGGCATAGATCATTGTACAGGGAGCTGAGCAGACACTGCCCTCTAATGTCCAACTGAGGGTACAGCAGGAGCTGTAGTGTGATTCTGTGAAAACAAGTCAGTGCTGCACCACTGCCCTCTAGTGCTCAGTCTGGGGTATTGCACAATCATGTCGGCAACGCCGAAATAAAGGAAAGAGGAAATAGTGTCCAACACAGAACTTATCACACATTTACCAAACTATCGCTGCTCATTGAACTCTGGGCTGTTTATAAATGTTTTCGAACAACTTTCATCCAGGATTCACACATTTCTAATCAAATGGAATTATAAAAATGAAAACAGTGCTACTAAATATTCCACGCTCAGCTGTTAGTGGGATTATAACAAAGTGGAAGCAACTGGGAACAACAGCCACTCAGCCACCAAGTGGTAGGCCACGTCACATGACAGGGCGGGGTCAGCGCATGCTGAAGCGCACAGTGCGCAGAAGTCGCCACCTGTCTGCAGAGTCAATAGCTAAAGACCTCCAAACTTGGTGTGGTCTTCAGATGAGCCCAACAACAGTGCGTAGAGAGCTTCATGGAATGGGTTTCCATGGCCGAGCAGCTGCATCCAAGCCTTCCATCACCAAGTGCAATGCAAAGCGTCGGATGCCGTGGTGTAAAGCATGCTGCCACTGGACTCTAGAGCAGAGGAGACATGTTCTCTGGAGTGACCAATCGCGCTTCTCTGTCCGACAATCCAATGGACGTGTCTGGGTTTGGTGGTTGTCAGGAGAACGGTACTTGCCTGACTTCATTGTGCCAAGTGTAAAGTTTGGTGGAGGGGGGATTATGGTGTGGAGGTAGTTTTTCAGGGGTTGGGCTTGGCCCCCTAGTTCCAGTGAAGGGAACTCTTAAGGCAACATTTTGGACAATTTCATGCTCCCAACTTTGTTGGAAGAGTTTGGGGATGACCCCTTCCTGTTCCAACATGACTGCCCACCAGTGCACAAAGCAAGGTCCATAAAGACATGGAGGAGCCAGTTTGGGGTGGAGGAACTTGACTGTCCTGCACAGAGTCCTGACCTCAACCCCATTTAGCGCATGCTGAAGCGCACAGTGCGCAGAAGTCACCAACTGTCTGCAGAGTCAATAGCTAAAGACCTCCAAACTTGGTGTGGCCTTCAGATGAGCCCAACAACAGTGCGTAGAGAGCTTCATGGAATGGGTTTCCATGGCTGAGCAGCTGCATCCAAGCCTTCCATCACCAAGTGCAATGCAAAGCGTCAAACAATTAACAGTCTCTGTTCACACGTGTGCAACAAAGCATAACAGGAAGCATCCTATTACTGTCTATGGTGCCAGTTCACACCTATGCAGCACCCATCTGTATGAGCATTGCAAAGGTGTCGGGGTACTTCATCTGGTGCGATTTTGACCCCCATAGACTTCAATGGGAGGACGTGAAAAACCTATGAAAATGTTGTCGCCCAAGTGCGGCCCCGGCCTTTTACATAGATCATTACACCGAGAGCTGAGCAGACACTGCCACCTATTGTTCACAATGGGGTATAGCGGAGGCTGTAGTACAAAGGAGTTAAAACCTGCAGGGAGCACAGTGGCTAAGTGGTTAGCACCTCTGGCTACCAGCACTAGGGTTGTCGGTTCAAATCCCAACCACGGCACCATTTGCACGTTCCTCCTGTGTCTGTGTTGGGTGTCCTCCAACACTTAAAAGACTCAGTTGATTGGCCCCCAGTATGTGTGTGATGTGGAAATCGATGGCGCTATATAAATACCTAGAACAAAATAAAAGAAGTCTATGAAAGTGAGTGACATCGCTGCACTGCTGACATCTAGTGTTCCCAGTAGGGCATAGCAAGTATTCTGCATAAACAAATCAGTGATCCGCTGCTGACATCTAGTGTTCAAACTAGGGCATTGCACAATCTTGCAGACAAAGTTTATATGAAGGAGAATTTGTACCCTCAGGACTACCAAACAGCTGCGATTCATTGAATGTTGGACTTTTTATGAACGTTTCCACGTGAGATTTACACAACTTTCATCCAGGATTCACACATGTTGCTGAGGAACCCAAATGTCATGAGAGGGTGGTTCAGGACTGCCGTCTAGCTGGGACCATCTGCCTCCTATTTGATGAATAATAAACCTAAAAGTGTAAAAAAATTGTTAAACCCAACCACTTAAATTTACTTACCCCTCCCCCACCCCAAGATTTTTTTTAAAGCCCCGCATACATACAGTTGTGCTGAAAATACTAGCAGTCAGACATCACTAACCGGATCAATCACTGTTTTTGGTGGAAATGATATTTCTACATGGCAAATAATTTCCTAGCAGGTGTAGTAGAGTCATAGAAATCCAACAGACCCAACAGTCATGACATGCATGCTGCTGATTCTGTGTCATTGAATCACTCATTGAAAGGGGCGTGTTCACAATAATAGCCATGTGGAGTTCTATTAGTGAGGTCATTCATTCTTTGATAAACAGGTGGCAATTATTGCCCTTATTTAAGGAAGGAAGGCAGCAAATGTTGGACATGCTGGTTACAGTGCATTTCTCTCTGAAATTCTGAGGAAAATGGGTCGTTCCAGACATTGTTCAGAAGAACAGCGTACCTTGATTAAAAAGTTGATTGGAGAGGGGAAAACATATAAAGAAGTGCAGAAAATGATCGGCTGCTCAGCTAAAATGATGGCAAATGCTTTAAAATGGCAACCAAAACCTGAAAGACGTGGAAGAAAGCCAAAAACTACCATTGGAATGGATAGAAGAATAGCCAAAATGGGGCGGACTCAGCCAACAATCAGCTCCAGGAAGATGAAAGAAGGTGTGACGTTCCCTGTGAGGACTCAGCCAACAATCAGCTCCAGGAAGATGAAAGAAGGTGTGACGTTCCCTGTGAGGACTGTTACAATTAGAAGACGCCTATGTGAAGCCAAGCTATCTGCAAGAAGTCCCCGCAAAGTCCCACTGTTGGGAAAAAGACGTGTGCTGAAGAGGTTACAATCTGCCAAAGAGCACATTGACCGGCCTAAAGAGAAATGGGGCAACATTTTGTGGGCTGATGGAAGTAAGATTGTTCTTTTTGGGTCTAGTGGGCGGAGACAGTTTGTCAGACGACCCCCAAACACTGAATTCAAGCCACAGTACACTGTGAAGACCGTGAAGCATGGTGGTGCAAGCATCATGATATGGGGATGTTTCTCATACTACGGTGTTGGGCCTATTTATCGCATACCAGGGATCATGGATCAGTCTGAATCCATCAGAATACTTGAAGAGGTCATGCTGCCTTATGATGAAGAGGAAATGCCCTTGAAATGGGTGTTCCAACAAGACAACGACCCCAAACACACCAGTAAACGGGCAACATCTTGGTTCCAGACCAACAAGATGGACGTTATGGAGTGGCCAGCCCAATCCCCGGATCTTCATCCAATAGAAAACTTGTGGGGTGACATCAAAAATGCCATTTCTGAGGCCAAACCAAGAAATAGAGAAGAACTGTGGAATGTGGTCCAATCATCCTGGGCTGGAATACCTGATCACAGGGGCCAGAAGTTGGGGGACTCCATGCAACACAGATGTACAGCAGTTCTCAGAAACAGTGCGACTACAACCAAATATTCATCAAGTCATTCAAAGGAAAGCAAAATCTTCAAACATTTCTCAGTTTATATAGTGAATGTTGGAGTTTGTAAAGAAGAATACAAACACGGCCATTTTTTTGAACCGTCTAATATTCACTTTTCTTCCATTTTTTTAGAGGAACAACACAAATTTGATGTATTTTTCTTCATGTTGTGATTTGGAATAGAATGTGTCGTGTTCCCAATGCATTTGTGTGGATGGAAATAAAAGCTATTAGAAGGATTTTCAGCTTTAGTCACTTTTTTCATCACACGGCTATTATTTTGAACACAACTGTATATGTACAAACAAAAATACACATGTCGGGGGGGGGGAGGGGGTCTACACACAAAAACGTTGATTGCGGTACGTATGTTACATATCGCCGTGTGCGCCGGAGTGAGACCGATAATTCTAGTCCGGTTAAACCGATGGCCTGTAGGGGGCAGTGATGATAGATATTGGGGAACAAAGTTTGTAGCCATTTCACAGGCGCACGCAATTTTAACCACTTCAGCCTCAGTTCCCTACTCATCCCAGTGAAGGGGTTATACCGGATGCCTGCAGCTATTTTTTCAGCTAGCGATGGGCCCTTTCATTGCTAGAGCCACTTTTGCATATTTTTTGCACAGGCCTGAAGATGACACAACCCTCCCCCCCACCAAACATGATATATTTTCTGAAAGAAGACACCCTAGAGCACGGGTGTCAAACTGGTGGCTCTCCAGCAGGGGCGGACTGACAACTCATGGGGCCCCAAGGCAATAGGGGATCATGGGGCCCCTGTGTCCTTGCCCAAATTCAAAGAAGCCTATGAAAAAGGTACCAAGGGCATCTTATGGGGCCCCCTACTGACCCCAGGCCCTCAGGCAGTGCCCAAGTTTCCAAATGGTCAGTCCGCCCCTGCTTTCCAGCTATTGCCAAACTACTCATGAGGCATTGGAAGGCTGACGGTTACAAGCATGACTCCCAAAGGCAGAGGCATGATGGGACTTGTAGTTTCAAAACAGCTGGAGGGCCGTCAGTTTGACACCCCTGCTCTAGAGAATAAAATAGCGGTAGTTCCAATTTTTGTACGTCGTACGATATTACCGCGAAGGTTTAGGAAACGCAAAATTTCAGGACAAACCACACCAAAGTAATCTTTAGGGCAAATAAATGCAATAAATTACCCACATTGTTGGTAAAACATAAAAGACGAGGTTGTGCCGAGTAAATAGATACCCAACATGCCAAACCTTAAATTTGTGTGCGCCTGTGAAATGGTGACAAACTCAGTCCCCTATATTATCTATAGGTGACGCTTTGAAAGCCCCCTACAGGTCATCGGTATAGTATACGGGTCTGCTGCTAGAATTCTCGCTCTCATCCTGGCATGCGCGGCGATATGTAACATATTGCAAGCGATGTTTTCATATACAACACCCATACGTTTGTATATGTGTATTTGTGGGGGTGGCTCAACATTTTTTGGGGGGGGGGAGGTAATGTGCTTGTGTGTAATTTTATTTTTTTGCAATTAAAAAAAAATTTACTTTTTTTTCATCACACAGGGAACATAAAGTCCCATATGTGATGATTTTTAGGTGACAGGTTCCCTTTAATGAGACATCAGGGTCTCAGGGCAGGGCATTATATATATATATAAAATCACAGTATCTCCCAGAAGTGAGCCCCCCCCCCTCCCCCGGACTGTATACAATGTGTGTGTATATATATATATATATATATATATATACACAGTATCTCCCAGAAGTGAGTCCCCTCCCCCCCTCACATTGTTGTCAATATTCGATTCTCTCTTTTCATGTGACAACACTGAAGAAATGACACTTTGCTACAATGTGACGTAGTCAGTGTACAGCTTGTATAACATGTGAATTTGCTGTCCCCTCAAAATAACTCAACACACCGCCATTAATGTCTAAACTGCTGGCAACAAAAGTGAGTCCGCCCCTAAGTGACAAGGTCCGAATTGGGCCCAAAGTGTCAATATTTTGTGTGGCCGCCGTTATTTTCTAGCACTGCCTTAACCCTCTTGGACATGGAGGTCACCAGAGCTTCACAGGTTGCCACTGGAGTCCTCTTCCACTCCTCCATGACGTCATCACGTAGCTGGTGGATGTTAGAGACCTTGCGCTCCTCCACCTTCCGTTTGAGGAGGCCCCACAGGTGCTCAATAGGGTTTAGGTCTGGAGACATGCTTGGCCAGTCCATCACCTTCACCCTCAGCTTCTTTAGCAAGGCAGTGGTGGTCTTGGAGGTGTGTTTGGGGTCGTTATGTTGGACTACTGCCCTGCGGCCCAGTCTCCGAAGGGAGGGGATCATGCTCTGTTTCAGTATGTCACAGTACATGTTGGCATTCATGGTTCCCTCAATGAACTGTAGCCCCTTAGTGCCGGCAGTACTCATGCAGCCCCAGACCATGACACTCCCACCACCATGCTTGACTGTAGGCAAGACACACTTGTCTTTGTACTCCTCACCTGGTTGCCGCCAACTTGACGCTTGACACCATCTGAACCAAATACTTTTATCTTGGGGTCATCAGACCACAGGACGTGGTTCCAGTAATCCATGTCCTTAGTCTGTTTGTCTTCAGCAAACTGTTTGTGGCTTTCTTGTGCATCATCTTTAGAAGAGGCTTCCTTCTGGGATGACGGCCATGCAGACCAATTTGATGCAGTGTGCGGTGTATGGTCTGAGCACTGACAGGCTGACCCCCTCCCACCCCTTCACCCTCTGCAGCAATGCTGGCAGCACTCATACGTCTATTTCCCAAAAACAACCTCTGGATATGACGCTGAGCACGTGCACTCAACTTCTTTGGTCAACCATGGCAAGGCCTGTTCTGAGTGGAACATGTCCTGTTAAACCGCTGTATGGTCTTGGCCACCGTGCTGCAGCTCAGTTTCAGGGTCTCGGCAATCTTCTTATAGCCTAGGACATCTTTATGTAGAACAACAATTCTTTTGTTCAGACCCTCAGAGGGTTCTTTGCCATGAGGTGCCATATTGAACTTCCAGTGACCAGTATGAGAGAGTGAGAGCGATAACACCAAATGTAACACACCTGATCCCCATGCACACCTGAGACCTTGTAACACCAACCAGTCACATGACACCGGGGAGGGAAAATGGTTATGTGCCATTGCCAGAAAGTTTGCTGTGTCTCCCAGCACAGTTTCAAGAGCATGGAGGAGATTCCAGGAGACAGGCAGTTCCTCTAGGAGGGCTGGACAGGGCCGTAGAAGGTCCTTAACCCATCAGCAGGACCGGTATCTGCTCCTTTGTGCAAGGAGGAACAGGATGAGCCCTGCCAGAGCCCTACAAAATGACCTCCAGCAGGCCACTGGTGTGAATGTCTCTGACCAAACAATCAGAAACAGACTTCATGAGGGTGGCCTGAAAGCCCGACATCCTCTAGTGGGCCCTGTGCTCACTGCCCGGCACCATAGAGCTGGATTGGCATTGGCCATTGAACACCAGAATTGGCAGGTCCACCACTGGCACCCTGTGCTTTTCACAGATGAGAGCAGGTTCCCCCTGAGCACATGTGACAGACGTGAAAGGGTCTGGAGAAGCCATGGAGAACGTTCTGCTGCCTGTAACATGGTTCAGCATGACCGATTTGGTGGTGGGCCAGTGATGGTCTGGGGAGGCATATCCATGGAGGGACACACAGACCTCTGCAGGCTAGACAATGGCATGCTGACTACCATTAGGTATGGGGATGAAATCCTTGGACCCATTGTCAGACCCCACGCTGGTGCAGGGGGTCCTGAGTTCCTCCTGGTGCAGTTGGTCCTGGGTTCCTCCTGGTGCAGTTGGTCCTGGGTTCCTCCTGGTGCAGTGGGTCCTGGGTTCCTCCTGGTGCAGGAGGTCCTGGGTTCCTCCTGGTGCAGACAATGCCCGGTCTCATGTGGGGAGAGTATGCAGGCAGTTCCTGGAGGATGAAAGAATTGATACCATTGAAAGGCCTCCATGCTCGCCTAACCTAAATCCAATAGAACACCTCTGGGATGTCATGTTTCGGTCCAAACCTTCTCTGTGCAGCATCCCCCCTTAGCCCCCTCTAATACTCTCCTAAGCCCCCTCTCAATCCACTGATGTGCACTGGAGTCTCAGTTGTCTTGGGACATTGGCTCCCACTGCTGTCAATCACAGCCAGTGAGCCAATGAAAAGAGAGAGGGGGTGGGGCTGAACCACAGCTTCGTGTGTGAATGGACACATGGAGCAGTGGGTGCCCCACAGCAAGCTTCTTGCTGTGGGAGCACCCGACAGGAGGGAGGGGCCAGGAGCACCTGCAAGGGACCTGAGAAGAGAAGATTCCGGGCTGCTGTGTGCAAAACCATCACACAACAGGTAAGTATAGGCATGTTTGTTACTTTTTCTTAAAAAAAAAAAAAAAGATTTTAGGATCACTTTAAGCCTTGACATGTTGGGTATCTGTTTACTCGGTGTAACCTCATCTTCTTTACCAAACAATTGGGTATTATATTGTGGTTTTTGTGCGCTAAAATTGACTACAGTGTATTTTTTCTCAAAAAAGTTCACTTCGCAAATACCGTGTGACATAAAAAAAATTAAAATTCCAGCACCCTCCATTTTATTCTCTAAGGCCTCTTTTTTTTTTAAAAATGTACAAAATTCTGGGGGGTTTAAGTAGTTTTCTGACAAAAAAATTCTGATTGAGCAAAAAATGCTGATGAGAAGTGTCAGAATTGTCCCGGAGTTGAAGTGGCTGAAGTGACTACGCCTTGACATGTTGGGTATCTGTTTGCTTGGTGTCCCCTCATCTTCTATATTGTACAGACATTGGGTAATATATTGTGGCTGTGCACCCTAAAACTAACTTTAGTGTATTTTGTTCAACTGAAATTTGTCATTGCACTAATATTGTATTCTCTAGGGCACAGGTGTCAAAAACAAGGCCTGAGGGCCAAATCCGGCCCTCCAGACCATTTCATGTGGCCCTCAGACTTCTGCTGCAGCTGTGACACTCCCTCGTCTCCACCTTGTCTCAGCAGTCAACAGAAGAGAGGAGGACAGATCTCCTCCACCAGATCCTGCTCTTCTCCATGCAGCCACAGAGAGGCTCATTTCTGCAACTCTTGATCTCAGCAACTAGCAGCAGAGAGGAGGACAGAACTCCTCCTACAGATCCTGCATGTCTCTGTGCAGCCGCAGCACCCTCTTGTCTCCACCTCCCCTGCAGACTTCAGCAGCTGATTCCAGCCCTCCTTTGGTCCTTCTCCAGACACTGCACTTTCTTCTTCACGGCTCTGCCTCCAGCTTCTTCCTGGCAGCAGCACAAGGTAAGGGGGGTATACTGTGATGTAAGGGGGGTGGGGTGCTCTGGACATCTAGTCTTACAGATACAACTGGACCTTTGAGGGCAACAATATTGCTGATGTGGCCCGCCATGAAATTGAGTTCTAGGGTGTCAGTATATAAGGTTTTGGGGTTTTAAGTAAACCTCAGGCCTAAAATGATTTTTTTTAAAACGGACGCGAAAAAAAAATGGCTCTGGCAGCAAAAGGGTCAAAATGAAGAACCTCAAGCAAAAGAAGATGGCGTGGATTTCTGGAGTGAACATTGTCCAGCATAAAGGATTAAGTGTAGATTTGATAATTGCTCTCTATGTATTCCTGGGATCTGAGGTCTGAGGAGGGAGCGGGCAGGGGGGCCCCCTAGGCAGAGGTGTACGGACCATGGAGGGGCCCCATAGGTGGCTACGGCGGGGGTTCCACCTGTGTCCTCTCTTGTTTGTATCCTTCACTTGAGAAAGGCTGTTCTTCGTTCTTTTAAACATCAATGACTCCTCCAAAAAGGGAATTGTTTTGTCTTGTTGGTGTGACTCACAGGATCTTTCACAGTTCCTTTGTTGTATATTTTGTAACTCTACCCCCACCGCACATCCTGTGTGGCCGCGGGGTGGTGTATCATGAGATGTTGTGTTCTGGTGGACAGAGTACGTTCTTCTCTCCTAGACGGGTCTACAGACTGATCTCTGAGGGACAACAATGGAGAACCTTCCCTTCCTTTCCCTTGTGCTGTGTGTATCAGGTGAGTCTCCACTCTGATCTCTTCATTGTTCTCGGTTCGGTTAGATTGTAATATGTGTAAAAAGGAAGAATTTGGGCTTTAGAATGCTACAGTCACAGCACCAAATAATACCAGAACACTGAGGGGTCCAATCTGCTGTTTAGCATTTTCCCAGCCATATGTAATGGTGGATGATGAAGGAATTATATTTTTAGCACGGACTTATATTAGGAGGATTTTTCGACGTTGGCATTACCTAAATTCTAGGATCTCTACACTTGGTATGCCAGATCCATCAGCATCGCGTCCAAAATAATTACAACACCTCCTGCGTTCAGAGACACAGATCTGAAATCAGCAGGAAGAACAATACATGAAAGTTCGTCCAATAGCCGATCAACAGTTGTGCTGCTCAACCAAAAAAAAACATATAAGTGAAAAACAGGAGAGTGAAGGACTTTAGAGGTGCTTGAATCCCCTCAGGATGAAGATGACTCTAATACATTGGTTTTCTTAAAACATTGTTTATTACATATATCAACATATAAAACATTCATATTCTCCCAAAGAGTGAGCCCTTCAGCCTAGTGAGTCCCATAGCCCACTATCCAGGGATTAACAGTACCGGACCATCAGTGTGGCAGATGGAGGTCCAGGACGGTGGCCTGATGTATGACCCCGACTGCGTTTGGCCAGATTGGCTTCTTCAGGGGTTCAGAAAAAGGGAGATACTGTAGGTAAAGAAGGGATCAGAGTGCAACGTGTTCAAAGAGATATTACATTTATACCAAAACAGAAAAAGAAGTAACATCATAATAAAACTGTTACATTGACACAAATCTAAATATTAATGATGTTATGAATCGCCCATGCCAACAATCGCTCTGACCGACAAGGCTTGGCTCTAAGAGGATGATAGGAAGGCAAGTCAGGGCAGGGCAAAGCCGGGAACCCCCCGGGGGGAAGAACCAGGGCACATATAGAGGCATGCACACCACGTTGCCCAAAGAGGTAGAGGTTCCTATGGCGTAGCTATTCTCCTACAGGTTGGAGATAAAAGATATGAATGTCTCCAATAAACATTAACATACAACCACCTCCTGGCCCTTCCAGGTACCCCAGGTGAGACAACCACACCAAAAGACCATTTATTGTATTGTTGTACCTCCAAATCATGAGGATAGCTGATCTCATAGAGATGCAAAAGGGGTTAACGTAGAGCTTGATGGACCTTAGCAGGATCTTTCAAACGGTTAGTCCACCCTTCAAAGACAGACCAAAGACCACATTCAGATGAATAGTATCACTCTGTAATAAAACCAGAAAGGTATCTCCACTCGACCCAGCTCTAATGAACAGAAGTCAAAGCCCCTCATCACACAGTCCATATTGTACACCACCAACCTCTATTGCCCTCTCGTAAGCACCTCTCTACCATATCTCAGCATCACAGAAAGTTATCTCCACTCAGACCCAGCTCTAATGAACAGAAGTCAAAGCCCCTCATCACACAGTCCAGCTTGTACACCACCAACCTCATTGTCCTCTCGTAAGTACCCCCCTACCATATCTCAGCATCACAGAAAGTTATCTCCACTCAGACCCAGCTCTAATGAATGGAAGTCAAAGCCCCTCATCACACAGTCCAGCTTGTACACCACCAACCTCTATTGCCCTCTCGTAAGCACCTCTCTACCATATCTCAGCATCAGACAAAGTTATCTCCACTCAGACCCAGCTCTAATGAATGGAAGTCAAAGCCCCTCATCACACAGTCCAGCTTGTACACCACCAACCTCTATTGCCCTCTTGTAAGCAACTCTCTACCAGGGACGGACTGACAACTCATAGGGGTCCCCGGGCAATAGGGGATCATGGGGACCCTGTGTCCTTGCCCAAACTCAAAAAAGCCTATGAAAAAGGTACCAGGGGCATCTCATGGGGCCCCCTACTGACCCCGGGCCCTCGGGCAGTGCTCGAGTTTCCAAATGGTCAGTCTGCCCCTGCTCTCTACCATATCTCAGCATCACAGAAAGGTATCTCCACTCAGACCCAGCTCTAATGAACAAAAGTCAAAGTCCCTCATCACACAGTCCAGCTTGTACACCACCAACCTCATTGCCCTCTCGTAAGTACCCCCCTACCATATCTCAGCATCACAGAAAGGTGACACCTGACCTGTGTTACATAAGGGACAAAATTGGGTTCCTCCTCCCCTTGTGGCAAACCATGCCGATTCCGGTGTATAACACTGGAAAAGAGCATATCGGCGTGTAGAGATATGCCTCCACGCATGCGCCCCATGATGACGCGCAGAGGTGGCGGGGCAGGTCAAACCGCCCCAACCTCCATAAAGGAGGGCAGACTGCCACCACAGGACCCCTACCATCTCTGCCATGAAGACAACTAATGCAAGGACTGGCAAGCCCCAAAAAGGGAGCCGCCCAGAGGAGGTGGGGCAACATGATCCCCACCCCGCCAAGAATCCTCTTTACAGCCCAGCATCAATGGGAAGAACTACAATTTGAAGTTCACTATGAGGTGTGACAAGAGGTGGGTCACTTTTTTGGATATTCAGATTCTAGTTGATGGAGATGGTTATTTAATGTCAGATCTGTATCGTAAACCATCATCGGCTAACACGATCCTTCATGCTACCAGTGCCCGTCCGGCATCCCTCATAGAGAGTATTCCATATGGTCAGTATCTGAGAGGAGGAGTTTATTGTTCAGGCCAATGCATTACAGAAACGTCTGTTACAAAGGGGGTATAGTACAAAATGCCTCAAGAGGGCATATGAAAAAGCTCAATCTAGATTGCGAGATTCCCGAATTCACGCCTCTAGAAAAACCTCTCAGGTTAAGACAACACGCGTTATTACGCGCTTTTCCCAACATCATACATCAGTATCCCATATTTTAAATCAGCACTGGCATCCTCTAAGAGAAGACCTGGTGGTAGCTAAATATGTTAATGATAGGCCTCAACTGACCTTTAGAAGGGCCAGGTCCCTTAACCACTTCCCATCCGGCCCATGTAGATAAACGGGCCGGACAGGAGCAGTGCTGGAACGGGTTGATATTTATAAATGACGTCTGCATTTACTGCCTGTGCGTGCTCCCTGGGAGCCGGAGGACACAGCGGAACACTGATCGCTGTACGGGACCTCTGTGTGAGGTCGCGATCATGTAATCCCTGATTGGCCAATCAGTGATCACATGAATAGTAGTAAGCAAGACGTCACTTCCTGACATCATGGCTTACTACCAGGGGTGGAATGACAACTTATGGGGCCCCCGGGCAATGGGGGGTCATGGGGCCCTTGTGTCCTTGCCCAAACTCAAAAAAGCCTATGAAAAAGGTACCAGGGGCATCTCATGGGGCCCCCTACTGACCGTGGGCCCTCGGGCGGTGCCCGAGTTTCAAAATGGTCAGTCCGCCCCTGCTGATTATGTGTGAAATCTGTGAATGATCACAGAGATCACATGGTACAGGGCTATTCACAACAGCCTGGTACCATGTGACAAGCTGTGACCAATCACAGCTCTCACAGTATTTCTCAATGGCTGCAGGAATGCAGCCAGAGAGAAGGAGAAATGATTGCTTACAGCCTTTATGGCTGTAAAAGCAATCAGTGTAAAAAAAAGAAAAAAAAATCTTCATCACCCCCCACAAGTAGAACGGTGTCACTATGGTAACACTGTACTGCTAGGGTGACAGTATGTAAAAATAAATAATATAAAAAAATAAAATAAATATGTAAAACAAATGTTTGAAAAATTATTTTTGGTTATAAACTAATATGGGTTATTTTTTTTGTACTAAATAGATAGCTGAATACATTTTGGCCAAGATTTATGAAGAAGGATTATTTATTTGCAAACTTTTATAAGAAAAACTCTTTTTTTTGCAAAATGTTTGGACTTTTTCATTTTTATAGCAAAAAAAAAAAATCCCAGCTGTGAATAAATACCAGCAAAATAAAGTTGTATCTGTCTAAAAAAATTCTAAAAAAATTCATATGGGTACAATGTTTCAAAGTGCGACAGCGCTGGAAGCTAAAAATTGGCCTGGACAGGAAGGGGAGTGTTCGGACTGGAAGGGGGATGAAAGTGTCCGGACTGGAAGGGGGGGAAAGTGTCCGGACTGGAAGGGGGATGAAAGTGTCCGGACTGGAAGGGGGATGAAAGTGTCCGGACTGGAAGGGGGGGAAAGTGTTCGGACTGGAAGGGGGATGAAAGTGTCCGGACTGGAAGGAGGGAAAAGTGTCCGGACTGGAAGGGGATGAAAGTGTCCGGACTGGAAGAGGATGAAAGTGTCCGGACTGGAAGGGGGTGAAAGTGTTCGGACTGGAAGGGGGATGAAAGTGTCCGGACTGGAAGGGGGGGAAAGTGTTCGGACTGGAAGGGGGATGAAAGTGTCCGGACTGGAAGGAGGGAAAAGTGTCCGGACTGGAAGGGGATGAAAGTGTCCGGACTGGAAGAGGATGAAAGTGTCCGGACTGGAAGGGGGTGAAAGTGTCCGGACTGGAAGGGGGGGAAAGTGTCCGGACTGGAAGGGGATGAAAGTGTCCGGACTGGAAGGGGGTGAAAGTGTCCGGACTGGAAGGGGGGGGAAAGTGTCCGGACTGGAAGGGGGGGAAAGTGTCCGGACTGGAAGGGGGGGAAAGTGTCCGGACTGGAAGGGGATGAAAGTGTCCGGACTGGAAGGGGATGAAAGTGTCCGGACTGGAAGGGGATGAAAGTGTCCGGACTGGAAGGGGGTGAAAGTGTCCGGACTGGAAGGGGGTGAAAGTGTCCGGACTGGAAGGGGGGGAAAGTGTCCGAACTGGAAGGGGGGGAAAGTGTTCGGACTGGAAGGGGGATGAAAGTGTCCGGACTGGAAGGAGGGAAAAGTGTCCGGACTGGAAGGGGATGAAAGTGTCCGGACTGGAAGGGGATGAAAGTGTCCGGACTGGAAGGGGGTGAAAGTGTCCGGACTGGAAGGGGGAGAAAGTGTCCGGACTGGAAGGGGATGAAAGTGTCCGGACTGGAAGGGGATGAAAGTGTCCGGACTGGAAGGGGGTGAAAATGTCCGGACTGGAAGGGGGGGAAAGTGTCCGGACTGGAAGGGGGGGAAAGTGTCTGGACTGGAAGGGGGGGAAAGTGTCCGGACTGGAAGGGGATGAAAGTGTCCGGACTGGAAGGGGATGAAAGTGTCCGGACTGGAAGGGGGTGAAAGTGTCCGGACTGGAAGGGGGTGAAAGTGTCTGGACTGGAAGGGGGGGAAAGTGTCCGGACTGGAAGGGGGGTGAAAGTGTCCGGACTGGAAGGGGGGTGAAAGTGTCCGGACTGGAAGGGGGGAAAAGTGTCCGGACTGGAAGGGGGGGAAAGTGTCTGGACTGGAAGGGGGGGAAAGTGTCCGGACTGGAAGGGGGGTGAAAGTGTCCGGACTGGAAGGGGGGTGAAAGTGTCCGGACTGGAAGGGGGTGAAAGTGTCCGGACTGGAAGGGGGTGAAAGTGTCTGGACTGGAAGGGGGGGAAAGTGTCCGGACTGGAAGGGGGGTGAAAGTGTCCGGACTGGAAGGGGGGAAAAGTGTCCGGACTGGAAGGGGGGGAAAGTGTCCGGACTGGAAGGGAGGGAAGTGTCCGGACTGGAAGGGGGGGAAAGTGTTCGGACTGGAAGGGGATGAAAGTGTCCGGACTGGAAGGGGGTGAAAGTGTCCGGACTGGAAGGGGGGAAAAGTGTCCGGACTGGAAGGGGGGGAAAGTGTCCGGACTGGAAGGGAGGGAAGTGTCCGGACTGGAAGGGGGGGAAAGTGTTCGGACTGGAAGGGGATGAAAGTGTCCGGACTGGAAGGGGGTGAAAGTGTCCGGACTGGAAGGGGGGTGAAAGTGTCCAGACTGGAAGCGGGTGAAAGTGTCCGGACTGGAAGGGGGGAAAGTGTCCGGACCGGAAGGGGGGGAAAGTGTCCGGACCGGAAGGGGGGGAAAGTGTCTGGACCGGAAAGGGGTGAAAGTGTCTGGTCCAGGAAGGGGATGAAAGTGTCCGGACTGGAAGGGGGTGAAAGTGTCCGGACTGGAAGGGGGGAAAGTGTCCGGACTGGAAGGGGGTGAAAGTGTCCGGACCGGAAGGGGGGGAAAGTGTCCGGACTGGAAGGGGGGAAAGTGTTCGGACTGGAAGGGGGATGAAAGTGTCCGGACTGGAAGGAGGGAAAAGTGTCCGGACTGGAAGGGGATGAAAGTGTCCGGACTGGAAGGGGATGAAAGTGTCCGGACTGGAAGGGGGTGAAAGTGTCCGGACTGGAAGGGGGGGAAAGTGTCTGGACTGGAAGGGGGTGAAAATGTCCGGACTGGAAGGGGGGGAAAGTGTCCGGACTGGAAGGGGGGGAAAGTGTCCGGACTGGAAGGGGGGGAAAGTGTCCGGACTGGAAGGGGATGAAAGTGTCCGGACTGGAAGGGGAGAAAAGTGTCCGGACTGGAAGGGGGGTGAAAGTGTCCGGACTGGAAGGGGGGGAAAGCGTCCGGACTGGAAGGGGAGAAAAGTGTTCGGACTGGAAGGGGGGGAAAGTGTCCGGACTGGAAGGGGGGGAAAGTGTCCGGACTGGAAGGGGAGGAAAGTTTCCGGACTGGAAGGGGGGGAAAGTGTCCGGACTGGAAGTGGTTAAAGATGATCCGATGCATAGCCATTAGCAAACTAAGGCACCCCCAGCCATGATACGTAGGGGTACATTTCCATGTGGACGATGTGAATTCTGTCCTTGGATTCATGCAGGAAGAAGTGCTTCTTTACCCAATGGTAAAATCTGGGCCCCACAATATCCTACCCATTGTCAGCCGGTGGGAGTGGTTTACTGTATGCAATGTTGCTGTGCACCATTCTACATGGGCAAAACAAAAAGGTAAAATGGTCACATTGGTCAGTAGACATGTAGGCCTTTATCATAACTTCAGTCATGGATGCGATCAAATGTTTTGCCCTGGAACATGTCCCCCACTCCCTGCGAGGGGGGAACATTGATAGCCATCTCCTCCAGTTGGAAACAAAATGGATTTTCCAGCTTGAGGCTACTAAATCATTGAAGCTGAGTGAAAACATTCATTTTAAGCCTTTTTTTTGTAGAATTCGACATCTTCTGAGACGTGGGGGAACCACTACTTCCTGCCCGCAGGATCTGTCTGCCAGATTTCATTTAATCCTGACAATGTCTTTTTCTTCCCTTTTTTGCTGTGTTGGGTTTTCTCTCTTGTACACATGATGTATATATCTTTATGGTGATGTTTATTTAAGGAGAATCTACTAAGAGACTTCTGGTGTTGGGGGGACATGGATGCTGACCGTTGCCGGATCGATGGGGGGCCTGGGAGGATGATGGGATAGAGCAAGGAGGGGGGAGTACCGTTGTTGTGATGGGGGAGTGGGGACCCATTGGGGGGTCCCAGTCAGGGGCAGACCGACAACTCCTGGGGCCCCCAGACAATAGGGGATCATGGGGCCCCTGTGTCCTTGCCCACACTCAAACCACTCCCAAAAAAGTCTATGAAAGGTGCCAGGGGCATCTCATGGGTCCCCTACTGACCCCGGGCCCTCGGTCAGTGCCCAAGTGTCCGAATGGTCAGTCCGCCCCTGGTCCTAGTTGGCTGCTTTTGGGGGTGTCTGCACATTAGGAGATATGTGAATCACTCTCCCGATTTTGATGAATGAAGACTTTCATTTTTGTCTATATTGTGATGGATTTGAATCCTTTTGAGACATAGCCTCTTGAAGTATCCATGCTTGATCATGCTTGATGAACGTAAGTCTAAGTAGTGCTCTAGTATGTAAAAATGGAGATTCTTATTCTCAAGCCACATTTTGCATTTATGTCCACTACATGTTGTGATGTTCGATTGGTTTGGGCATCGATGCTGGGCTGTGGAGAGGATTCTTGGCAGGGCGGGGATCATGTTGCCCCACCTCCTTTGGACGGCTCCCTTTTTGGGGCTCGCATTAGTTGTCTTCATGGCGCAGATGGGAGGGGTCCTATGGTGGGTGTCTACCCTTCTTTATGGAGGTTGGGGCGGTTCGCCCAGCCCCACCACCTCTGCACATGTGAGTCATCATGGGGTGCATGCGTGGAGGCATATCTCCACACGCTGATATGCTCTTTTCCAGTGTTATATACCGTAATCGGCGTGGTTTGCCACGAGGGGAGGAAGAACCCAATTTTGTCCCTTATATAACACAGATCGGGTGTCATCTTTCTGTGATGCTGAGATATGGTAGAGAGGTACTTACAAGAGGGCAATAGAGGTTGGTGGTGTACAAGCTGGACTGTGTGATGAGGGGCTTTGACTTCTGTTCATTAGAGTTGGGTCTGAGTGGATCTACCTTTGTCTGATGCTGAGATATGGTAGAGAGGCACTAACGAGAGGGCAATAGAGGTTTGTCTCCATCTCCCGTCTGATCGATGTTTATAAACAATGTTACTTTGTATCTCTCTATCTCCCGTCTGATCGATGTTTATAAACAATGTTACTTTGTATCTCTCCATCTCCTGTCTGATCGATGTTTATAAACAATGTTACTTTGTATTTATCTCCCGTCTGATGTTTATAAACAATGTTACTTTGTATTTCTCTATCTCCCGTCTGATCGATGTTTATAAGCAATGTTACTTTGTATCTCTCCGTCTCCCATCTGATCGATGTTTATAAACAATGTTACTTTGTATCTCTATCTCCCTTCTGATCGATGTGTATAAACAATGTTACTTTGTATCTCTGTATCTCCCATCTGATCGATGTTTATAAACAATGTTACTTTGTATTTCTCTATCTCCCGTCTGATCGATGTTTATAAACAATGTTACTTTGTATTTCTCTATCTCCCGTCTGATCGATGTTTATAAACAATGTTACTTTGTATCTCTCCGTCTCCCATCTGATCGATGTTTATAAACAATGTTACTTTGTATCTCTATCTCCCTTCTGATCGATGTGTATAAACAATGTTACTTTGTATCTCTCTATCTCCCATCTGATCAATGTTTATAAACAATGTTACTTTGTATCTCTCTATTCCCCGTCTGATTGATGTTCATAAACAATACAATGAAACAAAAATATTTTGGCTTGGGTAGCGAATAAATAGATGTTTAATTTTAAACTCTCTTTTAGCATCAATGACCATAAGTCATTGATGCCTAGATGCCCAGCCCACATTTAGCTGGTTGGCATGTGATATACTTTTTTAACAACTAACACACACACACACACACACACACACACTTTTTTATTTTTAACTATAGGCTGCCAAATTATCAAAAAAGTGCTACTATTTGTCAGCCTATAGTTAAAAAGAAAAAAAAAGTTAAACATCCATTTATCAGCTACCCCAGCCAACATATTTTTGATAGACAGAGGTACTAATGAGCTGGGGATCTGCTGAACAGAGGTACTAATGAGCTGGGGATCTGCTGAACAGAGGTACTAATGAGCTGGGGATCTGCTGTGCAGAGGTACTAATGAGCTGGGAATCTGCTGAACAGAGGTACTAATGAGCTGGGGATCTGCTAAACAGAGGTACTAATGAGCTGGGGATCTGCTGTGCAGAGGTACTAATGAGCTGGGAATCTGCTGAACAGAGGTACTAATGAGCTGGGGATTTGCTGATCAGAGGTACTAATGAGCTGGGGATTTGCTGATCAGAGGTACTAATGAGCTGGGGATTTGCTGATCAGAGGTACTAATGAGCTGGGGATCTGCTGAGCAGAGGTACTAATAAGCTGGGGACCTGCCGAACAGAGGTACTAATGAGCTGGGGATCTGCTGAACAGAGGTACTAATGAGCTTGGGATTTGCTGATCAGAGGTACTAATGAGCTGGGAATCTGCTAAACAGAGGTACTAATGAGCTGGGGATCAGCTGAACAGAGGTAGTAATGAGCTGGGGATCTGCCGAACAGAGGTACTAATGAGCTGGGGATCTGCTGAACAGAGGTACTAATGAGCTGGGGATCTGCTGAACAGAGGTACTAATGAGCTGGGGATCTGCCGAACAGAGGTACTAATGAGCTGGGGATCTGCTGAACAGAGGTACTAATGAGCTGGGGATCTGCCGAACAGAGGTACTAATGAGCTGGGGATCTGCCGAACAGAGGTACTAATGAGCTGGGGATCTGCCGAACAGAGGTACTAATGAGCTGGGGATCTGCTGAACAGAGGTACTAATGAGCTGGGGTTCTTCTGAGTGGGGGGTACTAATGAGCCGGGGATCTGCTAACCCTCCTGACCTCAACCCCATAGAACACCTTTGGGATGAATTAGAGCGGAGACTGCGAGCCAGGCCCCCTCCCCCGACATCAGTGCCTGACCTGACAAATGTGCTTCTGGAAGAATGGTCCAACCTTCCCATAGACACCCTCCTAAACCTTGTGGACGGCCTTCCCAGAAGAGGTGAAGCTGTTATAGCTGCAAAGGGCGGGGCCAACTCAATATTGAACCCTACGGACTAAGACTGGGAGGCCATTAACCACATGCCACCCAGCCACTGTAGAAACACGGTGGCAGGGTGGCACGGCTGGGCAAAACCACGTTTTAAAATGTGTGTTTGCAAAACAGGTAGGGGGCGTGCGCAAGGCGTGCCACCGCCCTACCTGTCCCGCTGATCACAGCTGCGGTTGTCAGTCGCCGGGTCACAGCCAGTCGTTACCAGCTGTGTCCCGCCGAATAGCGGCAATCATTGACAGAAAGCAGGGCTGCAGCTGCACAGAAAGTCAGTTCCCTGTCAGCTCCTGACATGCTGAGCCGGAGAGAAGAGTTTATCTCTCCCGATCAGCGTGTCCTCGCGTGCAGTACACACCCCCACCCCCTAGTAAAACACTCCCCTCACACAGTTAACCCTTTCAGTAAATAAAAGTTAACCCCTTCCTCCCCAGTGCCATTATTGCAGTGTCAGTGTTTTTTTTTTGCACTGATCACTGTATTGGTGTCACTGGGGATGTCCGTGACTCCAAGTCAGTTCCCCCCAATGTCAGAATGTCCGCCGCAGTCCCGCCATAAGTCACTGATCACCGCCATAAGTCATTGATCACCGTCATAAGTTACTGATCACCGCCATAAGTCACTGATCACCGCCATAAGTCGCTGATCGCCGCCATAAGTTACTGATCGCCGCCATAAGTCCCTGATCGCTGCCATAAGTCACTGATTGCCGCCATAAGTCACTGATCGCCGCCATAAGTCCCTGATCACCGCCATAAGTCACTGATCACCACCATAAGTCACTGATCACCGCCATAAGTCCCTGATCACTGCCATAAGTCACTGATCGCCGCCATAAGTCACTGATCGCCGCCATAAGTCACTGATCGCCGCCATTATTAGTATAAAAAATAATTAAAAATCCCAGTATCTTTCCCGCCATTTGTAAACGCTATAACTTTCACGTAAACCAATTAATTTACACGTATTGGGGTTTTTTTTTAGCAAAGACAAGGAGCAGAATGCATTTTGGCCGAAATTTATGATGAAATTTGATTTTGAAATTTTTTTTTACTGGACATGTTTTATAGCAAAAGGTCCAAAATATTGTTTTTTTTTCCCTCAAAATTGTCAGGCTTTTTTTATAGCGCAAAAAATCAAAAACACACAGGCGATCAAATACCACCAAAAGAAAGCTCAATTTGTGGGAAAAAAGTTACATACATTTCCTTTATGTACCGTATTGCATGACCGCGCAATTGTCCGTTAAACTAGCGCAGCGCTGTATAGCAGAAAAATGGCGTAAATTGCGGTATCTATCCCATAGTTTGTAGACGCTATAACTTCCACACAAAGCAATCAATATACACTTATTGGGATTTTTTTCACCAAAAACATGGAGCCGAATACATTTTGGCCTAAATTTATAACCAACTTTGAGTTTACTATATATGTTTTATAGCTGAAAGTAAAAAATATAGTTTTTCTTCAAAATTTTTGGTCTTTTTTTGTTTATAGCGTGAAAAATAAAAAGCGCACAGATGATCAAATACCACCGAAAGAAAGCTCTATTTGTGTGAAAAAAAGGACGTAAATTTTGTTTGGGTGCAGCATTGCATGACCGCGCAATTATCAGTTGAATTAGTGCAGCGCCGAGTAGCAAAAAGAGGCGTGGTCATTAAGAGGGGTCAATCCTCAGGAGGGCAAGTGGTTAAAGTTAATGTGCGTGGAAAGGCCGGCGGCCCAATACTTTTGGTAATATAGTGTATATTTTTTAGATAGAAAGGCTAAGTAGCAGCCTGGACATGAGTTAGCAAGATCAAATTTAGGTCAGGGCTGAGAGCTCTGCAGATCAGTTCCCTGATACCACCCCTTGATCTATAGAATTGGAAAAGTCTCTAGGACTCAGTGGGTGGGGGTCAGGAGGGGCTGATTTTCATACTTAAGGGATACTGACCAATCCCCAAGAAGGAGGCTTGGCATGAGGTCAGGACAGGCCTTAAGTATGACTGAACCTGCAGGAGAATTTGGGTGGAAGATTGAGAGTGACAGGCTGGAATGCAGGAGCTTGGGAGGGGGCCCAGTGGGAAGAGGCCTACCTCCAGGCTGAAGTGGAAAGGAGGACCTCTCAACAACCTCAGTAGTCCCGTGAGAGAGGACCACTTGTACAGTAGGGAAGGAGTCAGCCCAGCAGAAGGCCTAAAGGCAGCCACCAACCCAACAAGCTCACAGGAGAGGAAGAGTAAGTACTCTTACACCCCCTGTGCCGGATAAGGGAAAGGGCATTTGGGTGGGAAATCTGACTAGCCCCATCTGGGACTGTTTGATCTAAAGAGACAGATTTTGGGTCCCCTTGCGCAGGGGTTTACCCAGTACAGCTGGATGAGGAGAGGATTCATCTGGGGTCTGGGGTGGTACATCAGGAAAGACTGGAGAGCTCTCCAGGAAGAAAAATCTTTTTTTTGTATAGATCCCATAGTTTGTAAGGAGTAGTCCTCAGTTAAATTTCCCGTGGGCATCCCATACACCTCTTGACCCTATCCGTGTTCATTACCACTAATAAAAATCTAAAATCCAAGCTCAAAGACTATTTACTGTCTCCAGAATGCAAGTCTGTGAAAAATGCATGTTGCCTGGCTGTGAAGGACTATAGGGGGACCCAAAATTTTAGCGACTCCTAAGTGGTAGTGCTACATAAAACTTTTTTTTAGCAGAGCAGGTGAAGATAGTTGTTGTTATCTGTGCTGAGGAATCAGGTTGGGAGTTCATACTATACCCCATCTGTTTGTGGGTGTGACTGCTCAAATGAGAACACCTTGCACTATCCTCAGATGAAGATGTGGTCCCCATGTTGGGAGTTCGCCATATGCTGACCACACTTGTAGGTATGTGGTAGGAATCCTCCTGCATTATACTTCTTGGTGGAGAATGTGTTTTATCACAATCTTCTTTTCTAGGGCTCTTTGGAGTGGGAACAATGGAGGACCTCACAGGAAGACAGAACATCACAGTCATATGTACCAACGAGAGTAATCCAAACAACGAAATACAATTATGGTGCAACTTGGAGACCTTCAACTGCTCCTCTATGAACATAAACCAGGAGAAATTTACCATCGACCAGTCTTCCATCCAACCATCAGACAGGAAATGTGTGTTCAGGGCAAGAGGGGAAAAAGTCCAGAACTCAACCCTTGCCAATTACAGCTGCCAGAGTAGAGACGGGGTCAACGCATCCGCCATCTTCTCCACTGTGCCAGGTAGGTCACATTTGGGGATGTCACTGTGGAAGGCCAGTAGAGGTAGATGCCCCTGGCAGAGCAAAGACAGGAGGTGCATTGCCACACAGGGAAGTAAGAAAACGTTTTTGAAAACTCCAAGAATTCTGGGAAGTTTAAAAGATAAATGAAGTAAAAACTACTGAAACAGTTCAATGTTTGGGGTGGGACATTGGGAAGTGTGATAATAGTGGCCTTTGCTTTGGTTTGGAGGATCAAATATTATGTATAGAAATGTATGCGCTAAGTGGAGGTTACAAATAACGTTGTCGATACCCTAGAACATCTCAGGTCTAACCAATCATTGAGCCCGCTGGGAGGGCTCTCCCCAGGGAACCACCTAGATGTCTCCACCCAAAGGCCTACATAAGAGATAATCATTAACATTGGAAATTGTGACATTAGTGGCCTTCGGTGTTGCTCGGAGGATCAGATATTATGTATAGAAATGCCTTATATCTTTAAAATCTTTTTTTTTTATCTCTGGGCAGAGCTTGCAGTGGTACCCTTAGGGCTCATTCGGGCAACAGATTAGTGCCATCCTCCGTGCAGAGCTGCTGGCAGATGCATGTACCTGGGAGCTTCGTGCAGCCTATTAAAGTGGAAGGTGGAGGTTACAAATAACATTGCTGGTACCCAAGAACATCTCAGGTCTAACCAATCACTGAGAGGTACTCCCTGGGGAACCACCTAGATGTCTCCACCCAAAGGCCTACATAAGAATGTCTGCCAGAGATAACATTGGGAATTGTGATATTAGTGGCCTTTACTCTTGCTTGGAGGATCAGATATTATGTATAGAAACGCCTGAGGTAGGTGGAGGTTACGAATAACATTGCTGGTACCCCAGAGCATCTCAGGTCAAACCAATCATTGAGCCCATTGAGAGTGTTCTTCTCAGGGAACCGCCTAGATGTCTCTACCCAAAGGCCTACATAAGAATGTCTGCTGGAGATAACCAATAACATTGGGAATTGTGATATTAGTGGCCTTTACTCTTGCTTGGAGGATCAGATATTATGTATAGAAACTCCCGAGGTAGGTGGAGGTTACAAATAACATTGCTGGTACCCAAGAACATCTCAGGTCAAACCAATCATTGAGCCCATTGAGAGTGTTCTTCTCAGGGAACCGCCTAGATGTCTCCACCCAAAGGCCTACATAAGAATGTCTGCCGGAGATAACCAATAACATTAGGAATTGTGATATTAGTGACCTTTACTCTTGATTGGAGGATCAGATATTATGTATAGAAACGCCTGAGGTAGGTGGAGGTTACAAATAACATTGCTGGTACCCAAGAACATCTCAGGTCAAACCAATTATTGAGCCCATTGAGTGTTTTCTTCTCAGGGAACCACCTAGATGTCTCCACCCAAAGGCCTACATAAGAATGTCTGCCGGAGATAACCAATAACATTAGGAATTGTGATATTAGTGACCTTTCCTCTTGATTTGAGGATCAGATATTATGTATAGAAACGCCTGAGGTAGGTGGAGGTTACGAATAACATTGCTGGTACCCAAGAACATCTCAGGTCAAACCAATTATTGAGCCCATTGAGTGTTTTCTTCTCAGGGAACCACTCAGATGGCTCCACCTAAAGGTCTACATACAGTATGAATGCCTGGCAGAGGTAACCTTCAATGCTGGGAGGTGCCACGGAGCAGAGATGCTTGAGGGTGATAAGATCAGAACTGCATGCACTTAAGAGTCTGATATCTGGTGGCAATAAAATTGCTTCCTTCTGGTCCATAGAAAACTGAGATAAGGTAGAGCTCCAGGAAATGTGACTGGAACGGAAAGCAGGAGGTATGTGTAGCATGTTACCTTCCAAATCAGGGTTTCTCAACTAGGGTTCCTCCAGAGGTTGCCAGGGGTTCCTTGACCAATGAGCAGTTTCTGTATCTCAGATAAGTTTCCACGGACACCTTTGATCATTTTAGATATCTATATCTATTTTTAGCTATTCCCATTGACCATCACACCAATGTATCACAAGTTATAGATACAGTATTTTATAGCAGGGGTTCCCCAAGCCTGGAAAGTTATTTCAAGGGTTCCTCTGTGTTTGAAAAAGTTGAGAAGTTCTGTTCTAAATGGTATCTTAAAAATCTAAGTGGAGCTTGCAGGGGTACCCTTAGGGCTCATTCAGACGGCAGATTAATGCCATCCTCTGTGCAGAGTACCAGGGAGCACACGCACCACTGGCATGGACACAGTCACATGTCGAAGTCTGACTTGTGTACAGGGGTGGGTACCCAGTGCTTGGTGTGCACAGATTTCTGTGGACGGCCTGCATGCAACACCAAGGTGGATGTGCGTGCATCTGCCAGCGGGTCTGCACAGAGGATGGTGCTAATATGCCATCTGAATGAACCCTTAGAGCTTGCGCACATTCACATCAGTACCGGCTTTTGAAGAACTTACAATCGAAGGACCCTATCACACACATATACTAGGGCCAATCTACACAGAACCAATTAACCTACCACCACATCTATGGAGTGTGGGAGAAAACCAGACTACCTGGAGAAATCACCGTCAATACATTCCCTAACCCTCCCCTCTGGTCAACATACAATTAAAACATTCCACTTAAAGAATTTTAATTTTCAAAAAATACCTCATCTCTGGGTCTCTTGGCTGGTCTTTGCTCCATAGTAAGGTCGAGTTTAGTAGGAGGGGCTGGAAGGCTTTTACACACATCACAGGACATGCACATCACAGGACTCTGCCTCAAGCAGTATACAGTATGAAAGAACGCATCCCTGACGTCCCTTTAGACGTTTATGCTCTTACCAGCTAACCACTGAATGCAGACAACTTTAGCTGTGTAATCTGTTGATCAGATGCTTGAGCAGCAGAGTGATTAGCAGATTGCACAGGTAAAGTTGGTTGCACCATCCTGTGGCCATCAGGGAGTAGCGTACACAGCTAAAAACTGAACTAGAGGTCCAGGAAATGGGTCTGGAAAGGACAGTGGGAATGTGATACTTTCTGAATGATATCTCCAAATGTGGTGTGAACATGCAGTGATACCCTAACAGCAATGCTTCTAGTCGCTTAAAATGGCACTGTGTTAAAAGGGGGGAGGGGAGGCAGGGGCGAAGAACACTGAAAAAAGGGCGAAAGTTTGCTTTAAAGTCTAGCCAAAACACATTGTGAGAATATTGTTAAACTGTCTCTATGAGTAAAGCCTGCAATGGTTTCATTCATACTAGAATGGCTGTCGTCAATCCTGATGCACAGAATGGGACCAAGCTGTCACACTGACATCCGGGCCCCGCAGATTACCCCCCCCCCCCCCCCCGAGATCAGGCTCCAGTGGGCTCCCTATCCCCTCCACTATAGCTCCTCTTCTAAAATCTTTGTCTTCTTCTTCTAGATCCAAATACCACAACCTCGCCAGTATCTCACCCCGGTATGAATTACTGGGACGAAAGCAGCAAGAAACAACAAAATAACACCAATTTGCCGGGAAAAGAGGAGAGAAAAAAGTCACAAAACCCCCCAAAATGTAAAGGAAACAAAAAAAAAGGCAAATGTCCAAATGATGAAGTCCGGAATGGCAGGGATGAACCTGAATGCTGTAGTGATGATGGTAAAGCTAAAGATGGTCATGAAGACCATGGAGAGGACTTCAATGAGGGACCTAAGGATGGGTAAGATGACGGCCACAGTGGAAGGACAATTCTTTACTCTATGGAGAAATGGAAACCATTGGCAATGTATGGAAATCACTGGGAAAAGTGTGAATGATAGAAATTAGACCCCTGGTGTCCAATTTAAAGGGGATCTCTCCCCCTTCGAGTCCTGCACAGTTTTGATTATCACCTATTTAGGGGATCCAGCGTTATCCTGCTAAGATCCTCCTCTTTGCTGTCCCCCACTTGGTCCTGAACCTCCATCTTCTTGTGTGACATCATCAGGAAGCTGCTGGCCTTCAAGGTTCATCTGGTGGCTCTTCCAGTGATAAGCTGCTGGGCCTGCCCCCTCCTCCTTCCTCAGTGAAGGACTATTCCTCCTGGGATATGTGATGTGCATAGGCTCAGCGGGGGGCAAAGTGCATTCTCCTAGGTGAGTGACGTGCATGAGGAGGGCGGCTCAGAGCTTTGTTATTACAAAAAAGGTACATTTTAAAAAAGCCCTATTTACACATTGGAGGGGAGGAGGGGTGGAGAGGAGGCAACATCGAGGGTGAAGATCCACTTTATAAGGACCCAAAGGGCAACATTTGTCTCCAAATGTCTTGTGGAGGACTGAATCTAGTGAGGACACGGCGGGAACTGACAGTCTGTCATACTGTGTCAGAATGGGGGAAACACCGTTATGTATTAGGCTGTCATTAGATTAGGGTGTTTAAACACACCCTGCCCCCCCCGCCTTATATCAGATGTGTCCCCATCAGAATCCCCTCCTAAATTAGGGTTTCCATCTGTTCCCCATTGCATCAAGGTCCCCATCAGAGTGCCCCCTTACATCAGGGTCCTTATCAGAGTGCCCCCTTACATCAGGATACTCATCAGAGTGCCCCCTTACATCAGGGTCCTCATCAGGATGCCCCCTTACATCAGAATACTCATAAAAGTGCCCCCTTACATAAGGGTCCTCATCAGAATGCCCCCTTACATCAGGATATTCATCAGAGTGCCCCCTTACATCAGGATACTCATCAGAGTGCCCCCTTACATAAGGGTCCTCATCAGAATGCCCCCTTACATCAGAATACTCATAAAAGTGCCCCCTTACATAAGGGTCCTCATCAGAATGCCCCCTTACATCAGGATATTCATCAGAGTGCCCCCTTACATCAGGATACTCATCAGAGTGCCCCCTTACATAAGGGTCCTCATCAGAATGCCCCCTTACATCAGAATACTCATAAAAGTGCCCCCTTACATAAGGGTCCTCATCAGAATGCCCCCTTACATCAGGATACTCATCAGAATGTCCCCTTACATCAGGATACTCATTAGAATGTCCCCTTACATCAGGATACTCATCAGAGTGCCCCCTTACATCAGGATACTCATCAGAGTGCCCCCTTACATTAGGATACTCATCAGAATGCCCCCTTACATCAGGATACTCATCAGAGTGCCCCCTTACATCAGGATACTCATCAGAGTGTCCCCTTACATCAGGATACTCATCAGAGTGCCCCCTTACATCAGGATACTCATCAGAATGCCCCCTTACATCAGGATACTCATCAGAGTGCCCCCTTACATCATGATACTCATCAGAATGTCCCCTTACATCAGGGTCCTCATCAGAGTGCCCCCTTACATCAGGATACTCATCAGAATGCCCCCTTACATCAGGATACTCATTAGAATGTCCCCTTACATCAGGATACTCATCAGAGTGCCCCCTTACATCAGGATACTCATCAGAATGCCCCCTTACATCAGGATACTCATCAGAGTGCCCCCTTACATCAGGATACTCATCAGAATGTCCCCTTACATCAGGATACTCATCAGAGTGCCCCCTTACATTAGGATATTCATCAGAATGCCCCCTTACATCAGGATACTCATCAGAGTGCCCCCTTACATCAGGATACTCATCAGAGTGCCCCCTTACATCATGATACTCATCAGAATGTCCCCTTACATCAGGGTCCTCATCAGAGTGCCCCCTTACAACAGGATACTCATCAGAATGCCCCCTTACATCAGGGTCCTCATCAGAGTGCCCCCTTACATCAGGATACTCATCAGAATGTCCCCTTACATCAGGGTCCTCATCAGAGTGCCCCCTTACATCAGGATACTCATCAGAATGCCCCTTTACATCAGGATACTCATCAGAGTGCCCCCATACATCAGGATACTCAACAGAATGCCCCCTTTCATCAGGATACTCATCAGAGTGCCCCCTTACATCAGGATACTCATCAGAATGCCCCCTTACATCAGGATACTCATCAGAATGCCCCCTTACATCAGGATACTCATCAGAGTGCCCCCTTACATCAGGATACTCATTAGAATACCCCCTTACATCAGGATACTCATCAGAATGCCCCCTTACATCAGGATCCTCATCAGAATGCCCCCTTACATCAGGATCCCTGCCTTAACAGATCCACCAACCTAGCAGGTCAACCTGAGGACACAGTGTGTACGTCTACATTGAACGGTTTATTGTACATCGATGTTGTGATGGTTTAGTTGAACAAACCACGCAGTTGACACAGATAGCTTCAGAGCATCAGAGTCCGCACAGCAGAAAACCGTTAACCCTTTGGAGGCACCTGCTTACAAATGTGAGTCCCAAAGTGAATCAAATGAGAAAAAAAAGGGATGGGATACAAATCTTCGTATCTCAATACTGTATTGAGACTCCTCTGTGCACAAAACCCCACCACACTGTTCCCTGATCACAGTCTGCTCACCCTCCATGTTGACGGTTGAGGTCAGACTGAGCCCAATTGGAAACCATGGTCAGATGTTGCCACACACCTCCACTTCCTCCATCTCCAACCACAAGGATTCCACAATATTCTCTGCTCAGTAATGCGAATGATCCAATCTCATGCTCTCTGTTTGCACAAATGTTTAATATATAAAGCACACCCGACCCTCACATTGTGACGGCAACCATGTCGGCATTTACCTGGTTAAACAAATCCTATGGATCGGAAAAAACAACGCTCAACCCCCAGACCGCTAATACACCACTGACACTTCCACTGTCTAGAGTGTAAGGGGGGCTTTGATTGGCTAGTTTTGTCCCTACCCCCACTCCTGTCCTGCTAGAACACCGCCCCTCCTGCTGAAGTTGTAACCCTCCACCATATTGGCCCCCACTCCATACCAGAGGCCTCCACACCACATTCCCAACCTTTGACCTTTATGTCCCATGGAAGGAATGTCCACACATGAATAGAGTTGCTGCACTTTACTGATCGAACTCTATACATGGCACAGCAGTCACATCACAAGACGCTACCTTGTCACTCGCATTAAGTGGACAGTCCACAGCAGTCACATGTGAAAGCATTGCAGCACTTTAAAGCGGATCTCCACCCTCATAGGCAAGTGTGCTCCTTTCCACTCTTCCTCACCTTATTTACATTGAACGGCACTTTTTTTTTTCCTCTAGAAAAATGTTCAACCCCATCCCTCTGTGCCTGTCAACCCCACCCCTTTGTGCCTGTCAACCCCACCCCTCTGTGCCTGTCAACCCCACCCCTCTGGGTCTGTCAACCCCACCCCTCTGTGCCTGTCAACCCCACCCCTCTGTGCCTGTCAACCCCACCCCTCTGGGTCTGTCAACCCCACCCCTCTGTGCCTGTCAACCCCACTCCACTGTGCCTGTCAACCCCACCCCTCTGTGCCTGTCAACCCCACTCCACTGTGCCTGTCAACCCCACCCCTCTGTGCCTGTCAACCCCACCCCTCTGGGCCTGTCAACCCCACCCCTCTGTGCCTGTCAACCCCACTCCTCTGTGCCTGTCAACCCCACCCCTCTGTGCCTGTCAACTCCACCCCTCTGGGCCTGTCAACCCCACCCCTCTTTGCCTGTCAACCCCACCCCTCTGTGCCTGTCAACCCCACCCCTCTGGGCCTATCAACCCCACCCCTCTGTGCCTGTCAACCCCACCCCTCTGTGCCTGTCAACCCCACCCCTCTGGGCCTGTCAACCTCACCCCTCTGTGCCTGTCAACCCCACCCCTCTGTGCCTGTCAACCCCACTCCTCTGTGCCGGTCAACCCCACCCCTCTGGGCCTGTCAACCCCACCGCTCTTTGCCTATCAACTCCACCCCTCTGTGCCTGTCAACCCCACCCCTCTGTGCCTGTCAACTCCACCCCTCTGTGCCTATCAACCCCACTCCTCTGTGCCTGTCAACCCCACCCCTCTGTGCCTATCAACCCCACCCCTCTTTGCCTGTCAACTCCACCCCTCTGTGCCTGTCAACTCCACCCCTCTGTGCCTGTCAACTCCACCCCTCTGTGCCTATCAACCCCACTCCTCTGTGCCTGTCAACCCCACCCCTCTGTGCCTGTCAACTCCACCCCTCTGTGCCTGTCAACCCCACCCCTCTGTGCCTGTCAACCCCACCTCTCTGTGCCTGTCAACTCCACCCCTCTGTGCCTGTCAACCCCACCCCTCTGTGCCTATCAACCCCACCCCTCTGGCCCTACCTTTGTGCTTGTCATTCCTCTCTTCTCAGTGCCTCTTGGGATACGTAGGAGGCACAGAGAAAAGAGGGGGGGATGGGCCTAGCAGCGCATCATCACGGGGCCCAGCGACTGAACCCAGAAGAGCTGGGAGGCCTCGTGAAGACACCATGTAAGAAGATGGTGGTGCTGGGCAGAATTCTGAGAAGTCTCTGGAGGACACCACTGGATACTCTGGGCGGGTGAGTATCTGAAATGCTCAAAACCCCCATAAAGGTAGGTAGGGGTGTAGAAAAAAAAATGGCGGGGGGGGGGAGCCTGGAGATCATCTCCCCCGAACACTCATCCTTAACCCGGGGTCATTACCGTAGTACTCACAGGGCCACTCTCTGGAGTCACTTCCTCCTTAGGTACAGCTCTCTGGGGACCCTCCAAGGAGAACAGGGAACACGTGGCCTGGCCTACAAGGGCTTTTGCCATTTCCCTAGTCCCCACCTCCATAAGGGCCACTAAGTTCACACCCGACACCCCCTCCTGGTTCCATCTGTGCTAGTGGGGGGTGTTTGGCTCCCAAGTCCAGTCTGCTTGCTGGGCTCCCCCCAACCTGGCTTATATATGGCATGGACTTACCCATGACATCACTACAGGAGGGCTCTACATAAAAGGGGCCCAACACCTGATGACACTCTTCTGGTACAGAGCCACCTAGCGGCAACATCGCTTACTGCACCTACCTACAAGAAGTTACTCCGACAGAGTCATTATAGGCTCCAGTCAGGGCTTGGTTTCATGGGGAGCGTATGGGAGTGTGGGGGAATGTGGGGGAGCGTATGGGAGTGTGGGGGAATGTGGGGGAGCGTATGGGAGTGTGGGGGAATGTGGGGGAGCGTGGGGGAATGTGGGGGAGAGTGGGGGAATGTGGGGGAATGTGGGGGAGCGTATGGGAGTGTGGGGGAATGTGGGGGAGCGTGGGGGAATGTGGGGGAGAGTGGGGGAACGTGGTGGAGAGTGGGGGAATGTGGGGGAGCGTATGGGAGTGTGGGGGAATGTGGGGGAGCGTGGGGGAATGTGGGGGAATGTGGGGGAGCGTATGGGAGTGTGGGGGAATGTGGGGGAGCGTGGGGGAATCTGGGGGAATCTGGGGGAGCGTGGGGGAATGTGGGGGAGCGTATGGGAGTGTGGGGGAATGTGGGGGAATGTGGGGGAGCGTATGGGAGTGTGGGGGAACGTGGTGGAGAGTGGGGGAACGTGGTGGAGAGTGGGGGAATGTGGGGGAGCGTATGGGAGTGTGGGGGAATGTGGGGGAGCGTGGGGGAATGTGGGGGAGCGTATGGGAGTGTGGGGGAATGTGGGGGAGCGTATGGGAGTGTGGGGGAATGTGGGGGAGCGTATGGGAGTGTGGGGGAATGTGGGGGAGCGTGGGGGAATGTGGGGGAGAGTGGGGGAACGTGGTGGAGAGTGGGGGAGCATGGGGGAACATAGTTGCGGTACCTCCAGCACTGGATGTATAAAATGGCAAGGGGTTCTGGAGTGTGCTTGAAGGTCTATTGATGCTGGGGGATCTATTGTTGGTGGGGGATCTATTGTTTCCAGGGGTCGAGTGTTGCTGGGGGGATCTATTGTTTCCGGGGATCTATTGTTGCTGAGGGATCTATTGTTTTTGGGCGTTTATTGTTGCTGGAGGATCTATCGTTGATTGGGATATCTGTTGTTTCCAGGGGTCTATTGTTGCTGGGGTCTTTTGTTGCTGGGGGTCTATTGTTTCCAGGGGTCTTTTGTTGGTGGGGGATATATTGTTTCCAGGGGGCTATTGTTGCTGGGGGGTCTATTGTTCCCAGGGGTCTATTGTTGGTGGGGGATCTATTGTTTCCAGGGGTCTATTGGTGGGGGATCTATTGTTGGTGGGGGATCTACTGTTTCCAGGGTGTATTGCTGCTGGCTGAAGGGGATCTATTTTATTCCTTTATCTTTAACAAATTACTTAGCACAACAATTTGATATGTATTCTCTAAAAGGGGCGGTACCGGGAGGTGTGTAGGAGGTGGAGCCAATGAACAACTAGGGGGTGGATGTATAACCGGTTTGCTAAACGAATGTGACACTCCTCCGCTCAGCTGCAACGGGACTTGCTGTACTCCATGATATAGACCAGGGGTCTCCAAACTGGGGCCCTTTGCTTGCCTTTATCTGGCCCTTGAGGCATTATTCTTGCCACTGACACCATCTATGGGGTACTATTCCCTCCACTGACACCAACAATGGGGTACTATTCCCTCCACTGACACCAACAATGGGGTACTATTCCTTCCACTGACACCAACAATGGGGTACTATTCCTTCCACTGACACCAACAATGGGGCACTATTCCTTCCACTGACACCATGTATGGGGTACTATTCCCTCCACTGACACCAACAATGGGGTACTATTCCCTCCACTGACACCAACAATGGGGTACTATTCCCTCCACTGACACCAACAATGGGGTACTATTCCCTCCACTGACACCAACAATGGGGTACTATTCCCTCCACTGACACCATGTATGGGGTACTATTCCCTCCATTGACACCAACAATGGGGAACTATTCCCTCCACTGACACCATGTATGGGGTACTATTCCCTCCACTGACACCAACAATGGGGTACTATTCCCTCCACTGACACCATGTATGGGGTACTATTCCCTCCACTGACACCATGTATGGGGTACTATTCCCTCCATTGACACCAACAATGGGGTACTATTCCTTCCACTGACACCAACAATGGGGTACTATTCCTTCCACTGACACCAACAATGGGGTACTATTCCCTCCACTGACACCAACAATGGGGAACTATTCCTTCCACTGACACCAACTATTTCTCCACCAATATCAAAGATGTGGCTATTGTTTACTCCCTCCGGGCACAGTCCGGTCCCCCTAAAGTCTGAAGGACAGTAAACTGGCCCTTTCTTTAGGGTTCTTTCACCCGGACGTTCCGGATGTTCGTTTGTCATCTGTCCGTTTATGGATGAAATATGGACCCCCATGTATTTCTATGGACTATCAGATGTAAATGGCTGATCATCCCCGACGGGGAGAGAAATGTTTTGTTTACTAACAGTCCTCCTCCCTGTCAGCTCAGGCACACAGCACAGCACAGCCATCCAGAGCAGTGTGAGTACAGTGAAGCACACAGACCCCGCCCCCTTGTAACACACTCCCAGCACACAGGTAACCCTTTGATTACCCCTCATATTAACCCCTTCCTGCCCAGTGCTATTGGTACCGGGGTATCGAATTAAAATTCACTGAGGTTCAAGAAGTAAAATTTGCATGCATCAGAGGTCCGAATCTCATGTAGGCCCCTGTAGTTCATTTTCGTGTGTGCCAAACTACGGAAAAACAAATATAAACTGATTTAAAAAATGGATGTAAACTGCTGAAAAAAATGGATGTAAACTGATGAAAAAAATGGATGTAAAGTGATGAAAAAAATGGATGTAAACTGGTGAAAAAAAACGGATGAAAAAATGGATGTAAACTGGTGAAAAAAAACGGATGAAAAAATGGATGTAAACTGATGAACAAAACGGATATAAACTAATGAAAAAAACGGATGTAAACTGAGGGAAAAAAATGGATGTAAACTGATGAAAATAAAATGGATGTAAACTGATGAAAAAAAAACAGATGTAAACTGATGAAAAAAATGGATGTAAACTGATGAAAAAAAAAAAACTGATATAAACTGATGTAAAAAACGGATATAAACTGATGAAAAAAAAATGGATATAAACTGTTGAAATAAACAAATGTAAACTTTTGAAAAAAATAGATGTAAACTGATTAAAAAACCCCCGGATGTAAACTGATGAAAAAATGGATTTAAATAGATGGGGAAAAAAAAGGATGTAAACTGATGAAAAAAAAAACAGATGTAAACAAGGGATGTAAACTGATGAAAGATAAAAGGATTTAAATTGATGAATAAAAAACAGATGTAAACAACGGATGTAAACTGATGAGAAACAACGGATGAAACTGATGAAAAATAAATGGATGTAAAATGATGAAAAATAAATGGATGTAAACTGCTGAAAAAAATAGATGTACACTGAAAAAAATAAAAAACGGATATAAACTGATGAAAAAAAATGGATATAAACTGATGAAATAAAAAAAAAAAAAAAAAATGGATATAAACTGATGAAATAAACGAATGTAAAATTTTGAAAAAAAAAATAGATGTAAACTGATGAAAAAAATGGATTTTAATTGATGGGGAAAAAAAGGATGTAAACTGATGAAAAAAAAAAAACAGATGTAAACAACGGATGTAAACTGATGAAAGATAAAAGGATGTAAACTGATGGGAAAAAACGGATGTAAACTGATGGGAAAAAACGGATGTAAACTGATGGGAAAAAACGGATGTAAACTGATGACAAAAAAAAAAAAGATGTAAACTGATGAAAACAACGGATGTAAACTGATGGGAAAAAACGGATGTAAACTGATGGGAAAAAACGGATGTAAACTGATGACAAAAAAAAAAGATGTAAACTGATGAAAACAACGGATGTAAACTGATGGGAAAAAACGGATGTAAACTGATGACAAAAAAAAAGATGTAAACTGATGAAAAAAAAACAGATGTAAACAAGGGATGTAAACTGATGAAAGATAAAAGGATTTAAATTGATGAATAAAAAACAGATGTAAACAACGGATGTAAACTGATGAGAAAAAACGGATGAAACTGATGAAAAATAAATGGATGTAAAATGATGAAAAATAAATGGATGTAAACTGCTGAAAAAAAATAGATGTACACTGAAAAAAATAAAAAACGGATATAAACTGATGAAAAAAAACGGATATAAACTGATGAAATTTAAAAAAAATAAAAAAAATGGATATAAACTGATGAAATAAACGAATGTAAACTTTTGAAAAAAAAATAGATGTAAACTGATGAAAAAAATGGATTTTAATTGATGGGGAAAAAAAGGATGTAAACTGATGAAAAAAAAAAAACAGATGTAAACAACGGATGTCAACTGATGAAAGATAAAAGGATGTAAACTGATGGGAAAAAAACGGATGTAAACTGATGGGAAAAAACGGATGTAAACTGATGGGAAAAAACGGATGTAAACTGATGACAAAAAAAAAAGATGTAAACTGATGAAAACAACGGATGTAAACTGATGGGAAAAAACGGATGTAAACTGATGGGAAAAAACGGATGTAAACTGATGACAAAAAAAAAAGATGTAAACTGATGAAAACAACGGATGTAAACTGATGGGAAAAAACGGATGTAAACTGATGACAAAAAAAAAGATGTAAACTGATGAAAAAAAAACAGATGTAAACAAGGGATGTAAACTGATGAAAGATAAAAGGATTTAAATTGATGAATAAAAAACAGATGTAAACAACGGATGTAAACTGATGAGAAAAAACGGATGAAACTGATGAAAAATAAATGGATGTAAAATGATGAAAAATAAATGGATGTAAACTGCTGAAAAAAATAGATGTACACTGAAAAAAATAAAAAACGGATATAAACTGATGAAAAAAAACGGATATAAACTGATGAAATTTAAAAAAAATAAAAAAAATGGATATAAACTGATGAAATAAACGAATGTAAACTTTTGAAAAAAAAATAGATGTAAACTGATGAAAAAAATGGATTTTAATTGATGGGGAAAAAAAGGATGTAAACTGATGAAAAAAAAAAAACAGATGTAAACAACGGATGTAAACTGATGAAAGATAAAAGGATGTAAACTGATGGGAAAAAACGGATGTAAACTGATGGGAAAAAACGGATGTAAACTGATGGGAAAAAACGGATGTAAACTGATGACAAAAAAAAAGATGTAAACTGATGAAAACAACGGATGTAAACTGATGGGAAAAAACGGATGTAAACTGATGGGAAAAAACGGATGTAAACTGATGGGAAAAAACGGATGTAAACTGATGACAAAAAAAAAAGATGTAAACTGATGAAAACAACGGATGTAAACTGATGGGAAAAAACGGATGTAAACTGATGACAAAAAAAAAGATGTAAACTGATGAAAACAACGGAATACCCGTGTGAAAGGGACCTTAGAAATGACCTCAATGTGTAAAACAAAAAGAAGGAATTTGGAGCGGTGGAAGGCTCTTCAATCATGGAAGATAATTGTAATTGATAGAATACGGCAGGTTTTGTTGCAGCCGATCGGACGGGTTACGTTCGATGATCTGTTTGAACATAGGCCCCCTGGTGTTACTTTGGAAGGAAATATCTGATTTTTCCCATTAACGATACAATTCTGGTTCTGCTACAAAGGATTGCAAAGTTATGTACAAATGACACGTAACAATAATAACGACTAGAAAAGCTCCAATTTCTGGGGATATTGTGTGAAGTGTTCATGTCTGCACCAGTAGTCTACAACTGGAGTGGGCGGAGTAACTGGGTGGAGTGGGCGGAGTAACTGGGTGGAGTGGGCGGAGTAACTGTGTAAAGGTTGTCCTGATTTTTCAGCTCACACTCTAGTTTTGAACATTGCGCCATTCATTCCTATGGGACCAATTTCACCACAAAAACGGCGATATTCCGTGAACCATTCGGCGAAACGTTCCACAAAGTAATAGCGCGCCAATCGGGAACAATCCGCACGTTTCCCTATATTACTGTCTATGTCGTGTAAAGACTGTGGGAGGAGTTAGGGGGGTAAATTTGGCTCTAATAATAAGAATATATATGTGAGATAACAGGAAGTGGTCGCCAGGCAACAACACTTAACAATAAAAATGTGACAATAAAAAAGGGAATATAACAAAATAAAAATATGGTTAAAAAAAATGTAACAAAAAGTATTTCAGGTCCTTCTATAGCGCCATCAATGTACGCAGCGCTTTACATATATTGTACATCACATCAGTCCCCGCCCCCGAGAAGCGTACAATCTAAGGTCCCTACCCCTCAAGGGGCGTAAAATCTAAGGTCCCTAACCCTCAAGGGGCGTACAATCTAAGCTCCCTAACCCCCAGGGGGCGTACAATCTAAGGTCCCTAACCCCCAGGGGGCGTACGATCTAAGGTCCCTAACCCCCAAGGGGTGTACAATTTAAGGTCCCTAACCCTCAAGGGGCGTACAATCTAAGGTCCCTAACCCTCAAGGGGCGTACAATCTAAGGTCCCTAACCCTCAAGGGGCGTACAATCTATGGGCCCTAACCCTCAAGGAGCATACAATCTAAGGTCCCTAACCCTCAAGGAGTGTACAATCTAAGGTCCCTAACCCTCAAGGGGCGTACAATCTATGGGCCCTAACCCTCAAGGAGCGTACAATCTAAGGTCTCTAACCCCCAAGGGGCGTACAATCTAAGCTCCCGAACCCCCAAGGGGCGTACAATCTAAGGCTCTCTAACCCCCAAGGGGCGTACAATCTAAGCTCCCTAACCCCCAAGGGGCGTACAATCTAAGGCTCTCTAACCCCCAAGGGGCGTACAATCTAAGCTCCCTAACCCCCAAGGGGCGTACAATCTAAGGTCCCTAACCCTCAAGGGGCGTACAATCTAAGGTCCCTAACCCTCAAGGGGCGTACAATCTAAGGTCCCTAACCCTCAAGGGGCGTACAATCTAAGGGCCCTAACCCTCAAGGGGCGTACAATCTAAGGTCCCTAACCCTCAAGGGGCGTACAATCTAAGGTCCCTAACCCTCAAGGGGCGTACAATCTAAGGGCCCTAACCCTCAAGGGGGGTACAATCTAAGGTCCCTAACCCTCAAGGGGTGTACAATCTAAGGTCCCTAACCCTCAAGGGGGGTACGATCTAAGGTCCCTAACCCTCAAGGAGTGTACAATCTAAGGTCCCTAACCCCTCAAGGAGCGTACAATCTAAGGTCCATAACCCCGAGGGGGCGTACAATCTAAGGGCCCTAACCCTCAAGGGGCGTACAATCTAAGGTCCCTAACCCTCAAGGGGCGTACAATCTAAGGGCCCTAACCCTCAAGGGGGGTACAATCTAAGGTCCCTAACCCTCAAGGGGCGTACAATCTAAGGGCCCTAACCCTCAAGGGGCGTACAATCTAAGGTCCCTAACCCTCAAGGGGCGTACAATCTAAGGGCCCTAACCCTCAAGGGGGGTACAATCTAAGGTCCCTAACCCTCAAGGGGCATACAATCTATGGGCCCTAACCCTCAAGGAGCGTACAATCTAAGGTCCCTAACCCTCAAGGGGTGTACAATCTAAGGTCCCTAACCCCTCAAGGAGCGTACAATCTAAGGTCCCTAACCCCTCAAGGAGCGTACAATCTAAGGTCCCTAACCACATACACACTAGGACCGTACAACCTACCAGCATGTACCTTGGAGTGTGGGAGGAAGCTGACGTACCCAATGGCAACTCCTTCAATATCCTCCATTGCCCCCTCTCCCCTTCTGATCAACCTGCCATTAAAACCGTTCGATTACATGATGTCCTTTCCCCTGGTCATGTGATCGCTGGGCCTTTCTGCTGGGATTGGCTCCATAGTAAGATTGACTTTAATCGAAGGAGCCATCAAGGATCCTAAAAATGGAACCTTCCTCAGGAGTATTACTTGAGAGAACACATCCCTGGCATCCCTTTAGAAGTGCATGCTCTTATTTGCGGGGACCTTAGCTCTGCAATCTGCTGCTCGACGATGATTATTATTCAGGATTTATATAGTGCCAACAGTCAGCTCAGCGCTTTACAAAATGATCCAAGGGACTGATCAGCAGATTGCAAAGCTAAAGCCTGCACCGCCCAGCGGCCAGCAGGAAAGAGCATGCATGTCTAAAAGGATGCTGGGGACATGTTCTTTCACACAATGCTTGCAGCGACTGACAGCAGTCCTGAAGACAATACCAACACGTTGAGAAGAGAAAGCATGATTGATGGCAGAGAACTAGTCATAGGAACAGAGGGGAGATCTTCCAATGGGGACATCAGTTCCAATCACAACTAAGATGGACATTCGTTTGGTGACAATTTTGTTTCTTCCTGTTTCACCTCCGGAACAGGAAGTGGGAGGAGATCCCACCAACAGAGCAAAGACAACAATCACTAGAAACGGGGTTTCACCTTTCCCTACTCCATCCAATACTAATTGTACATACACTTTAAGAGCCACGCCCATCTGTGGGCTGTTCCCAGACTGATACTGATTCTGTCACATGACTTGTGAAAATGGAGCCCCAGCCTGTGACTGGACAGTGATGGGAGAAGCAGCACAGTGATGAGCTCATCCCTGCATCACTCTGCTCTCTCCTCCTATCAGCAGGCTTCTTCGCATTCCATGACACTGATTGGCCCCTTGTGCTGCTTCTCCCTCCCACACCCCGGCCCTGCTGTGCCGGGACTGGAGGGGTCTGATAGCGGGTCACATTCACGTGACATTCAGGCTCCATATACATATTTGCGGTGCAGTAACGCACCTGATATTGCGCATGCTCTGCACTTCAATGCACGTCCACCTGCAGGCATTCATCCACAGCAATGCATTCCATGTGTGTGGCGGTGCAACGGCCAGGAACCTTCTCTGTAATGTGCGCTGCGGGAAAGGTGCCTCAGTGCATGGGGGGGGGGGCATTCCATGCAGTCAGGCATGCAGCGTGAGCTATTGCGCATGTTTTACCGCAACCAAGGAGTGCAAATACGCCCCAATGGTGATGATTGGCTGCAAAATGAATTTCTTTCTATCTGAGTTCAGCTTCAAAGTGTTATTGAACCCCCAACAGTACAATCGGTCTGTAGATGCAGGAAAGCGTGCTGGTTAGACTCACTGTGGAACCTAAGGGGCTAATCCTCTTGTGTAAAAAGGCTGTTTGATCCTGTCTTCTCTGATCCTCCCCTTCCAGTGTCCCCAATCCATCAGCTGATAGCACAGAACTCTAGGAGTCACTCTGCACATGCTCAGTTTGGTGTCTATGGCTAAAGAGGGTTTTTTTTTTTTGGGAGAGTGCATGTGATCAGAACAGGGCCAATCCAGACAGAGGTCAGTGGTCCTGCATCCTCCTAGAGCAGAAAGCAAAATCCTCCTACAAGCTTTAACACTGATAGAAGTCAGAGGACGGCAATATACTGCTGATGAGAAAAGGGATTTAGCAGTTTATATTTACTAATATAATTGCATTTCCATGTTGTGTGTACTGTGGGAGAGCGGATATAGTGAATGCGGGGTCCGGGGAGAGCGGATATAGTGAATGCGGGGTCCGGGGAGAGCGGATATAGTGAATGCGGGGTCCGGGGAGAGCGGATATAGTGAATGCGGGGTCCGGGGAGAGCGGATATAGTGAATGCGGGGTCCGGGGAGAGTGAATATAGTGAATGCGGGGTCCGGGGAGACCAGATATAGTGAATGCGGGGTCCGGGGAGAGCGGATATAGTGAATGCGGGGTCCGGGGAGAGCGGATATAGTGAATGCGGGGTCCGGGGAGAGCGGATATAGTGAATGCGGCGTCCGGGGAGAGCGGATATAGTGAATGCGGGGTCCGGGGAGAGCGGATATTGTGAATGCGGGGTCCGGGGAGAGCGGATATAGTGAATGCGGGGTCCGGGGAGAGCGGATATAGTGAATGCGGGGTCCGGGGAGAGCGGATATAGTGAATGCGGGGTCCGGGGAGAGCGGATATAGTGAATGCGGGGTCCGGGGAGAGCGGATATAGTGAATGCGGGGTCCGGGGAGAGCGGATATAGTGAATTCAGGGTCCGGGGAGAGCGGATATAGTGAATGCGGCGTCCGGGGAGAGCGGATATAGTGAATGCTGGGTCCGGGGAGAGCGGATATAGTGAATGCGGGGTCCGGGGAGACCAGATATAGTGAATGCGGGGTCCGGGGAGAGCGGATATAGTGAATGCGGCGTCCGGGGAGAGCGGATATAGTGAATGCGGGGTCCGGGGAGAGCGGATATAGTGAATGCGGGGTCCGGGGAGAGGGGATATAGCGAATGCGGGGTCCGGGGAGAGCGGATATAGTGAATGCGGGGTCCGGGGAGAGGGGATATAGTGAATGCTGGGTCCGGGGAGAGCGAATATAGTGAATAGGGGTCCGGGGAGAGCGGATATAGTGAATGCGGGGTCCGGGGAGAGCGGATACAGTGAATGCGGGGTCCGGGGAGAGCGGATACAGTGAATGCGGGGTCCGGGGAGAGCGGATACAGTGAATGCGGGGTCCGGGGAGAGCGGATACAGTGAATGCGGGGTCCGGGGAGAGCGGATACAGTGAATGCGGGGTCCGGGGAGAGCGGATACAGTGAATGCGGGGTCCGGGGAGAGCGGATACAGTGAATGCGGGGTCCGGGGAGAGCGGATATAGTGAATGCGGGGTCCGGGGAGAGCGGATATAGTGAATGCGGGGTCCGGGGAGAGCGGATATAGTGAATGCGGGGTCCGGGGAGAGCGGATATAGTGAATGCGGCGTCCGGGGAGAGCGGATATAGTGAATGCGGGGTCCGGGGAGAGCGAATATAGTGAATGCGGGGTCCGGGGAGAGCGGATATTGTGAATGCGGGGTCCGGGGAGAGCGGATATTGTGAATGCGGGGTCCGGGGAGAGCGGATATAGTGAATGCGGGGTCCGGGGAGAGCGGATATAGTGAATGCGGGGTCCGGGGAGAGCGGATATAGTGAATGCGGGGTCCGGGGAGAGCGGATATAGTGAATGCGGGGTCCGGGGAGAGCGGATATAGTGAATGCGGGGTCCGGGGAGACCGGATATAGTGAATGCGGGGTCCGGGGAGAGCGGATATAGTGAATGCGGGGTCCGGGGAGAGCGGATATAGTGAATGCGGGGTCCGGGGAGACCGGATATAGTGAATGCGGGGTCCGGGGAGAGCGGATATAGTGAATGCGGGGTCCGGGGAGAGCGGATATAGTGAATTCGGGGTCCGGGGAGAGCGGATATAGTGAATGCGGCGTCCGGGGAGAGCGGATATAGTGAATGCTGGGTCCGGGGAGAGCGGATATAGTGAATGCGGGGTCCGGGGAGACCGGATATAGTGAATGCGGGGTCCGGGGAGAGCGGATATAGTGAATGCGGCGTCCGGGGAGAGCGGATATAGTGAATGCGGGGTCCGGGGAGAGCGGATATAGTGAATGCGGGGTCCGGGGAGAGCGGATATAGCGAATGCGGGGTCCGGGGAGAGCGGATATAGCGAATGCGGGGTCCGGGGAGAGGGGATATAGCGAATGCTGGGTCCGGGGAGAGCGGATATAGTGAATGCGGGGTCCGGGGAGAGGGGATATAGCGAATGCGGGGTCCGGGGAGAGCGGATATAGCGAATGCGGGGTCCGGGGAGAGGGGATATAGTGAATGCTGGGTCCGGGGAGAGCGGATATAGTGAATGCGGGGTCCGGGGAGAGCGGATATAGTGAATGCGGGGTCCGGGGAGCGCGGATATAGTGAATGCGGGGTCCGGGGAGAGCGGATACAGTGAATGCTGGGTCCGGGGAGAGCGGATACAGTGAATGCGGGGTCCGGGGAGAGCGGATACAGTGAATGCGGGGTCCGGGGAGAGCGGATATAGTGAATGCTGGGTCCGGGGAGAGTGAATATAGTGAATAGGGGTTCGGGGAGAGTGGATATAGTGAATGCGGGGTCCGGGGAGAGCGGATATAGTGAATGCGGGGTCCGGGGAGACCGGATATAGGGAATGCGGGGTCCGGGGAGTGCGGATATAGTGAATGCGGGGTCCGGGGAGACCGGATATAGGGAATGCGGGGTCCGGGGAGAGCGGATATAGTGAATGCGGGGTCCGGGGAGAGCAGATATAGTGAATGCGGGGTCCGGGGAGAGTGAATATAGTGAATAGGGGTCCAGGGAGAGCGGATATAGTGAATGCGGGGTCCGGGGAAAGTGAATATAGTGAATAGGGGTCCGGGGAGAGCGGATATAGTGAATGCGGGGTCCGGGGAGAGCGGATATAGTGAATGCGGGGTCCGGGGAGAGCGGATATAGTGAATGCGGGGTCCGGGGAGAGCGGATACAGTGAATGCGGGGTCCGGGGAGAGCGGATACAGTGAATGCGGGGTCCGGGGAGAGCGGATACAGTGAATGCGGGGTCCGGGGAGAGCGGATACAGTGAATGCGGGGTCGGGGGAGAGCGGATACAGTGAATGCGGGGTCCGGGGAGAGCGGATACAGTGAATGCGGGGTCCGGGGAGAGCGGATATAGTGAATGCGGGGTCCGGGGAGAGCGGATACAGTGAATGCGGGGTCCGGGGAGAGCGGATATAGTGAATGCGGGGTCCGGGGGGAGCGGATATAGTGAATGCGGGGTCCGGGGAGAGTGAATATAGTGAATAGGGGTCCGGGGAGAGTGAATATAGTGAATGCGGGGTCCGGGGAGAGCGGATACAGTGAATGCGGGGTCCGGGGAGAGGGGATACAGTGAATGCGGGGTCCTGGGAGAGCGGATATAGTGAATGCGGGGTCCGGGGAGAGCGGGTATAGTGAATGCGGGGTCCGGGGAGAGCGGATATAGTGAATGCGGGGTCCGGGGAGAGCGGATACAGTGAATGCGGGGTCCAGGGAGAGCGGATACAGTGAATGCGGGGTCCGGGGAGAGCGGATACAGTGAATGCGGGGTCCGGGGAGAGCGGATATAGTGAATGCGGGGTCCGGGGAGAACGGTACAGTGAATGCGGGGTCCGGGGAGAGCGGATATAGTGAATGCAGGGTCCGGGGAGAACGGATATAGTGAATGCGGGGTCCGGGGAGAGCAGATATAGTGAACGTTGTCCTCTTTCCTCTCTTTCAGCTACGTACGGCTGTACACCGCCATCGCCACCTTCGCCGCCATCGCCGCCATCTCTGTGCTCCTCCTCATGCTGGCCGCCTTCTTCCTCTGGAAATGGAAAAAGAGAATAGAACAACGTAAGGGGGAAATACGTGTTCGGTTCGTATTGTAGTGAATCAAACTTCAGAAATTTTAGTTATTCAAAGATTTGGATGTATCCAGATTTCCAGATTGCAATAGTAACAGATTCAACCACATCCGGCCCATGTGTATAAACGGCCGGACGGGAGCAGTGCAGGGGCGGGTTGCAGTACATAAACGGTGCCCGCCATTTTACCCTGCCCTCCCTGGTAGTGCGTGGCACCGACCGCTGTAAAGGAAACGATGATAAATGAGACCTTCTGCGCGTAAATGGAAACCTACAGAAAAACTGCTATCACCTGACCCGCCTTCACTGGGTAAAATGACAATATTAGAAAGAATGATGAAGCGCTACAAATAATAAGTAAAAAACACAAAAAAAGGCAACATATAAATAAATAAATATGTGTAACATGTGACGGTACAAAAGAACACTCAGTGTAATCATCCAATTGGATCTACACCCTGCTCCAAATTATTCTGCAAATTCTATTTAAGGTCACAAAGATGAAATCTTTTGTTTTTCAGTGTAACTCATGGATGGCATTGTGTGTCAGGGCTCTTTTGATCACTGAAAACAATCTGGGACATCTGTGATAATTAGATTGGCCGGGGAGCCCAATTGAAGGAAAAACTCCTAAAGGACGGCGTTCCACATTATTAAGCAGATCCCCATTTTCAAGCAATGTGGGGAAGAAAAAGGATCTCTCTGCTGCTGAAAAGAGTGAAATAGTTCGATGCCTTGGACGAGGGATGAAAACATTCGATATTTCATGAAAACGTAAGCGTGATCATCGCACTATGAAGAGATTTGTGGCTGATTCAGAGCACAGACGGGTTGGTGCAGATAAAGGCACATTGAGGAAGATTTCTGCCAGATCCATGCATCGGATCAAGAGAGCAGCTGCTAAAATCCCATTACAGAGCAGCAAACAGATATTTGAAGCTGCTGGTGCCTCTGGAGTCCCACGGACATCAAGGTGTAGAGTCCTCCAGAGTCCTGCAACTGTGCAGAAACCTTGTATTCGGCCACCACTAACCAATGCTCACAAGCAGAAACGGCTGCATTGGGCAGAAAAATACATGAAGACTCATTTTCAAACAGTCCTGTTCACTGATGAGTGCCGTGCAACCCTGGATGGTCCAGATGGATGGAGTAGTGGATGGTTGGTGGACGGCCACCCTGTTCCAACAAGGCTGCGACGTCAGCAAGGCGGTGGTGGAGTCATGTTTTGGGCCGGAATCATGGGAACAGAGCTGGTCGGCCCCTTTAGAGCCCCCGAAGGTGTAAAGATGACCTCTGCAAAGTATGTGGAGTTTATGACTGACCACTTTCTTTCCTGGTACAGAAGGAAGAACTATGCTTTCCGTAATAAAATCATCTTCATGCATGACAATGCACCATCTCATGCTGCAAAGAATACCTCTGCATCAATGGCTGCTATGGGGATAAAAGGAGAGATAGTCATGGTGTGGCCTCCATCCTCCCCTGACCTCAATCCTATGGAGAACCTTTGGAGCATCCTCAAGCAAAAGATCTATGAGGGTGGGAGGCAGTTTACATCCAAACAGCAGCTCTGGGAGGCTATTCTGACATCTTGCAAACAAATTCAAGCAGAAACTGTCCAAAAACTCCCAAGTTCAATGGATGCCAGACTTGTGATCTGCTATCAGATAAGGGCTCCTATGTTACAATGTAACGTGACCGCTTCAAATGTTTACAAAGTTACAATGTTGGGAAAAGTTTGATTGAAATAGCTTTTGATTTCAGTAAATTTGCTGCAAACACAACAAATGACAATTTTCAACCTATAAAGTCGACCACCCCCTCCTCCTCAAAAAACTACACTCCTTCGGCCTCAGAGATTCTGCTCTCTCCTGGCTCTCATCCTACCTGTCACAACGCTCCTTCAGTGTTACCTATAATGCTACCACCTCCCCCTCACTCCCCCTCTCTGTTGGGGTCCCTCAAGGCTCTGTCCTCGGGCCCCTTCTCTTCTCCATCTACACCTCCTCCCTTGGCCAACTCATACACTCTCACGGCTTCAACTACCACCTCTATGCCGACGACACACAAATCTATCTCTCAACCCCCCACCTCACCCCCTCAGTCTCCACCCGAATCACACACCTACTGAGCGACATATCAGACTGGATGTCGCTCCACTTCCTTAAACTGAACCTCTCCAAAACCGAGTTTCTTGTCTTCCCCCCCAGCCCGGACACCCCCCCCCATTGACTTCTCTATCACATCGAACAATGCCACCATCAAACCCGCCCCGCAGGCCAGAGTACTTGGTGTCATTCTGGACTCCAACCTATCCTTCCAGCCCCAAGTCCAATCACTAACAAACTCGTGCAGACTCCACCTCCGCAACATGCAGACTCCACCTCCGCAACATGCAGACTCCACCTCCACAACATCGCCAAAATCCGCACGTTCCTAACCCCAGAAACCACTAAACAGCTCATCCACTCCCTCATCATGTCACGACTCGACTACTGCAACTCCCTCCTCACTGGCCTGCCTCGCCGCTGGCTATCCCCGCTTCAGTCCATCCTGAATACGGCAGCCAGACTCATTCACCTTTCCAACCGCTCCGTTTCCGCCCCCCCTGCCAATCCCTCCACTGGCCTCCACTCAGTGTCCTCCACCCCTCTCTGCCAATCCCTCCACTGGCCTCCACTCAGTGTCCTCCACCCCCCTCTGCCAATCCCTCCACTGGCCTCCACTCAGTGTCCTCCACCCCTCTCTGCCAATCCCTCCACTGGCTTCCACTCAGTGTCCTCCACCCCTCTCTGCCAATCCCTCCACTGGCCTCCACTCAGTGTCCTCCACCCCCCTCTGCCAATCCCTCCACTGGCCTCCACTCAGTGTCCTCCACCCCCCTCTGCCAATCCCTCCACTGGCCTCCACTCAGTGTCCTCCTCTCCTCTCTGCCAATCCCTCCACTGGCTTCCGATTGCGCAACGGATCAAATTCAAAATCCTAACGCTGACGTACAAAGCCGTCCACCATACTGCCCCGAACTACATCACTGACCTGATATCCAAGTACCACCCAACACGCACACTCCGCTCCTCACAAGACCTCCTTCTCTCTAGTTCCCTGGTCTCCTCCTCCCATGCACGCCTCCAGTACTTCTCCAGGGTGTCACCCATCCTCTGGAACTCCCTGCCCCAACCCATCAGATTATCACCTACTCTCCTCTCCTTTAGGCGCACCCTGAAAATCCATCTCTTCAGGGAAGCCTACCCCACCCCCTGCTAACTTGCCGACCTCCTCCACTCTTCCTACCACTCCATCCCCCACAGCTATCTCCTCCTGTGCCACCATCCCCCCCCTCCTAGATTGTAAGCTCCAAGGAGCAGGGCCCTCAATCCCCTCATGTATTGCATTGTATTGTTATTGTTCTGTCACATGTTCTGTCCCCCTCTGTAATGTACAGCGCTGAGCGAACCATTGGCGCTTTATAAATACTGTATAATAATAATAATAATAATAATAATAAAGTGTTTTGAAACTTACTGTGTGGAATAATTTGGAACAAAAATCCTGTTATCATTAGGAGGTTTGTTCAATAAAATGTGAATTGTACTCTTCTAGTTGTAACCTGAGAATTCTGCCGATTGTTATTTACATCAATTATTGAGGGAAATGAGAAAAATATCATTTGCAGAATAATTTGGAACACGGTGTAATAAAGTGCTGATTGAAGTGAACAGGTGATGCCTGTAGCAATAAAATAGTGTGAATCCTTTTTCCTCATGGAAAAAATACACAAAAAACAACAAAAACCTCCCCCTGCCCACATAGGGGACTAATGATCAATATTGCGTGACCCCTCAGGGGGTGAAAACACGACACAATGTGACCAGTGCCAGTAGTGAATAGCTCAAAATTCCAATACGAATAAATACATAAACATGCATAAAATCAAAGAAATGAATGTCCAAACACTCTAAATGCCACCATACGGGTGCATGTAATCAGTAAGAATGTCCCAAAAACACAGGCTAATGACTGCAAGCCAACAAACTGCTGCTCGGGTTAAGATGATCTTCAAAACAGGTGACAGGAATCCTAAATGGCAGAAATGCCCCCTCACCTCCGGAGACCACAAGGGCCGCTCGCCTTATAAATCTCACCACGATCCCAGAGACACAGGCCTCGCCCAGGCAGAGGTGTTGCATAAGATCCTTCCCAATAAGACGCTCAGGTCACAGCCCCATCCACATCGTCAGAAACATCAGCAAAAAAAACATCCTCCATTGGGACTTCAGATAATAAAAGTACAATTGCCCACTCACAGAAAAAACTGGTTAAAACAGCATTGCCACCACTTAGTATGGGTGTACTGCATGGGTCTTCAGAACATGTCCAAAATGGCGTCCAATCGGAAGTGCGTCACCGGAACTGGCGTGCTGACACGTTGCGTTACGATCACGTGACTTCCTCAGGGTATGATAAGCGGGTGCGGGTGGGGCGTGGTTTAGGGATCATGATCGGGAAAGGTCCCAATTGAAAGAGCGGACCGGGACCTTTCCATGAGTACCGCACATGTGTGCTGGGAGCACGCAGGGCGCGCGCTCTCAGCACACACGTTTTTTGTTACATGAACGCAAATGTGCGGCCACTCGGCGTCTAGGCCCAGATGCCGGGAGGCCACACATTTGTGTGCAGCCGGTGTAAAGGGTTAAGGACGCATAGAGCAGTGGATCGGGTACGAGCAAAGAGAAAACTAACTTCCACCATCCCTGCACCATTCCCAGCTCTGTACACCCACTGTGCCCATTAGGAGGGGTTCCCACCATCCCTGTGCTGAGTTCCCAGGTCTGTACACCCGCTGTGCCCATTATGAAGGGTTCCCACCATCCCTGTGCTGAGTTCCCAGCTCTGTACACCCACTGTGCCCATTATGAGGGGATCCCACCATCCCCGTGCCGAGTTCCCGGGTCTGTACGCCCGCTGTGCCCATTATGTGGGGTTCCCACCATCCCCGTGCCGAGTTCCCGGGTCTGTACACCCGCTGTGCCCATTATGTGGGGTTCCCACCATCCCCGTGCCGAGTTCCCGGGTCTGTACACCCGCTGTGCCCATTATGATGGGTTCCCACCATCCCTGTGCTGAGTTCCCAGCTCTGTACACCCGCTGTGCCTATTATGAGAGGTTCCCACCATCCCGTGCTGAGTTCCTGACTCTGTACACCCGCTGTGCCCATTATGAGGGGTTCCCACCATCCTGTGCTCAGTTCCCGGCTCTGTACACCCGCTGTGCCCATTACGAGGGGTTCCCGCCATCCCTGTGCTGAGTTCCCGGGTCTGTACCTCCGCTTTGCCCATTAAGAGGGGTTGCCGCCATCCCTGTGCTGAGTTCCCGGCTCTGTACACCTGCTGTGCCCATTATGAGGGGTTCCTGCCTTCCCCGTGTATAATACTCCAAAGGTCCCCCCACAAGCACACATTAAAGAACAGAGCTCCCTCAGATGCCAGGGCCATGGTCAGTAGGCAAGAGGCTAGCCTGCAGTCTCCTCCAAAAGCCCCTTTTCCGGTGTGGTCTGTCACAACCTCCTTCTGATCTCCATTTGATTTCCTCCTAATCTTCATTTGACCTTCTTTTGACCTCCTTCTGACCTTTGTTTGACCTCCTTCTGACCTTTGTTTGACCTCCTTCTGACTTGGAATTGGAGTAATACTGACCTTTTTCTGATTTGCAATTTACCTGCTGACCTTCATTTGACCTCCTGTTGACCTCCTTCTGTCCTGAAACTTACCTCTTTCTGCCCATTGTTCAGTCTCCTGTTGACTTAATTCTGACCCCCCTTCTGACCCCCCTTCTGACATACAATTGGCTTACTACTGACCTTTATTTGACCTCCTTCTGATTTGCAATTTACCTCCTTCTGACCTTCATTTAACCTCCTGTTGACCTCCTTCTGACCTGAAACTTACCTCTTTATGACCTTCATTCAGTCTCCTTTGTTTGACCCCCTTCTGATTTGCAATTTACCTCCTTAAGACCTCCTTTGACCTGCACTTAACCTTCTTCTGACTTGCATTTGACCTGCTTCAAGCAGGTTTTGCATTGCCAGACTTGAATGGGTGTCACCTGGTGTAGATGGAACTGGAGAGGGGGGCTTCTCTGGAACCTCTTTGCCAATACCCATGGTAGTAATGACAGGGGGTGTGAGGACATAGAGTGACATGAGGGCCGGTGTAAGGAGCAGTGCCAGTTGATGCTTGCAGAGAGCAGATGACCGTAGTGCACCACGCAGGAACCAGGGACTAGAAAACAGTGGCACGTGATCGGCAGACAGGTGCATGGCCAGAACACAAGACAAAAGGTCATCAATAGTTGGGCAGTGAGGTACAGGAACATCAGTCAGAGACGGAGTCAGGATACAAGCCGGGATCAGTACACAGCCGGGCAGAAAGTTACAGGAACATCAGGCAGAGGCAGAGTCAGGATACAAGCCGGGATCAGTACACAGCCGGGCCGGGAGGTACAGGAACATCAGGCAGAGACGGAGTCAGGATACAAGCCGGGATCAGTACACAGCCGGGCAGGAAATTACAGGAACATCAGGCAGAGGCAGAGTCAGGATACAAGCCAGGATCAGTACACAGCCGGGCAGTGAGGTACAGGAACATCAGGCAGAGGTAGAGTCAGGATACAAGCCAGGATCAGTACACAGCCGGGCCGGGAGGTACAGGAACATCAGGCAGAGGCAGAGTCAGGATACAAGCCAGGATCAGTACACAGCCAGGCCGGGAGGTACAGGAACATCAGGCAGAGACGGAGTCAGGATACAAGCCGGGATCAGTACACAGCCGGGCAGGAAAGTACAGGAACATCAGGCAGAGGCAGAGTCAGGATACAAGCCGGGATCAGTACACAGCCGGGCCGGGAGGTACAGGAACATCAGGCAGAGGCAGAGTCAGGATACAAGCCGGGATCAGTACACAGCCGGGCAGGGAGGTACAGGAACATCAGGCAGAGATGGAGTCAGGATACAAGCTGGGATCAGTACACAGCCGGGCAGGAAGGTACAGGAACATCAGGCAGAGGCAGAGTCAGGATACAAGCCAGGATCAGTACACAGCCGGGCATGAAGATACAGGAGCATCAGGCAGAGGCAGAGTCAGGATACAAGCCGGGATCAGTACACAGCCAGGCAGGGAGGTACTGGAACATCAGGCAGAGACAGAGTCAGGATACAAGCCAGGATCAGTACACAGCCAGGCAGGGAGGTACAGGAACATCAGGCAGAGGCAGAGTCAGGATACAAGCCGGGATCAGTACACAGCCGGGCAGGGAGGTACAGGAACATCAGGCAGAGGCAGAGTCAGGATATCATCCAGGATCAGTACACAGCCGGGCAGGGAGGTACAGGAGCATCAGGCAGAGGCAGAGTCAGGATACAAGCTGGGATCAGTACACAGCCGGGCAGGGAGGTACAGGAGCATCAGGCAGAGGCAGAGTCAGGATACAAGCTGGGATCAGTACACAGCCGGGCAGGGAGGTACAGGAACATCAGGCAGAGGCAGAGTCAGGATACAAGCCGGGATCAGTACACAGCCGGGCAGGGAGGTACAGGAGCATCAGGCAGAGGCAGAGTCAGGATACAAGCCGGGATCAGTACACAGCCTGGGCAGGGAGGTACAGGAACATCAAGCAGAGACGGAGTAAGGATACCATCCAGAATCAGTACACAGCTGGGCAGGGAGGTACAGGAACATCAAGCAGAGAAGGAGTCAGGATATGAGCCGGGATCAGTACACAGACAGGCAGGGAGGTACAGGAACATCAAGCAGAGAAGGAGTCAGGATACAAGCCGGGATCAATACATAGCCGGGCAGGGAGGTACAGGAGCATCAGGCAGAGGCACAGTCAGGATACGAGCCGGGATCAGTACACAGCCAGGCAGGGAGGTACAGGGACATCAGGCAGAGGCAGAGTCAGGATACAAGCCGGGATCAGTACACAGCCGGGCAGGGAGGTACAGGAACATCAGGCAGAGGCAGAGTCAGGATATGAGCCAGGATCAGTACGCAACTGGGCAGCAAGGTTCAGGAGCATCAAGCAGAGTCAGGATACAATTTGGGATCAGTACACAGCTAGGCAGCAAGGTACAGGAACATCAGGCAGAGGCAGAGTCAGGATACCAGCCAGGATTGGTACACAGCCGGGCAGGGAGGTACAGGAACATTAGGCAGAGGTAGAGTCAGGATACCAGCCAGGATTGGTACACAGCCGGGCAGTGAGGTACAGGAACATCAGGCAAAGGCAGAGTCAGGATACGAGTTTGGCACCAGTTCCAATACCTGGCATGCCATTCCATTTTGCGTGCATATTAATATGTTTGTGCATGCGTGCTTGTAAATCCCTGTCTTGAAGTGAACCTTTGCTCAGAATTATGAGCATGCGCATAGGCATGAGCATGAAACAGCCGTCTGGTTTCAATATGTACTGAGCTTCTCTTACAACGGGGTTGCAAAGCCCTCTTGAAGCAAACATAAGCCATTGACACAGGTCTTTAATAACTTAATTAGGACATGTTAGCCAATACAGGGGATCACTTAAACCGTGAAACCTTCTGTAAGAAAAGTAAAGTTGAGATTGAACGGCTGCAAATTTTCCATTGTGCTCTGACATTTAGCAGTTACCCAACCGTAATCCAACCGTCTTATTTACGCTCACTGAATTCTGGTTTCTCCACCCTGCAATTTCCTCTAAGGAATATTTCGGAATACTTGTTGTTTTAGTGGTTCCTCATTCTTCAATCACACACACACATTGTCTGAATGTTTTTCCAGGTACCTTGAAAGAAGGGGGCGCCAGTGCTCAGGTAAGAAAAATATTTCTGCTCTACTCTGAGATGGATTATGTATCATAGGCGCAACTCTTTATTTAAGATATAAAGATTGTATACAGATAGTAAAAACAAGATAAAAAATGAAACAATGTTTAAAAAAATGTGGAATGTTTCAAAAACTAGATTTATAGTTTTCTTTGCACTGTCCTGCTTTCTAATGCTATTTCCTCCTATTTTACAGAAATTACAGGAAAGAGATTGTGAGAAGAAAGTGGTCACAGTCTATGCTAAGGCCACAGATTCAGGGAACGCATCACTTGCTCCCGTGTACAACCCAACCGGTCACATCTATCAGGAAATAGCGGACACACCGCAGGTGAGCTACAATTCCTGGACAATGGAGTAGAGTGATTTCTGGGGATACATTAAATGTAAAAAAAATGAAGTTCTTGTGTTACTCTAAGTCCGGGGTCCTCAAACTACGGCCTGCGGGCCACATGCGGCCCGCCGAGGACATTTATCCGGCCCGCCGAGGACATTTATCCGGCCCGCCAGGTGTTTTGTAATATTTGTGATCCACGGCGGCATCCCCCTATGTACTTTCACAGTGGCATTCCCTGTGTACTTTCACTTTCATTCCAGCAGCATCACCGCGCTTAACTGGCTCTGCCTCTCCCTCCCTCAGCTCCCTCACCTGCCCCTCGGCTCCACCCCCAGTGATATTCCTGTGTGCTGGAGATGTAGATCCGGCCGGCGAAGCAAGTAAATGATAGAGGGGTGGTGTCTGTGATCTCTGGAGGGGCTGCCTGCAGTTCTTCCGTGCTGGGCAGTGACAGACAGCCGAGGAGAAGGACACTGATCAGACTGCATTGATGGGCATTGGTGAGGCTGCATTGTTGGGCACTGGTGAGGCTGCATTGATGGGCACTGGTGAGGCTGCATTGATGGGCACTGGTGAGGCTGCATTGATGGGCACTGATCAGACTGAATTGATGGGCACTGGTGAGGCTGCAGTGTTGGGCACTGGCGAGGCTGCATTGATGGGCACTGGTGAAGCTGCATTGATGGGCACTGGTGAAGCTGCATTGATGGGCACTGGTGAGGCTGCATTGATGGGCACTGGTGAGGCTGCATTGATGGGCACTGATCAGACTGCATTGATGGGCACTGATCAGACTGCATTGATGGGCACTGGTGAGGCTGCATTGATGGGCGCTGGTGAGGTTGCATTGATGGGCACTGATCAGACTGCATTGATGGACTTTGGTGAGGCTGCATTGATGGGCACTGGAGAGGCTGCATTGATGGACACTGATCAAACTGCATTGATGTGCAGTGCAGTCTGTATGTCTCTGTGTGGGCAAAGTTATTGCTGGTATATTGATGATTATCTGATAGTGATCTGTATAGTCTAGATGGTTTAAACCACAATAATGGTGTGTGTAGAGGAAGAGATATATCGACGATTATCCGATAGGGAACTGTATAGTCTATGAGCAGTTTAAACCACAATAATGTAGCATATAGAGGAAGAGATATGTTGATTATTATCTGATAGTAATCTGTATAGTCTATGAGCAGTTTAAACCACAATAATAGAGTATTTAGAGGAAGAGATATATCGATGATTATCTGATAGTGCTCTCTATAATCCTGACAGTTTAAAACCACAGCAATAGAGTGTGTAGAGGAAGAGATATATTAATGATTAGTGAAAGTGACTGATAGTGACCTGTATAGTCTAGGTCACATGTTAGACACAATGCCAATGGGCCAAATCTGGCCCACCAGGTCATTTCATGTGGCCCTTGCACCTGTCCTCCAGCTGTGGCACCCCCTTTGTCCCCTCCCCCACCTTTTCTCAGCAGTTTAGAGCAGAGAGGACAGAACTCCTCCACCAGATCCTGTGTTTCTCTGTGCAGTCATGGAGAGGCTTGTCTCTACACCTCCCTCCCCAATCTCATCAGTCGGCAGCAGAAAGGACAGAACTCTGCCAGATCCTGTGCTTCTCTGTGCAGCCATGGAGATGCTCTCCTCCCCTTCCACTCTCCATCTCAGCAGTCAACAGAAGAGAGGAGTACAGAACTCCTACAGATCCTGTGCCTCTTTGTGCAGCCGCAGCACCCCCTCATCTCTGCCTCCCCTGGCCTTAACATTCAGCAGACTCTGGCAGCTGAGTCCAGCCCTCCTCTGGTCCTCCACCAAATAAACCACAATAATGGAGTATTTAGAGGAAGAGATATATCAATGATAGTGATCTGTATAGTGTAGACAGTGTGATCTGACTAATGTCATGTATAGAAGAAATAATTTGCCAATTATGTGATAATGACATAATTGTAAGGATCGCAGTGATCTACAGGCCTCCTGGATCCATACCCCGCTTCCTGGATCCATACCCCGCTTCCTGGATGACTTCGCCGCCTGGCTTCCCTTCTTCCTCTCCTCTGAGCTACCGACCATCATCCTTGGGGACTTCAATATCCCCATCAACGACAACAGCCCGGCTACTTCCCAACTGCTCCACCTAACCTCCTCCTTCACACTCACACAGCACACTCAATCCTCCACCCACATCAATGGGAACACCCTGGACCTCGTCTTCTCCCACCTCTGTACCCTCAACCATTTCACTAACACCCCCTTCCCTCTCTCCGACCACCACCTCCTCACGTTCTCCATCTCCCCTTCCCCTAACTCCCCCCCCCCAGAGCGCCAAACCATCACCAGCCGCAACCTCCACAACCTGAACCCGGCCCCCCTCCACTCAGCTGCCGACCGCCTACACGACAGCATCCTTCCACTGTCATGTCCTGACCTAGCCACCACCACGTACAACGACTCACTATCAGCTACCCTAGACTCTCTGGCACCCCTAACCACATGCTACATCAAACCTCACTAACACCCCCTTCCCTCTCTCCTCGTGTATATACATATACACGAGGGGCGACTCAAAAGTTCTCAGCCTACCAATGAAAGGATGTCGGAAGCTCAATCGTTCATGGCTTTTCAACATAGTTCCCTTTCAGCACCACAAACTTTTGCCACCGGTGCTGCAGGCCCAATATTCCTTCCTTGTAGAACGTATCATCCTGCATGTCAAAAAACAACTCCACTGCAGCCATGACATCATCATCTAATGGAAAGTGGGTTCCAGCTAGATGTTGCTTGAGCTTAGGGAACAGATGAAAATCCAAGGGAGCCAAATCTGGCGAGTAGGGAAGGTGTGGAAGCAGTTCGAAGCGACAGGACTCAATGGCCGACATTGCAATGGTGGACTTGTGGGCTGGTGCGTTGTCTTGAAAAGGACATGTTTCCTCAACATTCCATGGCGTTTCACCTTGATGGCCTCCTGCAAATGCTTCAGTTGAGCAGCATAATATGCACTTGTTCACAGTTTCACCCTTTTTGAGGTACTCAGCCAAGATGACACCCCTCGCATCCCAAAAAACAGAGACCATAACCTTGCCAGCTGATGGGACTGACTTTAACTTTAGGGGTGGGGGAGGAGGGGTGTTTCCACTGTTTTGATTGCACCTTGGACTCTGGCTGAAAGTGGTGAACCCATGCTTCGTCCATGGTCACAAAACGTTTGAGACATTTCACAAGATCTGCCTCAAGGAGGGTCAAGTTTGCGGCAGTCATGACGTGTCTGTCGTGTTTGTTTTCAATAGTCAACATTCTCGGGACCCACTGACTTGACATCTTGTGCATGTCCAGCACTACTGTTAAAATGTGTCCAACACATTCTTGGGATATGCTCACTTTCTCTGCGATGACACATTTTGTCACACGCCTGTCTGCCATTATGAGATCCTGGATTGCTGTGATATTTTCCTCCGTACAGGCAGTTGCTGGCCTTCCAATGCGAAGGGCATCTTGGACAGAGGAGTTCCCCCTCTTGAATTCCGCCACCCACTTTTTAACGGTGGAATAGGAAGGGGCATTCTCCCCTAATCTTTCCATCATGTCCTTGTCAATGTCCTGTCCACTCATTCCCTTTTTCAGCAGGTATTGGATAACAGCACGTTTGCTCACTTTCTCCATCTTTCAGACAATGATGACCTTCTGCGCATCAGTCTTCAATAACTGAACCAAAGAAAAAGCTATTTGTGAGAAATTTGGTATGGAACCTTGCAAAGATATGTACTATGAGTAGCAAAAATAAAATTGGGCCAAGACAAATGCTTCATGGGTAAGCCGAGAACTTTTCAGTCGCCCCTCATATATATATACAGTATATATATATATATATATATATAAAGAGAGAGAGAGAGAGAGAGAGAGATCCCTAATTATATGATAGTGATGTTTATTATCTGGGTAGTGTGATCCAGGATAACTGAGTGTACAGAGAAAAAGATATATAAATCATGATCGAATTGTGAGTCTATAGGGTAGGCTGTGGTTTGAGGTAATATCATTCATAGAGGAAGAGATATATTGATGATTATCTGATAGTGATCTGTATAGTGTAGGTGATGTCATTCAGGATAAGGGAGCATGGAGGGTCTAGGGCCTAGACTAAATTCATCACTATTAGATAATCATCGATGTATCTCTTCCACGGCAGGGTGTAATCCAGGATAACTATTTAAAGGCATATACCAAATGACACTGGATGTCTTTTTTCCCTTTTAGAATTCGGCTGAGGTCATGCACAATCCTCTCTACATACCTGATAAGGACCCTTCCCAGGAGCAGCAGTTGGAGTCACAGGGTCAGCCTCCATCCCATGGACAATACAGCCTCCTCCAATTACCTGTCTAGCAGTGATAGCAGTGCAGAGAGATATAGAAGATGGAAGAGTTTATGTTATTTAGAATAAAGATAATTTTTGTTGGAAAACTTTGGATCTTTACTGCTACCTTTTCCTTTTTTAACAAATGTTTATTAAAAATACTATAAAGTTCTCATAAATCTAACAAATGCCAAATCCGCAACAGTGCTGATAGATGACTGTCAGTGATTTTTTGTCTCTGATATATTTGATGTTGTACTCAAACAACCTGTCAGACCATCACTTCGTGCTGTAGATGGAATCGTGTGGTTAGAATAAAAAAACTCCCCAATCATAGCTAAGGAGTTTCGGAAATGACTCCCAAATGAGCACATATTGGAAGGTTTGGATTCTGGTAGTCTCCTTCAATTCCTAATTTTATTGATTTAAGCAGTAAAAAAACAAGCATTACCTTTTAGGCGTAGAATTAGATTTTTCCACAGAATTCATGAAGGACTAATTAGCTGGTATCATTTAAAATGTCAAATTAATTTATTAATTCCCTGCACTAAACACCAGCTAAATGACATCATATGGATCCTAAGGCCATACCCAATGTCCTAGGGGTGCTGACACATGTCATCTGTGTTGGATACCCACCTGGGCTTTCATGCCTAAAGGGCCCCTGAAGTTTGTGTTCAAGGCATTCTAACTTAATTCCAAGCCTAATTGGAAAAAATAATTGCTCCCCTAACTTTGCAATCTTTTGACAAGTGAATTCAGAATTCCCCCCAAAACTAAATAATCTATACTGCTGGGGTCTGTCCCACTATATTTATATTGAGCGTCCTTTTGTTCTTAGCACTATAATGCCTTTAACTAAAGGGATCTTGTTGATTTGCTGCCCATTGGACATTCTTGGTCCTCAGCATAGATCACACTTGATCTTCTTAGCATCATAGGTCCTCTACCTATATGAGCCTTTTGGATGCAAGAAGGACTGCCCATTGGACATTCTTGGTTCTCAGGATAGATTGCATGTGATCTTCTTAGCATTATAGGTCCTCTACCTATATGAGTCTTGTGGATGCAAGAAGGACTTCCCATTGGACATTCTTGGTCCTCAGGATAGATCACACCTGATCCTCTTAGCACTATAGGTTTTCTACCTATATGAGTCTTGTGGATGCAAGAAGGACTGCCCATTGGACATTCTTGGTCCTCAGGATAGGTCACAATTTATCTTCTTAGCACTATAGACCCTCTACCTATATGTGTCTTGTGGATGCAAGAAGGACAGCCCATTGGACATTCTTGGTTCTCAGGATAGATTGCATGTGATCTTCTTAGCATTATAGGTCCTCTACGTATATATGTCTTGTGGATGCAAGAAGGACTTCCCATTGGACATTCTTGGTCCTCAGGATAGGTCACAATTTATCTTCTTAGCACTATAGACCCTCTACCTATATGAGTCTTGTGGATGCAAGAAGGACTGCCCATTGGACATTCTTGGTCCTCAGGATAGGTCACATCTGATCTTCTTAGCACTACAGGTCCTCTACCTAGTCTTGTGGATGCAAGAAGGACTGCCAATTGGACATTCTTGGTCCTCAGGATAGGTCACATCTGATCTTCTTAGCACTATAGGTCCTCTCCCTAGTCTTGTGGATACAAGAAGGACTGCCCATTGGACATTCTTGGTCCTCAGGATAGTTCACAACTGATCTTCTTAGCACTATAGGTTTTCTACCTATCTGAGTCTTGTAGATGCAAGGACTGTCCATTGGAAATTCTTGGTCCTCAGGATAACTCATGCTTACTTTCCCAATACAGCAAAGTAGGTCCACACTTGAAGGCAGTTTCAATGCTTTACTTCAACTTAATGCGGCAGGAGAAGAAAGAGGAATACTGAAAACTCTCACAGGGGGACTTACAGCTCCTTAGCTAGTAGTCGCCGGGTAGATCTCAGCATCCGGGAGCATCCAATAGCTACCTCTAAAGCACTAAACTGTTCTCTGTTCCATTGATCAAGATGACCCCAGGCATACAGCTTTTTAGGCATGGGTTCCAGCCTTGGGGACCTACTGTATTCCAGGCACCCATCATTCTCTCAGGAACCTCACAAGCACAAGAAAGACCATTTCAGAATATTGCCTCCTGTTTTTGTCAAAGTTAGTTCCAACCGCCTGATAACACACTGACCAGAGATTTGCCAGCTGACAGAACAGGCAGGACTCTCCGTAATGGCCCCTCACAAAGGGATTCCTAAGCCTCCTCAACAGAGTGACCATTGGGTGATGTAATACGGAGCACCTCTGGGTGCAATGCTTTTCAAGAACAGTAAGACATCCCTACAAATCTTTCCGACATTGAGGACTAGGCTTTGTAGGCACTTTCTAGCACCTCATATACATCAGGGAACGTAGCACCCCCTACTACCTGAGGAAGGATTAGAACCCCTGTCAGATTTGTACTGTTATTGGGGCTCCATTAGAGACATTCTCCCAAATTACTGCTACTGACAATGTTTTAGGAGACAGGAAATGAGGTGAACTCTTCAAAGTTAAAGAAAACAGACACGTTCGAGCACTTCCTGTTAGAGGGTGACAAAGCTGTGTTCCTGTCTGCCAACTGTGCTCCTGTGTTGTCACCCTGTCACACAGGCTTCCAATAGAGACAACAAATGTCCATTTCAACAAAGATTACTCGGTCCACCGTTGTCATCATAAGGAAACCTCAACCTGAAGAATGCCAGCAGCCATCGCTGGCGTGCATGCAGACATGAAGTGGCAGCAAAGAGGTGGCAGGAGATCAGCAGGACTGAGACATTGCAAAAATGGAACAAAAGGTGAAAACAGGATTTTATTAGAAAAAAAGGCTTGGTAATTGTTTATGATACACAAAGCTTTAGCAAACAAATGTCATCAATTTAGGGGTCTATTTATCAGATACTCGATGGCTGAATGCCAGAAACATTAATGCAAGCTGGCTGAAACTTTCCAGTATTTTTTCTAATAGATAAATTCCCCATCTTTTCAGCTCCATCTACTGGCCAAAATGCTGTAAAGCTTTCTGAAATAATTCATTGAAAAATATACCGCATTTTGGCTACTAGATGGAGCTTACAATGTAGGAAGTCATCTATTAGAAAAAATACAGGGAAATTTTGGCAAGCTTCTGTGAATGCTTCTGACATTCATTCATTGAATGTTTTATAAATAAATCCTTTAGTGTTTACATCTTATTTTAAGGTGTGGACAGCTCAGTGCTGAGCATCCCAATTCCTGCACCTTCACCCCACAAATCACCCCAATTCCTACAGCTTTACACCCCAGATTGCCCCAAATTCTACACCTTCACATCTCAGTTCACCCCAAACTCAGAGCAAACGTATACACAGATTCATTGGATGAATAGCTATGCAATTTTCTTTACAAATAGATCCCTATATATTAGAAGTGGCCACCTGCTCTGGATTCTAAATGCACATGTGCAGATCATAATCAATAAAGTCCCATCAGATCTCCTCTGGAAAGATACGTATATTTTACAGACCTCCAGCTCAATCTCCTTGCATTGGCCATTCTATAGACCTTTGGGTCTCTTTCCAAGCACTGGCCATTCTATCGACCGCCAGGTCATTCTCCTGCCGTTGGCCATTCTATAGACCTACAGGTAACTCATGGTATTGGCCATTCTATAGACCTTTGGGTCACTCTCGTAGAATTGGCCATTCTGTAGACCTCCAAGTCACTCTCCTGGCATTGGCCATTCTATAGACCTCTTGGCCACATTCCCAGCATTGGCCATTCTATAAACCTTTGGGTCTCTTTCCTAGCACTGGCCATTCTATCGACCACCAGATCATTCTCCTGCCATTGGCCATTCTATAGACCTTTGGGTCACTCTTCTAGCATTGGCCATTCTATAGACCGCCAGGTCACTCTCCTGGCATTGACCATTCTGTAGGCCTCCAAGTCACTCTCCTGGCATTGGCCATTCTATAGAACCCCAAGTCACTCTCCTAGCATAGGCCATTCTATAGACCTCCAGGTCACTCATGGCATTGGCCATTCTATAGACCTTTGGGTCTCTCTCCTGGCATTGGCCATTTTATAGAACTCCAGGTCACTCTTCTGGCATTGGCCATCCTATAGACCTCCAGGTCACTCTCCCGGCATTGACCATTCTATAGACCCTTGTGTCTCTCTCCAAGCATTAGCAGTACACCGGTGTCCAAACAGTTTATGGAACTTTGCCTCTTCTGATGGTTTTTACTGTATGACAGATAAAGTGAACGTTGTCCTGTTCAGTTAAAATGTTTGTGTAACACAATTCTGATATGATGTTGGCACCTCGCCAACAGTATTGGGCAATGTTCCTTCCTGTACTACCTCCTATGTCCTAGCAGACCACTCACTCCTTTCTCAGTCACGTATCGGTGTAGACTGTGCTGTGCTCCTCCATCCATTCACTGCCAGACGGACCTCCCTGAGGACAAATATGATGAACTGCTATTTCTGGGTCCTCGTTGTGTGTGCAATGGGTAAGTCTCCAACACTATAAGTTAAAAGGAACCTGTTGGCACAGAATTATGGGAGCTTACATTGCTGACTTGTTTCTAAATCTGCAGCATTCATGACTGTCATTCCAGCTTCATTGAATGGTCTAGGGTTGTCAGTGGGGTACCCCAGGGTTCAGTGTTGGGACCCTTAATTTTTAATATATTTATAAACAATATAGGGTCTGGGATTATAAGTCCCATTTCAGTCTTTGCAGATGACACCAAGCTGTGCCGGGAATAACGTCCTTACAGGGGGATATGAACTCCATGTATAATACATAAGGGGGGGGGTATGATCTTTATCTATAATGCATAAGGGGGATATGATCTCCATGTATAATACATAAGGGGGGATATGATCTCCATGTATAATACATAAGGGGGGATATGATCTCCATGTATAATACATAAGGAGGGATATGATCTCCATGTATAATACATAAGGGGGGATATGATCTCCATGTATAATACATAAGGGGGGATATGATCTCCATGTATAATACATAAGGGGGGATATGATCTCCATGTATAATACATAAGGGGGGGATATGATCTCCATGTATAATACATGAGGGGGATATGATCTCCATTTATAATACATAAGGGGGGGATATGATCTCCATGTATAATACATAAGGGGGATATGATCTCCATGTATAATACATAAAGGGGGATATGATCTCCATGTATAATACATAAGGGGGGGATATGATCTCCATGTATAATACATAAGGGGGGGATATGATCTCCATGTATAATACATAAGGGGGGGATATGATCTCCATGTATAATACATAAGGGGGATATGATCTCCATGTATAATACATAAGGGGGGATATGATCTCCATGTATAATACATAAGGGGGGATATGATCTCCATGTATAATACATAAGGGGGGGATATGATCTCCATGTATAATACATAAGGGGGGATATGATCTCCATGTATAATACATAAGGGGGGGATATGATCTCCATGTATAATACATAAGGGGGGTATGATCTCCATGTATATACATAAGGGGGGATATGATCTCCATGTATAATACATAAGGGGGGATATGATCTCCATGTATAATACATAAGGGGGGATATGATCTCCATGTATAATACATAAGGGGGATATGATCTCCATGTATAATACATAAGTGGGGATATGATCTCCATGTATAATACATAAGGGGGGATATGATCTCCATGTATAATACATAAGGGGGATATGTTCTCCATGTATAATACATAAGGGGGGATATGATCTCCATGTATAATACATAAGGGGGGATATGATCTCCATGTATAATACATAAGGGGGGGATATGATCTCCATGTATAATACATAAGGGGGGGATATGATCTCCATGTATAATACATAAGGGGGGATATGATCTCCATGTATAATACATAAGGGGGGATATGATCTCCATGTATAATACATAAGGGGGGATATGATCTCCATGTATAATACATAAGGGGGGATATCATCTCACAATAACAATACAATGCAAAACATGAGGGGATTGAGGGCCCTGCTCTTTCGAGCTTACAATCTAGGAGGGAGGGGATGGTGGCACAGGAGGAGATAGCTGTGGGGGATGGAGTGGTAGGAAGAGTGGAGGAGGTTGGCAAGTTAGCAGGGGGTGGGTTAGGCTTCCCTGAAGAGGTGGGTTTTCAGGGTACGCCTAAAGGAGAGGAGAGTAGGTGATAGTCTGATGGGTTGGGGCAGGGAGTTCCAGAGGATGGGTGACACCCTGGAGAAGTCCTGGAGGCGGGCATGGGAGGAGGAGACCAGGGAACTAGAGAGAAGGAGGTCTTGTGAGGAGCGGAGTGTGCAAGTCGGGTGGTACTTGGATATTAGGTCAGTGATGTAGTTCGGGGCAGTATGGTGGACGGCTTTGTACATCAGTGTTAGGATTTTGAATTTGATCCGTTGGGCAATCGTAAGCCAGTCGAGGGATTGACAGAGGGGGGTGGCGGAGATGGAGCGGTTGGAAAGGTGAATGAGTCTGGCAGCCGTATTCAGGGTGGACTGAAGCGGGGATAGCCAGCGGCGAGGCAGGCCAGTGAGGAGGGAGTTGCAGTAGTCGAGTCGTGATATGATGAGGGAGTGGATGAGCTGTTTAGTGGTTTCTGGGGTTAGGAATGTGCGGATTTTGGCGATGTTGCGGAGGTGGAGTCTGCATGTTGCTGAGGTGAAATCTGCACGAGTTTGTTAAAGATTGGACTTGGGGCTGGAAGGATAGGTTGGAGTCCAGAATGACACCAAGTACTCTGGCCTGCGGGGCGGGTTTGATGGTGGCGTTGTTGGACGTGATGGAGAAGTCAATGGGGGGTGGGGTCCGGGCTGGGGGGAAGACAAGAAACTTGATTTTGGAGAGGTTCAGTTTAAGGAAGTGGAGCGACATCCAGTCTTTGTCACTCAGTAGGTGTGTGATTCGGGCGGAGACTGAGGGGGTGAGGTGGGGGGTTGAGAGATAGATTTGTGTGTCGTCGGCATATAGGTGGTAGTTGAAGCCGTGAGAGTGTATGAGTTGGCCAAGGGAGGAGGTGTAGATGGAGAAGCGAAGGGGCCCGAGGACAGAGCCTTGTGGGACCCCAACAGAGAGGGGGAGTGAGGGGGAGGTGGTAACATTATAGGTAACGCTGAAAGAACGTTGGGATAGGTAGGATGAGAGCCAGGAGAGAGCAGAATCTCTGATGCCGAGGGAGTGTAGTTTTTTGAGGAGGAGGGGGTGGTCGACTGTGTCGAAGACCGCAGAGAGGTTGAGGAGTAGGAGCACTGAATAGTGGCCATTAGCTTTGGCGGTTAGCAGGTCGTTGGAGAGTTTGAGTAAGGCAGTTTCGGTGGAGTGTAGGGGACGGAAGCCGGCCTGTAGGGGGTCGAGGAGGTTGTTGTCGCTGAGGTGAGAGCTTAGGCGGGTGTAGACTAGGCGCTCGAGGAGTTTGGATGTGAATGGGAGCAGGGAGATGGGTCTGAGGTTGTTCGGGTCATTGGGCTTTTCTCTGGGAAAATCTCCACTCTTAACTAGGAAAACGCATTGACTCCTGCTGCTTTTCTCTGGGTAAATGCACCTATCTCCTATCTAAACTCTTAAATAGCCCCAGTCCATATGACTCTTCCCATCTCTTTCCATCATTCCAGTCCATGTCTATATCCCTTCTCCTTGATCATCTCTTCCTACACTTCCTCTTCTTGCCATTCTTTCTTTCCCTCCAGCCTTTCTTTTCCCTTTTCTTATTTCTGCTACGGCAGAAAATGTTCTATTCAATTCTCCTACCTCAGATCACTTGGGACTCCCACTACTTCCATTTATTTTTCAGATGTCTTGAAGGCGTACCATCTACCCCAGTCCTTTCTAAATTATTCCATTTTATCTTCATCTATATTATATAACTCCTCCATCCTATTTATATATTCAACCCTTTCTATCCAGTCCCTCATTGTTGGACCTGCCGGAATTTGGGAATAAGTCCCTTAGCCGCGCTAATTAGGTGGCATAATACACAATTTTTATACTGCTTCACTGATATCTTTGACCTATAAAATAAACAAACCCACGGATCCTTCTGTAGAGTGGTCCCCAATATCTCTTGTATAAATTTGATTATATCTTGCCAAGACCCCTGTATTTTTGGACAATCCCACCCTATATGCGCCATTGTTCCCTTAGCTCCACATCTCCTCCAACATAGCGGTGAGACTTCTGCTCGTTGTCTATGTGCAACATTCGGTGTCAGATACCATCTCGTTAAACATTTATAATTCATTTCAACTGTGTTCATGTTCATCACCCCATGTGTTAGTGTAACCTCCCTGGCGGTATTCCCGAGTGTAGCTCGGGGTAAAGTTTCAGTACCACAAGCGGTAACCCCGAGCTACACTCGGGTTTACCATGCGGCGTTGCTCCGGGATCTGTTCTTCTCTTACCTTGTCCTGCGTTCCTGCGATGTCCCTCCTGCAGTGTCCCCAGCAATGTCCTCCGACGGATGCCGGGATCTGTCATCTGGTTTCGCCCCCTTGCGAGCGTCGGGACGTACGGGGTATGGAACGGCGGGAAATTTGAAAATGACATATTGTGACATTCACTAAATACACTAAAATCACATCGTATAACATTCCTGTATCAAACCATTTCACATACATTTTGTCCCGAGTGCTTTGTCCGGCGCCCTGCCTACATTTTTACTGTTCTTTCTGCCTGAAAACTGAGAAACGTCCATGGCGTCCAAAAAGCGTCCCTTTAGGTCAGACGCGGTTTTAGACCGGCTAGAGAACAGCGATAGTAAATCAGAACCACTTGCAGAATTGAGTGATAATGATTGGTGGGGGAAACACGTCATCAGACACTGAAAACGATTCTGCGACTGAGCTCAGCGATGTGCGAACTTGGCGCTCTATTTCACATTTCAGTGTTTTTGGTTTGATTATATTATTGAATTACATTTATTATTATATTATTATTTTTTATGATTATTTATTAAACTATAATTTATGATTTTGTGTTTCAAATTTTAACATCCCTGGGATGTTTACTAGACTCATCCACAGATACCGCCCAAATCGCCCACTCTGCTCCTCCCATGCTATCCTCCTCTCTAGCTCCCTCATCACCTCCTCCCACGCTCGCCTCCAGGATTTCTCCAGAGCCTTTCCCATCCTCTGAAACTCCCTACCACAGCATGTCCGGTCAGCCCCCACCCTGTCTGCCTTTTGGCAATCTTTGAAAACTCACTTCTTCAGGGAAGCCTACCGCACCTCCACCTAAGAACTGTACTTGAATCACGTCCACCAGATCATCCCCCGCAGCTATCACCTTTTGTATCACCTCCCCCTTCCTTTAGATTGTAAGCTCTACGAGCCGGGCCCTCACATTCCTTCTGTACTGAAAGTATTGTAATTGTATTGTCTCCCGTATATTGTAAAGCGCTGCGCAAACTGTTGGCGCTATATAAATCCTTAATAATAATAATAATGGACATCCCTGTCTGGTGCCATTATACATCTTAAAAAAACCCTGAAAGGGACCCATTTACCTTAACCGCTGCTTACGGATTATTATAGAGCTCCTTTATCCACCTTAACATCTTAATCCCTATTCCTAAAACCTATAGGGTATTTATCATGAACCCCCAGTCTACCATGTCAAAAGCTTATTCGGCATCACTCAACAGTAAAATTGTCAGTAACTTTTCTCTCTTTGCCTTTTGTAGAAGGGGCAGCATTCTTAGACCATTATCCCTCCCTTCCCTACCTGAGACAAAACGCACTTGGTCTAAATGTATTTATTCCAGCATCAGCTCTTTTAGCCTAGTAGCTAACAGATTTGTGTCTGTATTTAATAATGATATAGGTCCATAGCTAGCGCATTGTGAGCTATCCTTGACTTCTTTTAGAATAATTGTTATATATGCTTGCAGCGATTCTTATTCCCATTCCATCCCCAAAGGCATTCATATATGTACAAAGTTTAGGGACCAATAATTCTTATACGTTTCTTATAATACCCCACCGTATATCCATCGGGTCCTGGGCTCTTCCCTCCTGCTGTATTCTTCAGGGCCATATTAATTTCTTCCTGGGAGATCGCTTGTTCTAAAGATACAAATTGTTCTGATATTTTTGGCAGGTGTGCCACTTTTAAATATTTCTGCCATTTCCCCCTCTTTTCTTCCTCTTTAACTTACTGGTTCTCAGAATTCACATCATACAGCCTGATATAATATTTTTGGAACGTTTTAGCGATGTCAATGGTGGAGTACAACAGTTCTCCTTTTTCATCTTTAATTTTCTCAATAAAGTTCTTTGGTTTCTTTTCCTTAAGTCTTTTCATCAGGAATTTTCCTGGTTTATTCCCCCACTGATATGTTTCCTTTGAAACCCTATTAAAAATCTTCCTTGATTCCTGTTCCAATAGATCTTTTAGCTCTTCTCTTTTAAGTACGATCTTTGAATGTACCTCTGTATCCTGTCTCTTTATAGTCTATATAACTTCTCCGTCACTTCCTTTATTTTTCTCCCGCTATCTTTCTTTTTTTGTATACTGTATGATCCTGTCAAGGTCCTACCTTTCCTCAGGGCTTGTGCTGCTCCATGTGCTGGCATCCATCTTAGGTGTCTGCAAAGCATTGTGGGATCCTTTATGCTTTCAGCCCTCTGTGGCTCCTCCCAGGAGGTGGCGGCTTATCACATTTAAGTCTGCTGTTTGCAGCTGTCCATTGCATTCGTGTCCTGTCTGTTGCACAGCAGCAAGCTCCTGTTCAGTTACTCAGTGCTCTCCTGGATACTGACTCGGCTTTGGCAAAGACTCCTCCTGGCTTCTGACCCCGGCTCTGGCGACCATTCTTCCTGGCTCCTGATCCCGGCTCTGGCGACTATTCTCCCTGGCTCCTGATCCCGGCTCTGGCGACCATTCTTCCTGGCTTCTCACCCCGGCTCTGGCGACCATTCTTCCTGGCTTCTCACCCCGGCTCTGGCGACCATTCTTCCTGGCTTCTGACCCCGGCTCTGGCGACCATTCTTCCTGGCTTCTGACCCCGGCTCTGGCGACCATCCTTCCTGGCTTCTCACCCCGGCTTTGGCTACGATTCCCGCTGGTTCTTGACTTTCATAGACTCTTGCCTTGTTTCGGTATAAATAAACCTACCTTTAATTGCACCCCCTTGTGTGCCTGGCTCCTCGCTCCCTGACAGATCCTGCTGCATTCAGATGTAACTCTGAATGAAGCTGCTAACACCCTACCGCATACCAAAATGGACAATAGTGCAATAAAATTAATGTGGTGCTGCGCTTATGTATACAGCATACCAGAAAAAAGAATAATAGCATATAATAATTGTTCATATATATAAAACCAATATCTAAGTGTGCTTATATGTGACTAAAATCAGAAAAAAATTAAATCATAAGACAATATTCTTAATAAACCCAAAGGTGATGATGGAAATGACCTCCCTACTTCTGTGCTAAATGCACACACAAGGGAAAAATGATAAAAAGTATGCGTCTAAACTGATAGGTTCGAAAAGAAGGAAAAACGTAAATAAAATATAAATCAGTAAATGATGAAATCCCCCCACTGTTGTGCTGATTATCACCAATGGACAAGTGATGTGAAAATGTCCACTATTATATAAGTGCCAACCTGGTAAGTCCAGAAAACTAGCAAAAAAGGACAATCATCGTCCCATGTGTGAATAATAAGTGAAAAGCCACAAATATACCAAAAAGTTAATACAAATCAACAGGGACCAACCTTTATAACTGAAGAAAAAAATTGAATATAATAGTGATCCCAATTGGGGATAAAATGGAATATAGTGATTGAGTGACACCAAATAAACTTTATATAGTGAAAAAAAAGGGGGAATATAGGCTACACCGCCTATAAAAAAAAGATTAATGGATGTGTGACCCCAATTTCGGGGATAAGCACGTGAACTTGTGACAAAATCAATAAAGTGAGAACAAATTATAGGTAAAGAAGTGATAAGTGTCCCCAAATGCTGGGATATGAAATAACGTACACGTGAAACCGTGACACAATAAGTGGCTCGAAAACCTCAAAAATAACTCATAAATCAATATATAAATATAACTAAAAAAAATTAAAAAAAACAAAATAAATGTTTAAGTCCAAAACCACCTAAATGGTGGAGGTGTTCTGTAGTCCTTTTTGTATATGTGTATACAGAGCTAGATGACGGGAGTCCCACACTATGTGAAATGGCCTCTCACCTCCATGAAGCGACCCTACAGGGTCAAAACCCCTTTTAGGAATATACCACACCGATCAGGAATCTGGACCCCCCCTCCTGCAGATGTAAGGTCCAAAGTAGTGTCAATCCCTCTCACTGGTGTGCAAAGGTACCGCAAGCAGCCTCCTCAAAGTTGTCCCGGAAATGGTCACTCCTCACACGGCCAATGAGGGAAAGGAAGATGCTCCCATAGTGTATTAAAGTTTTATTTTACTAAAATATTACAAGTCCCACTCACATTTTACAGTTCAAACATATGCCGTTGTACATAACCACATGCTATGGGTGTACTTTACATGGATCCTTATTGGAGTTCCAAGATGGCGTCCATGCCGGAAGTTGTGTCAGCACGGCTGGAAGTGCGTTACCACGTCCCACGCGTTTCATCACGTTATCACGTGACTTCATCAGGGTCTTCTGGCGACTTCATACCCTGATACAGCACATGGGATTGGACGAGATATATACAGTATATGGGATTGGATGACATATATACAGTATATGGGATTGGATGACGTGTATACAGTATATGGGATTGGATGACGTGTATACAGTATATGGGATTAGATGACATGTATACAGTATATGGGATTGGATGACATATATACAGTATATGGGATTGGATGACGTGTATACAGTATATGGGATTGGATGACATATATACAGTATATGGGATTGGATGACGTGTATACAGTATATGGGATTGGATGACGTGTATACAGTATATGGGATTGGATGACATATATACAGTATATGGGATTGGATGACGTGTATACAGTATATGGGATTGGATGACATGTATACAGTATATGGGATTGGATGACGTGTATACAGTATATGGGGATTGGATGACGTGTATACAGTATATGGGATTGGATGACATATATACAGTATATGGGATTGGATGACATGTATACAGTATATGGGATTGGATGACATGTATACAGTATATGGGATTGGATGACGTGTATACAGTATATGGGGATTGGATGACGTGTATACAGTATATGGGATTGGATGACATATATACAGTATATGGGATTGGATGACATGTATACAGTATATGGGATTGGATGACATGTATACAGTATATGGGATTGGATGACATGTATACAGTATATGGGGATTGGATGACGTGTATACAGTATATGGGATTGGATGACATGTATACAGTATATGGGATTGGATGACATGTATACAGTATATGGGATTGGATGACATATATACAGTATATGGGATTGGATGACATGTATACAGTATATGAGATTGGATGACATGTATACAGTATATGGGATTAGATGACATGTATACAGTATATGGGATTGGATGACATGTATACAGTATATGGGATTGGATGACATATATACAGTATATGGGATTGGATGACATGTATACAGTATATGAGATTGGATGACATGTATACAGTATATGGGATTGGATGACATGTATACAGTATATGGGATTGGATGACATGTATACAGTATATGGGATTGGATGACATATATACAGAATATGGGATTGGATGACGTGTATACAGTATATGGGATTGGATGACGTGTATACAGTATATGGGATTGGATGACATATATACAGTATATGGGATTGGATGACATGTATACAGTATATGGGATTGGATGACATATATACAGAATATGGGATTGGATGACGTGTATACAGTATATGGGATTGGATGACGTGTATACAGTATATGGGATTGGATGACATATATACAGTATATGGGATTGGATGACATATATACAGTATATGGGATTGGATGACATATATACAGTATATGGGATTGGATGACGTGTATACAGTATATGAGATTGGATGACATATATACAGTATATGGGATTGGATGACGTGTATACAGTATATGAGATTGGATGACATATATACAGTATATGGGATTGGATGACATGTATACAGTATATGGGATTGGATGACGTGTATACAGTATATGGGATTGGATGACGTGTATACAGTATATGGGATTGGATGACATGTATACAGTATATGGGATTGGATGACATGTATACAGTATATGGGATTGGATGACATGTATACAGTATATGGGATTGGATGACGTGTATACAGTATATGGGATTGGATGACGTGTATACAGTATATGGGATTGGATGACATGTATACAGAATATGGGATTGGATGACGTGTATACAGTATATGGGATTGGATGACATATATACAGAATATGGGATTGGATGACGTGTATACAGTATATGGGATTGGATGACATATATACAGTATATGGGATTGGATGACATGTATACAGTATATGGGATTGGATGACGTGTATACAGTATATGGGATTGGATGACATATATACAGTATATGGGATTGGATGACGTGTATACAGTATATGGGATTGGATGACGTGTATACAGTATATGGGATTGGATGACATGTATACAGTATATGGGATTGGATGACATGTATACAGTATATGGGATTGGATGACATATATACAGTATATGGGATTGGATGACGTGTATACAGTATATGGGATTGGATGACATATATACAGTATATGGGATTGGATGACGTGTATACAGTATATGGGATTGGATGACGTGTATACAGTATATGGGATTGGATGACATATATACAGTATATGGGATTGGATGACGTGTATACAGTATATGGGATTGGATGACATGTATACAGTATATGGGATTGGATGACATATATACAGTATATGGGATTGGATGACGTGTATACAGTATATGGGATTGGATGACGTGTATACAGTATATGGGATTGGATGACATGTATACAGTATATGGGATTGGATGACATATATACAGTATATGGGATTGGATGACGTGTATACAGTATATGGGATTGGATGACGTGTATACAGTATATGGGATTAGATGACGTGTATACAGTATATGGGATTGGATGACATGTATACAGTATATGGGATTGGATGACATGTATACAGTATATGGGATTGGATGACATATATACAGTATATGGGATTGGATGACGTGTATACAGTATATGGGATTGGATGACATGTATACAGTATATGGGATTGGATGACATATATACAGTATATGGGATTGGATGACGTGTATACAGTATATGGGATTGGATGACGTGTATACAGTATATGGGATTGGATGACATATATACAGTATATGGGATTGGATGACGTGTATACAGTATATGGGATTGGATGACATGTATACAGTATATGGGATTGGATGACGTGTATACAGTATATGGGATTGGATGACATGTATACAGTATATGGGATTGGATGACATGTATACAGTATATGGGATTAGATGACATGTATACAGTATATGGGATTGGATGACGTGTATACAGTATATGGGATTGGATGACGTGTATACAGTATATGGGATTGGATGACGTGTATACAGCATATGGGATTGGATGACGTGTATACAGTATATGGGATTGGATGACGTGTATACAGTATATGGGATTGGATGACATGTATACAGTATATGGGATTGGATGACGTGTATACAGTATATGGGATTGGATGACATGTATACAGTATATGGGATTGGATGACGTGTATACAGTATATGGGATTGGATGACATGTATACAGTATATGGGATTGGATGACATGTATACAGTATATGGGGATTGGATGACGTGTATACAGTATATGGGATTGGATGACGTGTATACAGTATATGGGATTGGATGACATGTATACAGTATATGGGGATTGGATGACGTGTATACAGTATATGGGATTGGATGACATGTATACAGTATATGGGATTGGATGACATGTATACAGTATATGGGATTGGATGACGTGTATACAGTATATGGGATTAGATGACATGTATACAGTATATGGGATTGGATGACATGTATACAGTATATGGGATTGGATGACGTGTATACAGTATATGGGATTAGATGACATGTATACAGTATATGGGATTGGATGACGTGTATACAGTATATGGGATTGGATGACGTGTATACAGTATATGGGATTGGATGACGTGTATACAGTATATGGGATTGGATGACGTGTATACAGTATATGGGATTGGATGACATGTACAGTACTTTATTATAATTGGCTTCTGTCTTAATTGGCCCCAGTATATGTCTGCAAGTATATAGATGAGATAGTGCCCTTAGATTGTCAGATCCTTGGGGGCGGGTACTAATGCGTATCACATGCCTAACATTGGTAAATGGGATATTGTTGGGTACAAGTTTATCCTCGCTCAGGGCAAAGATGCCAAACTGCCCTCCCCCCATTCATGATGTGCAAGTTTAGGGGATCCTACGCCCAGCAGTCACTTGCTAGTCAAAACCATGGCCGCTGTCACTTCTCCTGTCTACCCAGTAACAGAAGGAAGGCTTCCCCATCCCTACAGGAAACGATTGCGCTCAGGGCAGCCGCCCCTCCTGCCCCCCCCCCCCCCCCCTTGTCCTGGCCTTTCATTATGTCTAGCTTTGATGATATGTGACCCAAATCTCCCTTTCCAGGACTATCCGATGGATTCATGTTTTGCTCCATAAGTAAAAACAAATTCTTTACGTCAGGCTGGGAGGACGACTATCATTGGATCCCTCCGGAGGATTATAAGAAGGATATTCGTTTACTGTTGGGGACGGGATTACAAGTTTCCTGCCCAATAGTCCCAAATCTGAATATTGTGAAGAATTTTAGGGACTTCTACGTCATCACCTGCATGACAAAGACAGCACCATGGGACCAGGAATGTGACCTCTCCTCTTGTTATGTAGAAAATCCCTACTTCTTATCCGCCCTCCTTTTCGCTCTTCCAGGTACGTTTCTTTAAAGCTGATGGTAATTCTGCTTCTATTGCACTTTCTCTGATTACCCCCCTCTCTCATCATCCATGTGATAATAAAATACTGGGGGTACGCTGGGGGTACGCTGAGGGTACGCTGAGGGCACGCTGAGGGTACGCTGAGCGTACGCTGGGGGCACGCTGAGGGCCTGCTGAGGGTGTGCTGGGGGCACGCTGAGGGTACGCTGAGGGCACACTAAGGGCACGCTGATGGTACGCTGAGGGCACGCTGAAGGTATGCTGAGGGCACGCTGAGGGTACGTTGGGGTCAAGCTGAGGGCACACTGATGGTACATTTGGAGCATGCTGAGGGCATGCTGAGGGCACGCTGAGGGCATGCTAAGGGCATGCTGATGGTACGCTGAGGGTATGCTGGGGGCATGCTGAGGGTATGCTGAGGGTACGCTGAGGGTACAGTGGGGACATGCTGAGGGTATGCTGAGGGCACGCTGAGAGTGCGCTGAGGGTATGCTCAGGGCACTCTGAGGGTACGTTGAGGGTGCGCTGAGGGCCTGCTGAGGGTGCGCTGGGTGCACGCTGAGGGTATGCTGAGGGCATGCTAAGGGTACGCTGAGGGCATGATGAGGGTTACGCTGAGGGTACGCTGGGGGCATGTTGAGGGTACGGTGAGGGCAAGCTGAGGGTACGCTGAGGGCACGCTGAGGGTACGTTGAGGTCACACTGAGGGCACACTGATGGTACATTGGGAGCACGCTGAGGGCATGCTGAGGGCACACTGAGGGTACGCTAAGGGCACGCTGATGGTACACTGAGGGTATGCTGAGGATATGCTGAGGGTACGCTGAGGGCACGCTGAGGGTACACTGAGGGTATGCTGGGGGCATGCTGAGGGTACGCTGAGGGCATGCTGACGGCATTCTGAGCATACGTTGAGGGCATGCTGAGGGTACACTGGGGGCATGCTGAGAGTACGGTGAGGACATGCTGAGGGTACGCTGAGGGTATGCTGAGGGTACGCTGGGGGCATGCTGAGAGTACGATGAGGGCACGCTGAGGGTACGTTGGGGTCACGCTGAGGGCACACTGATGGTACATTGGGAGCACGCTGAGGGCACGCTGATGGTACGCTGAGGGTACGCTGAGGGCACGCTGAGGGCACACTGAGGGTACGCTAAGGGCACGCTGATGGTACGCTGAGGGTACACTGAGGGTACACTGAGGGCACGCTGATGGTACACTGAGGGTACGCTGAGGATATGCTGAGGGTACGCTGAGGGCACGCTGAGGGTACACTAAGGGTATGCTGGGGGCATGCTGAGGGTACGCTGAGGGCATGCTGACGGCATTCTGAGGATACGTTGAGGGCGTGCTGAGGGTACGCTGGGGGCATGCTGAGGGTACGGTGAGGGCATGCTGAGGGTACGCTGAGGGCACGCTGAGGATATGCTGAGGGTACGCTGGGGGCATGCTGAGGGTACACTGAGGGCACACATGCAGCCTTTCAACAGGTGGGCCTTGATGTCTAGAGGCCACATCACACATGCAAAGAATAGGTGCTGCAACCCTCATAGCATGCTTTCCCTAAAGGACTCCCGATCTCACCGTGCGACTCCTTCGGTTTCCATCCGCCGAAGCAGTAAATCAAATCATAGAGGATCGGCCACAAGGTGACGACGAATTGTAAAAAATTGTATTCAGATGCGGAGTGAAAATAGTTCCAGAATACAAGCTACACTTACGTGTTTCCATCAAACGATGAGTAACGTAGACTGAAACACGTAAGTGTAGCTTGTATTCTGGAACTATTTTCACTCTGCATCTGAATACAATTTCTACAATTCGTCTTCACCTTGCTGCCGATCCCACCCACATGGAAGAAATATACAGTCATGGCCGAAATTGTTGGCACCCTTGATATTTCTCCAGGAAATCATGTATTTCTCACGAAACGTATTGCATTAACACATGTTTTGCTATACACATGTTTATTCCCTTTGTGTGTATTGGGACAAAACAAAAAAAGGGAGGAAAGAAAGCAAATTCGACATAATGTCACACAAACCTCCAAAAATGGGCTGGACAAAAGTATTGGCACCCTTTCACAACTGCGGATAAATAAGAATGTTACAAGCATGTGATGCTCCTGTAAACTCACCTGGGGCAAGTAACAGGTGTGGGCAATATAGAAATCACACCTGAAAGCAGATAAAAAGGAGAGACGTTCACTTAACCTTTGCATTGTGTGTCTGTCTGTGCCACACTAAGCATGGACAACAGAAAGAGGAGACGAGAACTGTCTGAGGACCTGAGAACCAAAATTGTGGCAAAATATCAACAATCTCAAGGTTACAAGTCCATCTCCAGAGAACTAGATTTGCCTTTGTCCACAGTGCGCAACATTATCAAGAAGTTTGCAACCCATGGCACTGTAGCTAATCTCCCTGGTCGTGGACGGATGAGGAAAATTGATGAAAGATTGCAACGCAGAATAGTCCGGATGGTGGATAAGCAGCCCCAAACATGTTCCAAAGACATTCAAGCTGTCCTGCAGGCTCAGGGAGCATCAGTGTCAGCGCGAACTATCCGTCGACATTTAAATGAAATGAAACGCTATGGCAGGAGACCCAGGAGGACCCCACTGCTGACACAGAGACATAAAAAAGCAAGACTACAGTTTGCCAAAATGTACTTGAGTAAGCCAAAAGCCTTCTGGGAAAACGTCTTGTGGACAGATGAGACCAAGATAGAGCTTTTCGGTAAAGCACATCATTCTACTGTTTACCGAAAACGGAATGAGGCCTACAAAGAACAAAACACAGTACCTACGGTAAAATATGGTGGAGGTTCAATGATGTTTTGGGGTTGTTTTGCTGCCTCTGGCACTGGGTGCCTTGACTGTGTGCAAGGCATCATGAAATCTGAGGATTACCAAAGGATTTTGGGTCGCACTGTAGGGCCCAGTGTCAGAAAGCTGGGTTTGCGTCCAAGATCCTGGGTCTTCCAGCAGGACAATGACCCCAAACATACGTCAAAAAGCACTCAGAAATGGATGGCAAAGAAGCGCTGGAGAGTTCTGAAGTGGCCAGCAATGAGCCCAGATCTAAATCCCATTGAACACCTGTGGAGAGATCTTAAAATTGCTGTTGGGAAAAGGTGTCCTTCCAATAAGAGAGACCTGGAGCTGTTTGCAAAGGAAGAGTGGTCCAAAATTCCGGGTGAGAGGTGTCAGAAGCTTATTGATGGTTATAGGAAGCGACTGATTTCAGTTATGTTTTCCAAAGGGTGTGCAACCAAATATTAAGTTAAGGGTGCCAATACTTTTGTCCAGCCCATTTTTGGGGTTTTGTGTGACATTATGTCATATTTGCTTTTCTGCCTCTGTTTTATATTTGTTCCAATACATACAAAGGGAATAAACATGTGTATAGCAAAACATGTGTTAATGCAATACCTTTTTTGTGTGAAATACTTGATTTTCAGGAAAAATATCAAGGGTGCCAACAATTTCGGCCATGACTGTATATATGAAATATATTTTAAAAATATTCTTCCCAAATATATTGACATGTATTTGAAATGTTACAATGTTGGGCGTATTCAGTATATATAAATATACATGTACAGTATATACACACATATATATATATATATATATAGACATACATACTTCATGTTGAAATACATTTTAATTACAAAATATATTAAAAATATTTTTTAAAATAGATCTCAAATATACTGTATGCCTTTATAAATACAAATCTACAAGTTTGGAATGCATTTACACATTTTTTCAATTTTGCACAGGTGTACCGGCTCCTCCCCTTTAGTCTTGTACAGGTGTACTGGCTCCTCCCCTTCAGTCCTGCACAGGTGTACCAGCTCCTCCCTTCAATTTTGCACAGGTGTACCGGCTCCTCCTTTCATTCCTGCACAGTTGTACCGACTCCTCCCGTGTAGTCTTGCACAGGTGTACCGGCCCCTCCCCTTCAGTCTTGCACAGGTGTTACAGCTCCTCCCGTTTAGTCTTGCTCAGGTGTACCGGCTCCTCCCCTTCAGTCTTGCACAGGTGTACCGGCTCCTCCCGTTTAGTCTTGCTCAGGTGTACCGGCTCCTCCCCTTCAGTCTTGCACAGGTGTACCGGCTCCTCCCCTTCAGTCCAGCAGAGGTGTACCGGCTCCTCCCCTTCAGTCCTGCAGAGGTGTACCGGCTCCTCCCCTTCACTCTTGCACAGGTGTACTGGCTCCTCCCCTTCAGTCTTGCACAGGTGTACCAGCTCCTCCCTTCAGTCCTGCACAGTTGTACCGGCTCCTTGCCTTCAGTCCTGCACAAGTGTAGCGGCTCCTCCCCTTCAGTCTTGCACAGATGTCCCGTCCCCTCCCTTTCAGTCCTGCACAGGTATAGCGGCTTCTCCCCTTCATTCTTGAACAGATGTAGCGGCTCCTCTCCTGTACTGAAATGGCTCACTCTGAATTCACTGCAGACTGTGAGCTTCTCACAATGTGCATTAGAAGCTGCAGCAAGTCAGATAGAGCTCCGCCTCATTTCCTGGCTGGAGGATGTCCGGCATCATCTAGCCTTCTCCTCCCCAGCCTGACTGTCCCTGGCCCCACCCCTTTCATTCATTGGAATTCAGTTCTTGCAATCATGGAGGCCCAGTGTCACATGTGGGCGTTACCTAGGGCGGTCTGTATGAGACTACAGCCTGTGGAGGAATATTGGGTGTCACAGCCCACTTATTGGGTATTGCCGCACATGTCAGAGTGACATCCATAACTCTGGAGCCCTCATTGACATTAAACTCCAAATCCATAACCTGTAAAATTTATTAAAGCGTCCTCTATGGACAGTTTTGGGTACTGTCACTTTGAAGGCACACTTAATTTTGACAAACACTCATCGGCCACTTTATTAGGTCCACCTTGCTAGTGCCAAGAAAATCTCCCCCACATGACACCACCAGCCTGAGCTGTTGATACAAGGCGGAATGGATCCCTCACACCATAACAACACCACCACCAGCCTGAACCATTGTTACAAAGTAGGATGGATCCACCACACCGTGACATCACCAGCCTGAACCATTGATACAAGGCAGGATGGATCCACCACACCATGACACCACCACCAGCCTGAACCGTTGATACAAGGCAGGATGGATCCATCACACCATGACACCACCACCAGCCTGAACCGTTGATACAAGGCAGGATGGATCCATCACACCATGACACCCCCACCACCAGCCTGAACCGTTGATACAAGGCAGGATGGATCCACCACACCATGACACAACCACCAGCCTGAACCATTGATACAAGGCAGGATGGATCCATCACACCATGACACCACCACCACCAGCCTGAACCGTTGATACAAGGCAGGATGGATCCATCACACCATGACACCCCCACCACCAGCCTGAACCGTTGATACAAGGCAGCATGGATCCACCACACCATGACACAACCACCAGCCTGAACCATTGATACAAGGCAGGATGGATCCCCCACACCATGACACCACCACCACCACCAGCCTGAACCATTTATACAAGGCACGATAGATCCCCCACACCATGACACCACCACCAGCCTGAACCGTTGATAAAAGGCAGGATGGATCCATCACCCCTTGACACCACCACCACCACCAGCCTGAACCATTCATACAAGGCAGGATGGATCCACCACACCATGACACCACCACCAGCCTGAACCATGGATACAAGGCAGGATGGATCCATGTTTTCATGTTGTTTACCCCAAATTCTGACCCTACCATCTAAATTTTTCCCCCTTCCCACTCTCTTCCTTCTCCCCCCCCCCCTTCTATCCATTGTCCTGCATGATGTCCCTGATGAGGACTAAAGAGCTCAAAAAAAATGTTTTTGTTATAACAGTTTTTATTTTTCACACATACACATTACATATAGTTGTCTTTTTTTATTTTTACTCTTTTTTTAATAAAAAAGTTTAATTTTAGAGACTGATTTTTTTTTCCCTATTTCTTTTTTTTTTCCTTTGATTCTATTATTCTTTTTTTTCTCTTGTATTTCAGCATTACTATTAAGTTTCTCTTGTCTTCCTTCAGTTTTCAAATCACCTCATTATCACATACACACACCTGATTCCTTTTTCATGGCCCCTGAGACCAAGCCCCGGTGGGCGGGGTGAAATAAATCAGAGGGGCGTGGCTAGAATGGCAGCTGAGGCCATGCCTCAATACTGGACTCCTTGGGGTTTATTTACTAAAGCTGGAGAGTCCAAAATCAGACTCCCTTCTGCATAGAAACCAATCAGCTTCTAACCTCAGCTTGTTCAATGAAGCTTTGGCAATGAAACCTGGAAGCTGATTGGTTTCTATGCAGAAGGGAGTCTGATTTTGGACTCTCCAGCCTTAGTAAATAAACCCCCTAGTGTCAGTTGAGCAGTGTCCATCCCTGCACTTGTATTGGCTGACACTGGAATCCATTGGACTCTTGCTCCCCTCTTCTTACTTGCCGGTGGGGTGATCCTTCCTTCCATCCATAGCTTGAAGCCATAAGAAATACTTTTTCATCTACCATCTGAATGTCGCAGCAACCAGTCTGCCCATTCTCATCAACAAGACATTTTCCTCCACACAACTGCCTCCCACTGGATATTTTCTCTTTTTTGGACCATTCTCTGTAAACCCTAGAGATGGTTGTGCAGGAAAATCCCAGTAGATCAGCAGTTTCTGAAATATTCAGACCAGCCCGTCTGGCAGCAACAACAATGCCAAGTTCAAAGTCTCTTAAATCCCCTTTCTTCCCCATTCTGATGCTCGGTTTGAAATTCAGCAAGTTGTCTTCAGCACGTCTAGATGCCTAAATGCATTGAGTTGCTGGCATGTGATTGGCTGATTAGCAATTTGTGTTACCAAGCAATTGATCAGGAGGACCTAATAAAGAGGCCGGTGAGTGTATATGGTTTTTACAATGATTAGCCATAACTTTATGACCGCCCACCTAATATTGAGTAGATCCACCTTTTGCCACCAAAACAGCCCTGGCCCGTCGAGGCATGGACTCCACTAGACCTCTGAAGGTATGCTGTGATATCTGGCACCAAGCCGTCAGACGCAGAACCTTTCAGTCCTGTAAGTTGGTAGGTGGGACCTCCATGGATCAGACTTGTTTTTCCAGCACATCCCACAGATGCTCGATTAGACTGAGATCTGGAGAATTTTGAAGCCAAGTCAATACCTCACACTCGTCGTGTTCTTCAATCCATTATTGCAGTGACAGGGTGCATTATCCAGCTGAAAGAGGCCACTGCCATCAGGCAGTTTTCATGAAGGGTGTACTTGGTCTCCAACAATGTTTAGGTAGGTGGTACGTGTCAAAGTAACATCCACATGAATAGCAGGAGCCAACATTTCCCAGCAGAACATTTCCCAAAGCATCACACTGACTCTGCTGGCTTGTCTTCTTCCCATACCACATCCTGGTGCCATCTCTTCCCCAGGTAAGTGACACCCACCCACCCGGCCATCAACATAATGGAAAAGAAAATGTGATTCACAAGACCAGGCCACCTTCTTCCATTGTTCCATGCCCCAGTTCTGATGCTCATGATTCTTAACATCCTGTAAGTTGTGACCATGGATTGGACTTGCTTTTCCAGCACATCCCACAGACACTCGATTGGATTGAGATCTTGAAAATTTGGAGGCCAAGTCAACAGCTCAAACTAGTTGTGTCTCCTAAACCATTCCTGAATTAATCAGACCAGACCACCTTCTGCCATTGCTCTTTGGCCCAGGTCAGAACCTTTAAAACCTGTAAGTTGAGTGGTGGGGCCTCCATGGACTGGACTTGTTTTTCAAGCACATCCCGCAGATGCTCAATTTGATTGAGGTCTGGAGAATCTGGAGGCCAAATCAACACTTAAAACTCCTTGTGTCTCTTAAACTATTCCTGAATTCGTCAGACCAGGCCACCTTCTTCCATTGCTCTTTGGCCCAAGTCAGAACCTTTAAATCCTGTAAGTTAAGAGGTGGGGCTTCCATGGATTGGACTTGTTTTTCCAGCACATCCCGCAGTTGCTCAATTTGATTGAGATCTGGAGAATCTGGAGGCCAAATCAACACTTAAAACTCCTTGTTGTGTCTCTTAAACTATTCCTGAATTCATCCGACCATACCACCTTCTTCCATTGCTCTTTGGCCCAGGTCAGAACCTTTAAATCCTGTAAGTTGAGTGGTGGGGCTCCCATGGATTGGACTTGTTTTTCCAGCACATCCCGCAGTTGCTCAATTTGATTAAGATCTGGAGACTTTGCAGGCCAAATCAATACTTAAAACTCCTTGTGTCTCCTAAACTATTCCTGAATTCATCAGACCAGGCCACCTAGTTCCATTGCTCCGTGCTCCAGTTCTGATGCTCATAATCCTTTAAGTTCTGTAAGTTGGGTGGTGGAGCCTCCATGGATCAGACTTGTTTTTCCAGCACATCCCACAGATGTTCCATTGGATTGAGATCTGGAGAATTTGGTGGTGAAGTTGCTCCCTGGTCCAGTTCTGATGTTTAGAACAACGTGCTCATTGTAGGCACTTTTAGCTGTGGACATGGGTCAGCCTGGTTACCCTGACTGGTCTGCGGCTACTGCGATGGACATTTTTTTTTCTTCTGCTTTCAACACATCAACTTCAGGGACAACATGTTCACTTGCTGCCTTATATACCCCAGATATTCAGATGCCATTGTAACAGGATAGTCAATGTTGTTCACTTTACCTGTCCGTGGTCATAAAGTTATGCATGATCGGTGTACTTACCTAATGCAACCTCATCTTTTATATTTTACAAAAAAACAATAAGTATTTGTGTGCGCTAAAATCAAATGTGTGTATTTTTTTTAATGAAAATATTGATTGGGTTAACAATTATTCTGTTATTTTATTCTCCAGGGTCTCTGCTTCCAGAAAAAGTAAAATGTTTTGGGGGGGGTTTAAGTAATCTTCAGGCCTAAAATGTAGATCATTTTAACACGTGCAAAAAAAAAAACTGCAGAATTCAGGCAGGGGGAGGGGCAGAGCGGTGATCCAATCAGGCAGGACTACATTGCAGGGGGCGTTATTCTAACACTGGCTCTCTGTGTTATCTGATAGATAAAACCGGAACACAAGAATGGAAAAACAAAGTAACAGATATTTTTGAAGGTACGTACATTTTATAATGTGTATTTTAGAACAGCTAGTAGTAGTACCAGAACCTGCCTTTGTATCTGCTCCCTGTGATCTACAACACAACAGAGCTCACGTCGGGGGATGGGAGATCCACACTGTGAGCACAGGGCTGCATTCTAATACTGGGAGCTTGCTAACAAGAGGAAAGGCAAAGTGGAGAGAGGAGGTGACCAACGTTCCAGTCCTATCTAATCCACAAGATGGGAGAGCCACAAGACATGTGGCTTTAGTGTATAGCGAGGACCCTCAAGGGAGCTGCTAGCATTTCAACTGGTGATTTGTCCCAGTGGAATAGAAGGGCAGGGCCACAGGGGCAGCTGCCCATGGTGAAATATTCTTAGGGAGCGCTGAGAAGCTTTCATAGCTGAAAGCCAATGATAGGTCACAGAGGCATTCCCCACACAGAAACACGCCCTTTATATATGTGACGCTGAAGGGCAGGGGATTTTGTCTCCACTGCCACTTTGGGAGCTGTCAGACGGGTTAGCTTGGGCAGGTCTGGACTTGTGTCTGAACAATCCTGAGCTCATCCCTACCCAAGAGGGTGTCTTGGGCACTGGAAACCCATGCTATGCCACTGCTTTGTTCTGTAGCTGCACCCAAACACTCAATGACCCAACAATACGGACTGACAGACAGATTGCCACCGTTAATCTTTTTTTGTTGTTATTTTATTGGCTCATTTGGGTTGGGGAGACAGAATAACCAAAAAGAGCAGCAACTAATTGCTACCATTCAATAGTGTCTTGTAGTATCTTTAACCTCTTCCATTGGCTAATGCAGATATTTGGTAGACCAGATGGACAGCTACCTTCAAGTATCTTCTGTAGTTGACACTTGATCTGAGACCAGCAATTAATAGAAGAGGACCTTTAAACTGAGGTCAGCATTTAGTAGTAGTTGACCTTTGAGCTGAGACCAGCACTTGGTAGTAGTGGACCTTTGAGCTGAGACCAGCAATTGGTAGTAGTGGACCTTTGAACTGAGACCAGCAGTTGGTAGTAGTGGATCTTTGAGCTGAGACCAGCAATTAGTAGAAGGGAATCTTTGAGCTGAGACCAGTAATTGGTAGAAGTGGACCTTTGAGTTAAGATCAGAAATTGGTAGTTGTGGACCTTTGAGCTCAGGTCAGCAGTTGGTAGTTGTGGACCTTTTGAGCTGAGACCAGCATTTAGTAGAAGTGGACCTTTGAGCTCAAATGAGCAATTGGCAGTAGAAGACCTTTGAGACGAGACCAGAAATTGGTAGTAGTGGACCTTTTGAGCTGAGATCAGCAATTATTAGAAGGGAACCTTTGATCTGAGATCAGCATTTAGTAGAAGTTGACATTTGAGCTGAGACCAGCAATTGGTAGTAGTGAACATCTGAGCTGAGACCAGCATTTAGTAGAAGTGGAAATTTCAGCTGTGACTGGCAATTGGTTGTCATAGGTCTTTGAGCTGAGACCAGCAATTGGTAGTAGTGGATCTGTGAGATGAGACCAGCAATAAGTAGAAAAGAACATATGAGCTGAGACCAGCATTTAGTAGAAGTGGACCTTTTGAGCTGAGACCAGCATTTAGTAGAAGTGGACCTTTTGAGCTGAGACCAGCATTTAGTAGAAGTGGACCTTTTGAGCTGAGACCAGCATATAATAGAAGTGGACCTTTTGAGCTGAGACCAGCATTTAGTAGAAGTTGACCTTTTGAGATGAGACCAGCATTTAGTAGAAGTGGACCTTTTGAGCTGAGACCAGCATTTAGTAGAAGTGGACCTTTTGACCTGAGACCAGCATTTAATAGAAGTGGACCTTTTGAGCTGAGACCAGCATTTAGTAGAAGTGGACCTTTCGAGCTGAGACCAGCATCTAGTAGGAGTGGACCTTTGAGCTGAGGTCAGTAATTGATAGAAGTGGACCTTTGAATTAAGATCAGAAATTAGTAGATGTGGACCTTTGAGCTGAGGCAGGCAATGAGTAGAAGAGAATCTTTGAGCTGAGACCAGCATTTAGTAGAAGTGGACCTTTAGGAGCTGAGACCAGCATTTAGTAGAAGTGGACCTTTTGAATGAGACCAGCATTTAGTAGAAGTGGGCCTTTTTGAGCTGAGACCAGCATTTAGTAGAAGTGGACCTTTTGAGCTGACACCAGCATTTAGTAGAAGTGGACCTTTTGAGCTGACACCAGCATTTAGTAGAAGTGGACCTTTTGAGCCGACACCAGCATTTAGTAGAAGTGGACCTTTTGAGCTGAGACCAGCATCTAGTAGAAGTGGACCTTTGAGCTGAGGTCAGTAATTGATAGAAGTGGACCTTTGAGCTGAGACCAACATCTAGTAGAAGTGGACCTTTGAGCTGAGGTCAGTAATTGATAGAAGTGGACCTTTGAGCTGAGACCAACATCTAGTAGAAGTGGACCTTTGAGCTGTGGTCAGTAATTGATAGAAGTGGACCTTTGAATTAAGATCAGAAATTAGTAGTTGTGGACCTTTGAGCTGAGGCAGGCAATGAGTAGAAGAGAATCTTTGAGCTGAGACCAGCATTTAGTAGAAGTGGGCCTTTTGAACTGAGACCAGCATTTAGTAGAAGTGGACCTTTTGAACTGAGACCAGCATTTAGTAGAAGTGGACCTTTTGAGCTGAGACCAGCATTTAGTAGAAGTGGACCTTTTGAGCTGACACCAGCATTTAGTAGAAGTGGACCTTTTGAGCTGACACCAGCATTTAGTAGAAGTGGACCTTTTGAGCTGACACCAGCATTTAGTAGAAGTGGACCTTTTGAGCTGAGATCAGCATTTAGTAGAAGTGGACCTTTTGAGCCGACCCCAGCATTTAGTAGAAGTGGACCTTTGAGCTGAGACCAGCATCTAGTAGAAGTGGACCTTTGAGCTGAGGTCAGTAATTGATAGAAGTGGACCTTTGAGCTGAGACCAACATCTAGTAGAAGTGGACCTTTGAGCTGTGGTCAGTAATTGATAGAAGTGGACCTTTGAGCTGAGACCAACATCTAGTAGAAGTGGACCTTTGAGCTGTGGTCAGTAATTGATAGAAGTGGACCTTTGAGCTGAGACCAACATCTAGTAGAAGTGGACCTTTGAGCTGTGGTCAGTAATTGATAGAAGTGGACCTTTGAGCTGAGACCAACATCTAGTAGAAGTGGACCTTTGAGCTGTGGTCAGTAATTGATAGAAGTGGACCTTTGAATTAAGATCAGAAATTAGTGGTTGTATCTTTGAGCTGAGGCAAGCAGTGAGGAGAAGGGAATCTTTGAGCTGAGACCAGCAAGTAATAGAAAAGGACATTTTAGCTAAGACCAGAAATTGGCAGATGTGCACTTTTGAGCTGAGACCATCAATTTGTAGCAGTGGACCTTTGAGCCGAGACCAGCAATTGGTAGTAGTGGACCTTTGATTTGAGACCAGCAGTTGGAAGAAGTGGACCTTTAAGTTGAGACCAGAAATATATTAAGCAGAATTCATTCTTAGCTTTATCTTCCCCCCTTAGAGATGGGGTCTAAGACGCTTGAAGTGGACCTCCCTGATTTACATCCTTTCCAGACAATAGGTCTGGGAGGTAAGGACCCCCCTCCTCCCCAGATAGCAGGTCTGGGAAGCAAAGAACCCTGCAACACGACCTCCTCTCTAAGCAAAGTGTAGAAATACACCAATGTAGACGTTTTCCCCAAATGTTTATTCTCTTCCGAGCCCAAATCACTGGCATGAACTGGTCAGGGATTGACCAAGGTGGGATAAATCTTCATAACCCCATAGACTGTATATTCTCTATTTACTGAAGAACAATCTCAAGAAACAGGAAGACGCAACAAAGTCCTTGCTCTTAGGAGAAAACCAAAAAAAAAACAAAACACA